>NC_133872.1:8769067-8801263 GCF_044706935.1 Curcuma longa | reverse complement strand
ATCTATCAGGCGATTGGAACAACCCAATCAGCAGTTGAACCTAGATGGGAAGCCGACATGTATAGGGTCGATCGATCGAAGCTAATATGATCAATGTCGATCAGAGATAAGAGTATTGATCGATCGATCGATCGGATGGCTGAATCAGTCGATCGGATGACTAGATCAGTCAATCAAATAACAATTATAAAAAAGGCTTCAAGCAGAGGCTTCAGAACATTATCTTTCATCGAACAATCTCTTTGTTCAAGCAATCTCAGCTACATTGTGCTCCATCGCTCTTTGACATCCTATGTTAAGCTCCAAATCGTCAAGAGTTATTGGTACCATTTCTTTTTATTGCATTCCTTTTAAAGAGATACAGTAAAGTGATAATGTATTCTTTTCATTTGTAAGAAGCTTCTCTGCTTCCAAAAGAAATTTCTAAAGGAGAGGATTAGTAGTTACCTATTCGGAATAGATCCGCCCAATGGATCGTAGCCGTAGAATAACAGTCCTAAACTATAAACCAAGTAAACAACTTATGTAATTTGTATGTATTTTGATTTTGTTGCTGTTGCATTTTGTGTCAAGTTAAAAGAAAATTAAGTTTTAAGATTTACGAACGATATTCACCCTTTCTCTAGTGCGCTTTTCTATCCTTCAATGTCTGCATTAGGCCGTTACTGAGTAGAGAATTCAAGAAAACAAAGTAGAGAGAGTTTGGCAGACCAAGTTGGATGGAGAGCTCGGAAGACCAAGCTAAATGGTGAGTGTGCCCTTGGAGTTAAGAAAAGCTAGTGTGTAGATTTGCATCATCAAGAGATTTCCATCCTCTGAGTGATCTTGACTGAGTGATCTACTCTCCTAATTGTGAGTGTTTGATGGCCTTCATCACGTTTTATAGTGACGATCTAAAGATTTATCATCACGTTTTATAGTGACGACAAGATTTATCATCCTATCCTAGAGGAGCAGTTGTGAAGGTTTTCTAATAGCCCTCTTTAGAAATAGATTTTCAATCTCCTCATTTCTCAGCTTCCAACTGATTTAATGAAAGCTTGTTCATGAATTACAGCTTTATCAAGGTATTATTTATGTTCTACGTTGGATTATATGATGACTCTTCTTTAAAAATCTTATGGTTATGGCTAAGAAATCTTGGAAAGTAATCAAGCTTCCCTTTCTTTTTTTACATGATATAGCGAGAAGGTTTGTCAACTACACAGGCGATTTGTGATTAGATGGTCTATCACGCAGGTCATCACCTTGTAGAAATCGAACTTATAAGGGTTTACGGTGTGACAACAATTACTTTAATAAAAGATAAAATTTGCCGTCTGTGCCTCACATCATCTAAGGGACGATAGATGACTCTTCTTTAAGATCTTATGGTTATGGTTCTTCCCTTTCTTTCTTTGATATGATCCAATAGTAAGGGTTCAAGAGACATATTTATATATCTTGTAGATATGAGTTTGTAAGGGTTTAGAGGTGTGACAAATCTAAAACACAAATGATTTTTCAATCAACAATTAACATCTCAAATTTTCCATCTCACTAAAAAAAATTTACAATACATTATAATTAAAATTTAAATTATTTATGATTAATCTATTAAGCATCTTATCATTGTACATAAAAAAAGATGAGTTATCTCGACGATCCTACATAATCAATTCCACATACCTTTTATTATATGCTATTGTAGGGAAATATTGGGCATTCATAAAATCCATAAATTCAAATTTTAAAAAATCAAGATCGAATTAGTAAAATATAATTAAAAAAAATCCAATCAACAAAAATGGAAAAAAATCTAAATTTAAATTCAGTTTTTTTTTAAAGAAAAAACTAATGTAAATGAGGGCGAGCAAAAGAGGTCTGATAATAGAGTATACCATTGCACATACACTGAATTATTGAAGGCAGTTCGTCCACGTCATATCAAACCCTAATGTGTTGCCACCGGCGGCGATCCTAACCCTAATTCACGACAAGCTCAGGTACACGGCGGCGGTGATTCCCACGGCGTACACTCCCATAATCCTAGATATCACCTCCCCTCCGGCCCTCGTCGCCGCCCCGAGGCCTGCAATCCCAGCGACGCCGATGGGGACGCCCCGCAGCACCGCTCGCCCCGCGCCGGCTAACACAGCATCCCTGAATAGATCCACCGCGAAGGCCCGGAACTCAGCCCGCGCGAGGTCGTCGGAAGCGCCAGGGAGAACCCTCCGGACGGCCGCGTCGACCTGAGCACGGCCGGGGGGCTTGGGGACCCATCGCCCTACGAGGGGGATGCCCGCGGAAATCAAGCCGTGGAGGCCGGCGGCCGCTTCGACTAGCTGGTAGCGGCGGACACCCGGGAAGGCGTGCTGCGCCTCCGACAGGCAGCTGTCGTAGACGGCCTCGCAGGCGGCATCAAACTCCGGCGAGGAACTCAACGTTCGCTCCACACGCTTCGATGCGTTTAGCCCCATTTCGATCTTCCAACCTATTCACCAATTCGTGAGAGGGGGCTTGTGGCTTACCACAATTTCGTTTAAATTATAAACTCACCCAAATAATTTATAAAATTATTATTTTAATCCAAAGTTGACTAGAACACTCTTCAGTAAAAAAAATAAAATCTACCATTTCAGTAGTTTCACATGATCGATCTCACGATCATCTATGACGAGGTAAATCAGAAAATTACAGTTAGCTACTATGAAAGAGGACATTATCAAGATTCAACTCTTATTCACTTCAATAAGTCCCCCAGCAATAATCAACTCGACCACTACGGAGAAATTGCAGTTGAACACTCTTCAGTAAAAAAATGAAATCCGCCACTTCAGCAATCTCACACGATCAGCCTCACGACCATCTGTGAGGAGGTAAATCAAGAAGTTGCAGTTGACCACTACGAGAGAGGGTATTGCCTCGATTTCGTCTGGCACTTGTCTGCTTCAGCAAATTTGCCTCGCAATAACTAACTCAACTATGTTTCAGGGGCATACAGTTGAACACTTGTAAAAGGTGGAATCCGCCGCCCTAGCGGTCTCATACGATCATTTCTACGACCATTGTGAGGAGGTAAATTGAGAAATTTTAATTGACCATCATGAAAAAGAATATTGTCTCAATTTCACCGAGATTCAAATCTACAATTGAACACTCTTCTACAAAGAAGAGTGTCAATTAAGCACCAAGGAGTATATTGATCAGTTGATTCACTTTAGATCAATTCAAATAAAGATAAAGATGAAACAGATTGATATGATATATAATAAACAGTTAATTAATGATTAACCAATGGAACGATTCAAATTGAAAGCTATAATTAAGACTCGAGAAGCTGAAAAAGAGTAAGAATTTATTTAAAAATCACAATCACACTCAGTTTTCTTCGATAATTGGCAAGCTTTTTTTTATTTCCTTTTAAGGGCGGGAATTCATCTACTCCAAATACAAAAACTGTTATTTTGAGGTCGATCATGAATAATGGGCCAAGATTTATATGTTCTTGTTACGGGGACGGTAGTCTTCGAGGCAATGGTGCAACGGTAGGACATCCGGATTGTGGCCCAGGGACTCGCGGTTCGATCCCCAGCTACGGTGTATTTGCAAGAATTTTCTTCCAAATGGGGAACGCAATCAAAAGGATGTTGGACATCTGGATTGGCAGCCGTATGTACTTCCCGATTTACCCTGATGGTCGGTGGAAAACTTCCGTGGGACCGGACCGGCCACCCCCAGGGATTGAATCCATGAGACTACTGAGATTTATCATCATTTTTTTGTTATGGGGACAGTATGACTTGACCTGAAAAGTCAAGATTCGATTCAAGAAGGACACGTCAGACTAACCTTGCACCTCGACTCAGTGACCTCAGCTCGAGGTGTGGTCCGGTCAGGACCCAAATCTCAACCTCTTCGAGAACCCTATCCCGGTGTAGTAGGATAGGTGTAGTAGTCGCCTCTGAGCTCTGACCCCGATCATTCTACTAAGTCTACCCAACTCAGCGCCACTCAAATATGAACTCAACGAAGGAAGACAACTCAGGTCAGGATTCGACGCTCGATTCGATGGCTATGCTCAGCTCAAATAGGGCAGTTAACCTCTCTTGAAGTCTGAGTTTACACCCGAAGCCAAGCCCAAACTCTGGAGCTCCACTCGGTTCTTGTAACGACCGCCCTTCTTACCCTTAAGGCGATCCGTTACTTATACTTATACTGTATAGAACTACCATAGTTATTAACGTTCGAACGTGCGGAAAATAAACAATTTATAAAAACTAGTCTTTAACATTCTTAATGATGCAAGTTCCCAAGGATCTTTATTCTATGTTCCACCACAGCACACACTTCACATCGTCCCTGCCGCCTCCGCTACTCTTGTTTTCCTTTGCCCTTATCTGCAGTATAAGGAAAATAAAACTATAAGCATAAAGCTTAGTAAGTATCATCCTACTCACAAAACGATGCATATTTTAAAATCATGCTTTTGAAAAATATGAAAGGGAATATCTTCATGCTTATCCTTTATTGCTACTGAAACATATAAGCTAGATAAATATCATGGCATACGCATCATAACAGGCACATGGATTAAAATCATAACTGAACTAAACATGATATTAAAACTGCTTTCACTTCAAGTTAGTAATGAACTTTTGAAAACTTATACATATAGTAAGTGAAAATAGTAATCATCCTGCTGTGGGCCCGACATAGTGCTAACTGTGCGCGCATCCCTAAGTAGATCCGAGGTAGCTAATCCCGAACCCCTTAGGGTACTACTAGGCGATCTGGGCCTAGGGGCGATCTAGGAGCCCACCCATGGACGATCTGAGTCCAAGCACATGCCACATAAAAGTAAAATACTTTCTTTAATCATTCTTTTCTCTTTAACCTTGCATATTCTAGGCGATCTAGGGCCTAGGGGCGATCTAGGAGCCCACCCGTGGACGAACTGAGTCCATACTTACTGAGGCAAGGTAAATTATTTTCATAAACATTCTGTAAGAGAAATAAATTTCCACATGCATACATACAAGTTTAAATAACTAAAATTATGGATTAATGCATACGAACGGAACTACTTATACTGTAGGTGAGAGGTACTTACCTTATTGATGAATAGTCACAATACGAGCCTCGAAATACTACTAGATCCACGAGTCAAATTCCTGTAACAAAACATCCTCTAAATAACATATCCTAGAATAACTCCAAATGATTCTTATTTCACCTAATCATAACCTAATCAATTAATTAGTTAAACCCCATTAACCTTTCCAATTGGATTAATCAAACATATACATCTTTGATTAATTAATCAAATACTAACTATTACACTAGTTAATTAATTGATTAATTAACTACTTAATTAACTGATTGATCAACAATTACCTAATTAATTACTAACTTACTAATAATTAACAAATTACGGGATTAGTATTAGGTTAATAATCTGACTAAACTAATTTAATCAACAAACTTTAACTAATCAAATTACTTTAATTAACTAACTTACCTTAATTAATAATTAATCTAATTAATTAGAAGTAGGTCTTCTTCTTCGTGCAGGAACAGGGCTGAGGTCGGCGGTGTTCGGTGTCTTCACGGTGGCGTCGGGGAGCTTCCGGCAGAGGGCGGCTGGCCGGGCGGTCATCGGCGCTTGCTGACAGTGGTGGGGGGCTCGATTCCTTCCTCCCCGGCGATGGAAGGCGGTGGTGCAGGGCGTCGGACAGCGGGAGGAGGCGACGGTCGGGGCTCTGGTCCGCAGGGAACGGCGGCGTTGGTCACACAGCTCGCGACGGAGGGAAAGGGGAGGCGCCGGTGGCTAGGGTTTGGTGCCTCGCTTCCCTCCCTTGCCCGGCCTTTTAAAGGCGGCTTCCCGACGTTTTCTCCGGCTTCGGTTCCGCCGAACTCGGAGGACGCGGTCGCGCGCAGGGAACAGACGTCGCGCGGTGTTTATTTGAGGAGTGCACAGTAATTTTACCCAATAAATTCTAAACTACCGGCTAAATCCCATTATAACGATTGAATCGAACCGGGTTAAATTTTGGTTCACTTGGTTTACTAACCAAACGACCTCCGATTTGATCCAAACAAGTTTTGTTGGATTCATTTTTGCGAGACAAACTTTTTTATCCATTTTATTTTATTAAACTCTCTTCTATTGTTTAACTAAAGTACGTTTATTAGAATTTTAAATCTAATGAAAATTCTTAAAAATAGGGAGAAATAATCGGGGTGTTACAGTTCTACTATGACTCGATTCTCAGCATATCTCGACTTGAGCCTTATCTCCCTCTCCTAGTGTCCTATTTCACACTCGATCGACTACATCTCGCTCTCTCAGCTAGTTGTACTATCACCCAAAGGACAAAGGTAATCATGTAATATGATGGCTAACATACTCCCCTAATAATGTAAGAAGAGACATAATATGATAAATGATGGGACTTTTCACTATTAAAACAATGATGGGACACTTTTTTCATTAGGTTGGAATGTATCTTTTGATAAAATCTCTGTGCACAATATGCTTGCACGGATATTCTTCTTAATTAAGAACATGACATAATATGACATGTTTTTATTATTCTCTCACCCTCGCCTAGATAATCCTCAATCTTCACATATACAAGTGCGCGTAGATACATCTAAAAGATTGCTTCCATTAAATCTTTCTTCCCTTGATCTACTGATTTAAGAGTTAGAGTGATCGAATCAGAACATCTTTGATCTTTTTTTCAAAGAACGTATCTATTTCAACGACTTAACGTTCTCAGCAATCGTGGGCGGTGAGATCGTATTTACCATCATTTGTTGAATTATTTGTTTTTAAATATCGGTTTAGTTCTTTTGGCTCTATTATGCATCCCGTACCGGGAGATCTGTGTTTTGTTCTTCGAAAAGACAGCATCATTTTTTTTTAACTAAGAAGTTATTTGGATAACAGTAATTGCATGCCATCCGAGTTTAAAAGAAATTTAGGATTAAGTGTGTAGTTTACTGTTACTGCCCCTCTTTATTATTATTATTATTACATCGTTATTTCAGCAAAGATGAAAATCCCTACTATCATTTATAAAAAAATAAATAAAAAAACTACTAACGATAGAGAAAATATTCCTTCTTCTTCTTCTTTGAAATTAGATTCTTACTTACCCACTTCAATCAACAATTCTTATCCACTTTCAAGAATTCTTTCCGTTAAAACATCCGCAACGTTCGTAATGTTATAACGCGTTATAATAAAAGTCTACTGAGTCCACTACCACATGGTTGATCATCATGTGATGGTCAACCAGTAATCCTTTTTTTCTGCTGAACACGTTAACATTAAAAAAAATATAGACTCATCTATTAACACGTTCAGAACTTTAAACGCATTTAATATCTCACTCCTCCATGTACTTCCCTCCCTCCTCCACATTCGTTATTAACGGATGATTAACATAAAGATGGTCTTATAGATTTTTAAATTGTTCTTAAATAATCATTAAAAAAAGGATTGTCAAGAGGTCGCATAGTGCCTCTGTTAGATAGACGTCACGGCACGAATATTGATGCACAAAATCCATATTTTTTTTACCACAAGGACACGCAAAATATATGACATCACATCAAAAGAGGACCGGACAGGTCACAGGACAGGAGGAGGATTAAATCCTCCTCGGCGTAGATATGAATTTCCAGGTCGAGCTTTCCATCTTCACCGTAGAAGTAACCGGGAACGAGGAGGTAGACTGGTGGGTAAAATAATCCCTTCCATTCTTCGACGGGAGCATCGAGCGAAAGCTCCATTCCCTCGTCCGACCTCGCTGCCAGCTTGCAGAACATTTTCTTGGAAGGACGAGATTGGCTGCAACTAACCACTGAGAAGTTGTTATGATCTGAAGACTTATCGAAAGAATTAAGCAGCACGAAGTGGACGCCGTCGTCGCTCGCTTTGAGCACTAGCAATGGCTCCGCCGGGCCCATGAAGACTCGTAGCGGGACCCCATAGCTGAAGTTGTAGATCGTGAAGCGGTGCTCCTCCGTGAGGTGCTGTACCTGCAGGGCTCCATTCGGTGCTTCGAACGCGCATTCCTTGACGAAGCAAGGGCGAGGCGCGTAGCGGCAATCCTTCTCGTGGTTTGCCATTGAATCTCCGAGGTAAGGAACGTATTCGTTGCATCCGTGGGCGGAATGAGGACAGGGGATGGATAAAGACTCCATCACCGTTTCTAGAGCGTGGTTTCGGTTAGAGGAGCTCGGTTTGAGTATCTTTTGGCATTCCCGGCATGTAACGAATCCTTTTTCAGACTGAGACAGTTAATGATGTGCATTTGCAAGATATCTATCAACTACACAAGGAAGGAGGAGGTTATGATCGATAACGACGATTGAACTCGATCGGGAAGAACCTGGTAGTTGTAGACAGGTGGGGTGAGACGGCCGTTGCAGACACGGCACCGGAGGATATGGAGTTTTAACCTCACCGTCGTCCACTCTGCTGCTGCTGCTTTTGCGTCCATCTTCTCGACCGGTTGGGACACTGGATGGATCGCTCTTCTTTCTCTTGTTGCCGTATGCAGTGTTTGATTCGCAGGGGTGGATCGGATCATTTATCATCCCCATTACCCAACTGGATTTATATACATAGCATGGGCCACAGATCCATCCATCAGTTGTCTTGTTCATGTTCAGCCCTTTATAGATGCATGAGCCCTTCCTTCATCATTTATTAAGTTCTTGAAAACACGCAATGCATGCATTCATTTTAATTTTCAATATGCATTTGGATTAAATTTTAACATGCATGCCTGTCCCATTAATTCTCAAAATTAAAATTAACTTTTAACATGGAGGATTCGCATTATAGTTATCAATTTGAATTGAATTGGATCCGTCGAGTTAGTCCACCTCGTCAAATAATTTAAATAGATTAGATTAAAATTTTATCAATCTATTTTAAAATGAGTTTAGATAGATTAACTCGTTTAGGTTCACGATCCGCGTGGGTTGTGTTAGATTTGAGAGGTATCCTAAGATAATTGTCTTACGGTTATATTATTTATTGGATAAATAGCAATTCACTATTTGAGTGCGCATTTTTATGTGTTTGATTGGATCTTAAACTTAAATATTGAATGTCCGCAATACGATTCATAACATGAGAGAATTTGTAATTGAATCACAACTAGTGAGCATCTCTACATGTGCAATTATGAATGTATTGAAACTATCCCTAGTCGAGGAATTGATGAGCATAAACGTCATCAATTCTGTCGAGACTAGCACGTTTAAACTCCTTGGTTAGCCAAGCAGCCGATCTCACTGCTGGAGACATTGGATGTTGAGAGTTAAACGTCGATGCTGGTTAAAGGTAACCAGTTCATTTGAGTGACCTACCTTGAGACTTCATATGATTTGATATAAATGTCAATGAAGATCTCAGTGCAGCTTAAGTGCGAGTTTCTTTTGACTTGCGGTATTCAAGTCATCTTGGCCATGGAGGCTTATACTTTGACATCTTAAGCAAACATCTCCGAGGAGGTGTGGACCCGAGATGATTGGGCATAAGTCAAAGTGCTCGAAGGTGTTTGAGTAGCTCACAGAGGATTCACTGCTCCTTGGAAAAGGAGACGTATACCTTGCGGTCGCTTGTCAGGATTGTTATTAAAAGACTTTGGCCAAAATATTACATGTTAAAAGTATGATACTCTTGGACACATGTACAAGTAACTTGAATCCACAGGACAAGAAAGTAGTTTGGGCTAGGTGTGACGTAGTCAGCCTAGTGGGGACTGACACATAGACTATGTCCTAAACCAAGCGGGTATAAGACGGTGAAAGGAACGAGACACATTTAATTGGAGCTGCTGAAGGGTTTAGAATTGTTCTGGAATCAATCGTTAATTTTTTGGTTAATTGGGGATCATGATGTACTACTAGGTGTCACTTATGATCGTTCCGTAATTAATAATTAATTACGGACGACCAACATAATCGGGAACCTATTGGTTCACACGCACTACAAGTTCTTCGAAGGACTTAAAACGAGTTTAAGAATTAGATTCTCAGAATGAGAGAGACAAAGTCTGGTTAGATCAGATAAAGGACACTATAATGGAATTCGTCTTATGAAGACGAAATGAACGAAACTAATTTCGTTCAAATCAGAGGTCGTTTGGTTAGTGAACCAAATGATTCGATTTTTAACCAAATTGAACAAACATGGTTTGGTTCATGATGGAAGAGGTTTTGGCAAAACGGATGCGATGAGAAGCTTCGTCTTGTGAAAGATGAATTGAACAAAATTAATTTGGATCAAATCGGAGGTCGTTTGGTTACCGAACACAGCGAACCAATAATGAACCTGATTCGCTACAGTAACATGAACTGAACCTGGTTCAGCTGGGTTATCTTTCCTCCAATTCAGCCTGCACGCGCTGCCCCGATTCAGCCTCAACCCTATGCGACACTGTAGCTTCTCAATATAACTACGATCGTGATTTGCCTTGTTCCTTGGTCTTCTTCCCTTGCGGCGCCCTTGTTCACGATCTTCCCTTCACGATGTCGAAGATCTTGGGAGTGCTGACATCACCGGCCGCAAGAGAATTAAAGTAGGGAGAACCTCTAGTCGCTGCCTTCTCCTTTGCAAGCTCGAGTAGCAGCGAGAAGTTCCCAATCGTCGTGGCAGTCCCTGGATTCTCAATCACGAGCATCACCGGCGGTCCTTGGATTCCAATCGTGAGCGTCGCCGTCCATGGTCTGAGCGCTGCTCCTCTCCTCCTTGAGCACGGTAGAGGTTCTCGGTCGCCTGCCCTATTCTTCTTCATCTGCGAGAAGAGGCCGGAGCCTATGCTGCCTTTACCTGCCCGCGTGGAGGACGACTTGAGATCGTCATCTCCGACGCCGATTACTCCCGATCGTAAATGTGTTATGGCTGTCTGTGTGAGAAGGGACAGCGACGCCGTTTTTCCTCCCTATCCTGAGCGGGACTTGGCCCCGATCTCGAATCAGGGTCTCATGAGCACCGACCGATCTATTTGGTTTGTTCTCAATGTAGGCTGACAGGAGTAGAGGGAGTTCGGTTTGCCCGATTATGGCCGCATGGGAGAAGAATGAGATTGCTGTCAGATTGTAATAGGTTTTGTTGTCGAAACTTTGTATAGTCGTTGAAAATTATTTTTGATCATTGGATAGATTATCTGGTCGTTACCTATCAATCCCGGTCGTCTAACGACCATCCGTAATTTTCTCGAAAACTTGTGAAGTTTTCAGAGAATTATTCCATCAACGTCGAAAGGTTCCGACAATTTATCCTAAATCGGCGGTCAAAAGTTGACTATCGAAAACTACACTAGGAATCTGATTTTCGGTGATGGTTAGAAAGCCCTGGAACTATTGCGACAAATGTTGTTGTGTGCTTTCCGAAATAAAGCTTCTCTCAATTCGATCATCATCGATCATCAGCTAGTACCGAAAATGATGACGCGACTCGTGACTTCCGAAGCTGTCCAGACGAGAGCTTGACGTGGATCACCAGTAGAGGCGAGACTTCGACAAGGACCACTCGATTGATGCCGACTTCGCTCAACGTCATCATCCGTGAGGTACACTTAAAATAATCTTTTATTTTAAAATTTTTAATTTCCTATCATGCCTTGTACGCTGTTATTTTCTGCTATGCATGTATGTATTGTGTAATAATTAATTTTAATTAATTATTTATTTCTACATCACATGTTTGCGAAATATGTAAATGTAAGATACCGAAAAATTTTGCCATGGATACGGAAAAATTCGTCTCGCGAAGACGAACCAAACGAAACTTATTTCGACCAAATCGGAGATCGTTTGCCCCCTGAACCAAGCGAACCAAATTTGAGTTGGTTTGCTACAGTATCGATTCTTATTGGACTTGGTTCGGTTTGGGTTCGGCTGATTTAGGCTAGTTCGACCGGTTCAGTGGTTAGGGTTAATTGATTAATGGGTTATAGGGTTTAATTGGCCTATTGGATCAAATTTGGAACCCAAACCCGTTAAGTTAAACCCACCCTATAAGAAGCTACAGTACCCTCCTCGCGTCTTCCGCCGCGATCCCGATCGCGATCTCGCCGTGAGCTCGTCTTCTCCACAGCGTGAGCTGGTGTCCGCAAGCCGAGCGAGGCAGTGCAGTACCACCGGCCGTTCGCCCTCCTCCTATCGCGAGCCTTCTCAACGCCGCCGGCCGTTTGCCCTCTTCCGATTGCGAGCCTTCTCTGCCGACGCCGAGCGACTTCGTGCCACGCTGGTGCGGATGTGGAAGAAGTCACGGTGAACCAGGAATTGATTGGTTGAGGCTTCGATTTTCGCCAGAGGAGCTTGGTTCGTCGCATGTGTAGGCGGCAGTGGCTCAGGCGGTGAATCGGAGAAGGAGGCCATCGGTAAAGGTTTCTAACTGGATTTCGAGTTTTGATTTGGTTTTGGGCTTGGATCTATGTTTTTCCTAGATTCACAGCTTGTATCGAGTTGGAAATTGGATCGGTAGGATTGTGTTGAGTTCCAGCCGCCAGGAAGGTTCGGCCGGTGGAATCATTTGGTTGCGATTGGCCGCAAGCAAGGAAAGGAAGAAAGGTAAATTAGGTTTCTTTGATTCTGATCTGATTGTATTGGTTAGCCTGGTTTTATTGGGACTTGGAGCTACCAATTCTACCGGCTAATGCTCGATTTCTTTGTGTCGTTCGACGACAGGGAAGAAGAAGCAAAGGTTTGGATTAAGGACTGAGTAAATTAAATCTGAGGTAAGCTTTAAAAATCTGATTAAAACACTTATTGATCAGAATTGTTTCTTAAAGATGATTTGGATTGTTATGGATTAGAATGTTGAAATGCTAGGTTCTATTGGATTTGGGGGTTATGGTTATTGTTCGGGTGGAGTTGGACATAATTAGTGTGATTAATTGGGAGGTGAATCTATTGAGGGTTATTAAATGATATATGTATTGTGGTTGTTCGAGTGGTGCAATTAATATGTGAAAATTCCTGCAGGACTTTAGAATATTAATATATATTATTAATATATATATTACCCGGTCTATGTGACCCAGTATTATATTACCCGGTCTATGTGACCCGGTCTAAGAAATATTGCCTATATATATGGCTATAACCTGTGTATTATTTCATTCAATTCAGTTAATAAAGTTATTTTCCCAACATGGTATCAGAGCAAGGTTAACCTAGGGTTTTCTTTTCCGAGCGCCGCCGCTGTCATCCGCGCCGCTGCTGTCATCCGCGACGGAGACGAAGAAGCGGCTAGTTACGCTTTCTTGTTGCCCCCTTCAACCTTTCGCACGCTGCCCCCTTGCCTTCCGTTCGGGTGACATCCTCTCCCCGGGCGGCTGGACTCGACCATCAAGCAAGCCTCCTAAGTCGCCTTGTCGACATCCTTCCTCAAAGCTCTGGCGGTGGCATTAGCTTCTGCGAAGTGATAGGCAGCCCTATCCCAGCGGTGTACCGACGGCAACAGCAAAACCGTGGAGAGAAGAAGGAAACAAACGAGGATCTCCTTGTTGCCGTACTTCCAGTCGTTCTCCCGGCCCTGCTTGAAGTGCCGCCACTGCGTGCGGCCGCCAGGCGGTCCCGCGGCGATCTGGGCACCGACGGTCTTCTCCCACGCGAGCAGAAAACACCAAATCTGGTGTATGCGGCAGTGAAAGAAAAGAAGGGCTTCGGGATTCACAAAGAAAGAAAAAAAAAAAAAAAGAAGGGCTTCGGGATTCACAAAGAAAAAAAAAAAAAAACAAAAAGAAAAAAAAGAAAAGAAGGGCTTCGGGATTCAAAAAAAAAAAAAAAAAAAAAAAAAAACGGATGACCACAAACAGCAGAAGCCATCATGTCTTGAGTGTAGTTCTCAAAACAAATCCCACAATGATAATGGCGCAGAAGAATGCATGCATCTGATCTTGAAGTTGATGACAATCCTGTCTGAGAAATTCTGAAGCAGCAGCGCTTTGACAGTTCTGGATCTGCTCGTTCTAGCGGCTTTGGCAATTTTGGCGGAGGCTTAAAGAAGGACGAAGGTCTCTCAATATGGATCGTGTTAATGCTTGCAAGGATGCTCGATCGGACAAGTCTGCTAGATGTCGTCGTTGTCCGAATGCCAATCATGCTTACACTCATTGCCCCAACATTGAGTGTCGTTATTGCCACAAAAAGGGTCATGTCCGTCAGAACTGCCCAAAACTGAGTCGCAGATCTTCTACAGCTGGCTCTTCCTCCTCCATAGCCGCCGTCACAAAGGTTTTGCAGCCGCCTCAGCCCACTACTCCTACCCTTATGGATATCCATAAACTGCTCACTCAGGTTTTATCTACCAATTCTTCATTAGCCACCACATCAGGTAACCGACAATGGTTCTTAGATTCTGCTTGTTGCAACCATATGACCTCTAACATTAATCTGCTACATTCTATAAAACCTCTCGCCACCTCGCCTCCCATTCACACTGCAAATGGTGCCCCCATGCAAATCACACATACTGGTCATGCCACTTCACCATCTCTCCAAGATGTCTACTACATTCCCCATTTAACATTAAACCTTGTTTCTATTGGTCAGTTGGTTGAGCAGGGACTTACTGTTATTTTCACGTCTTCTGGTGTACAGGTTCAGGATTCGCAGACGGGCCAGATTCTTGGGACGGGGCGCAAGAAGGGTCGCCTGTTTGAGCTTTGTTCCCTTCAACCCTTTCCTTCTATCTCTGCTGTCGTTTCTCCTTCTTCCATCTATCAGTGGCATCTCAGACTTGGGCATGCTTCATCACATAACCTCCGATCTCTTGCTGCTAAAGGTTTTTTTGGTTCTATTAAATTTGAATCTTTTGATTGTGTGCATTGCAAGCTTGGCAAACAACCAGCACTCTCTTTCTCAAATAATCATTCTATTGCTGATAAACCTTTTTCCCTAGTTCACTCAGATATTTGGGGGCCCTCTCCCATTGGAACGTTCAAAGGTTATCGATATTTTGTAATCTTTGTTGATGATTATTCTCGATTCACTTGGATTTATTTCTTGAAAAATCGTTCTGAACTTGCCTCAACTTACTCCACTTTTGCAAAAATGATTCAAACACAATTCTCATGTCCTATTAAAACACTCCGCACTGACAATGCTTTGGAATATAATGATTCTACCTTTCTCAATTTTCTTTCTGCCCAGGGCACTGTTGTTCAACGTTCATGTCCTTACACTTCACAACAAAATGGTAGGGCTGAACGTAAACATAGGCACATTCTAGATACTGTTCGTGCCATGCTCCTTTCTGCTTCGTGTCCTGATCGGTTTTGGGGAGAAGCTGCCCTTACTGCTGTCTATACAATCAACCGGATGCCTTCTTCTGTACTTCAGGATGTCATTCCTTACGAGAAACTCTTTGGTCAGCCACCAGATTACTCCATTCTTCGTCCATTTGGCTGTGTCAGTTTCGTCCACCTTCCCCCACATGAACGAAACAAATTGGAGCCTCAGAATCGTCTGTGTTGTTTGTTGGGATATGGGGTAGAACATAAAGGCTATCGTTGTTGGGATCCTGTGTCAAATCGAGTTCGTATTTCTCGTCATGTCACCTTTTGGGAACATAAGATGTTCTCTTCTGAGTCCAAGTTTAGCATTCCTTTTCATACTGATTCTCCCTTCTTTGTTTTGGATCCATCTCCTTCTTCTGCAGATCCCGAGCTCACACAGATTCATGTTGACACTGCCGATGCTTCCCCGTCAACAACTGATTCCCCTTTCTTTGTTTTGGATCCATCTCCTTCTTCTGCAGGTCCCGAGCTCACACAGATTCCTGTTGACACTGTCGATGCTTCCCCGTCACCTCAAGCTGACTCATCTGCGTCTCCTGAACAAGCATCTCAAGTCCCTGCTGCCACTGGTCGACGTTCAACCCGTGTAAGTCGTCCTCCTTCTCATCTCCTTGATTACCATTGTTTCTCTGCCATTCTATCTAACCATGAGCCTAGGACTTTTCGTGAGGCAAACTGTGATCCAATGTGGCGTGAGGCTATGTCTGAGGAACTGCAGGCTCTTGAGAAGACTGGGACTTGGGATATCGTTGATCTACCACCTGGCAAGAAACCTATTAACTGCAAATGGGTGTACAAGATCAAAACAAATTCTGATGGATCTGTTGAGCGCTACAAAGCTCGTCTTGTGGCCAGAGGTTTCTTACAGGAGTACGGCATTGACTATGAAGAGACATTTGCTCCTGTTGCCCGTTTGACTTCTCTACGTTGTCTTTTGGCTATTGCTGCTGCTCGTCGATGGTCTCTTCACCAGTTGGATGTGAAGAATGCTTTTCTTCATGGAGATCTTTCTGAGGAGGTTTATATGAGTCCGCCGCCAGGTTCAGACATTTCGGGGAAGGTATGTAAGTTACGTCGTGCTCTTTATGGTCTGAAGCAGGCACCACGAGCTTGGTTCGCCAAGTTCAGCTCAGCACTTATTCAGTATGGGTTTACCGCCTCTCCCTATGACTCTGCTTTATTCATTCGTCGCTCCTCATCCGGGATTATTATTCTATTGTTATATGTTGATGATATGGTGATCACTGGAGACGATGCCTCTGGAATATCTGATTTGCAGACCTATCTTCATCAGCATTTTGATATGAAGAGTCTTGGTAAGCTGCGTTACTTTCTAGGTCTTGAGATTTCCGACACGGCAGATGGTATCTATTTATCCCAGGCAAAATATGCTTCTGACCTCATCTCCCGTGCTGGCCTGACTGACAGCAAGACTGCATCAACTCCACTTGAGGCAAACTGTCGTCTCACTCCTCTCGATGGCGCCCCTCTTGAGGACCCCACACTCTATCGCCAGTTAGTGGGCTCCCTGATATATCTGACAGTCACTCGTCCTGACATAGCTCATGCAGTTCACATCGTTAGTCAGTTCATGACTAGTCCCTGTACAGCTCATCATTCTGCTGTATTACGTATTCTTCGCTATGTTAAGGGCACTCTTCTACATGGTCTTCACTTCTCTGCTGATTCATCATTGGTGCTCACTGGTTACTCTGATGCTGATTGGGCAGGCGATCCCACTGACCGACGCTCCATCACTGGTTATTGTTTCTTCTTGGGTGATTCCCTTGTTTCCTGGCGAAGCAAGAAACAGACTGTCGTTTCTCGTTCCAGCGCTGAGTCAGAGTATCGTGCACTTGCTGATTCTACTTCCGAGCTTCTTTGGATTCGACGACTTCTCTCTGATCTTGGCATTCCTCAACCGCCAGCCACCGATCTTCATTGTGATAGTCAGAGTGCCATTCAAATTTCTCGAAATGATGTATTTCATGAGCGCACTAAGCACATCGAGATCGATTGCCATTTTGTACGGCAGCATGTTGGTGCTGGCACTGTGCAATTGCAGTCCGTGTCTACCGAACATCAGATTGCAGATATCTTCACCAAGTCTCTCTTGCCGGGTCGCTTCTATGTGTTATTGAGCAAACTCAAGTTGATCTCTACTTTACCACCTTGAGTTTGAGGGGGGGTGTTAGAATATTAATATATATTATTAATATATATATTACCCGGTCTATGTGACCCAGTATTATATTACCCGGTCTATGTGACCCGGTCTAAGAAATATTGCCTATATATATGGCTATAACCTGTGTATTATTTCACAAATTTTAAAAAATAAAAATCGAATTAGTAAAAATATAATTTCAAAAAGCCAATCAACAAAAATGAAAAGAAATATCTAAATTTAAATTCAGTTTTTTTAAAGGAAAAACTAATGTAAATGAGGACGAGCAAAAGAGTTAAATCGAGAAATTACAATTGACCACGACAGAGGAGAGTATATCTCAACTTTATCGAGATTCAAATTTTTATCCTGTTCTGCACTCTTCGTCGTAATCAACTCAGCTATGTTTGTCATTTTTTTAAAAAAAATAAAATCCGTCACTCTAACGGTCCTACGACCATCTGTGAGGAGATAAATTGAGAAACTGTAATTAACCATGACGAAGTAAGAGGATATTGTCTCGACTTCGTCGAGATTCGAATCCTTGTCCTCTTCTGCAAATCTATTCTGTTATAACTAACTCAATTATATCTATGAGAATAATATTTTGGCCATTCTTTGTACCACACTCAGGGAGACGGATCGAGCTTCTTCTTTGCTTTTTATTATATACTATTGTAGGAAAATATTGGGCATTCATAAAATCCATAAATTCAAATTTTAAAAAATAAAAATCGAATTAGTAAAAATATAATTTCAAAAAGCCAATCAACAAAAATGAAAAGAAATATCTAAATTTAAATTCAGTTTTTTTAAAGGAAAAACTAATGTAAATGAGGACGAGCAAAAGAGGTCTGAAATTTATTATGCCATTCAACTGACACTGAACTATTGGAGGCAGTTTGTCCACGTCATATTAAACCCTAATGGGTTGCCATCGGCGGCGATCCTAACCCTGATTCACGACAAGCTCAGTACACGACGGCGGTGATTCCCACGGCGTACACTCCCATAATCCTACATATCACCTCGCCTCCGGCCCTTGTCGCCGCCCCGAGGCCGGCAATCCCAGCGACACCGATGGGAACGCCCCGGAGCACCGCCCGCCCTGCGCCGGCTAACACAGCGTCCCTGAATAGATCCACCGCGAAGGCCGGGAACTCAGCCCGCGCGAGGTCGTCGGAAGCGCCAGGGAGAACCCTTCGGACGGCCGCATCGACCTGAGCACGGCCGGGGGGCTTGGGGACCCATCGCCCTACGAGGGGGATGCCCGCGGAAATCAAGCCGTAGAGGCCGGCGGCAGCGTCGACTAGCTGGTAGCGGCGGACACCCGGGAAGGTGTGCTGCGCCTCCGACAGGCAGCTGTCGTAGACGGCTTCGCAGGCGGCATCGAACTCCGGTGAGGAACTCAACGTTCGCTCCACACGCTTCGATGCGTTCAGCCCCATTTCGATCTTCGAACCTGTTAGCTAATTCGGGAGGGGGCTGGGTGACTTATCCCCATTTTAGGAGGATTTCACTTAAGGACTCCTTAAATTCACCCAAATAATTTATGAAATTATTATTTGAATCGAGAGTTGACTGGAGGATAGCAGAAAGGATTAATCCTCGACGTACATATAAACGTCCAGGTCGATCTTTCCATCTCGATTATAGAAGCAACCGGGGACGACGAGGGAGACTCCAAATAATCCCTTCCATTGTTCGACGGGAGCCTTGAGCGAAATCTCCATTCCCTCATCCGACGTCGCTGCCAGCTTACTGAATATCTTGTTGGAAGGACGAGATTGGCTGCAACACACCACTGAGAAGTTGTAATGTTCTGAACAGTTATCGAAAGGTTCAAATAGCACGAAGTCGACGCCGTCGTCGCTCTCTCTGAGGACTAGCAATGGCTCATACGGGTCGATGGAGACTCGCAGCGGGACCTCATAGCTGAAGTTGTGGATCGTGGAGCGGTGCTCAGCCGTGAGGTGCTGTACCAGGGCTCCATTCGGTGCTTCGAATGCGCATTTCTTGACGAAGCAACGGCGAGGCACATAGCTGCAATCCTTCTCATGGTTTGCAATGGAAGATCCGAGGTAAGGAAGGTATTCGTTGCATCCGTGGGTGGAATGAGAACAGGGGATGGATAAAAACTCATCACCTTTTCTAGACCGTGGTTTCGGATATATCCCGGCGTTGAAGAGGAGCTTGGTTCGAGTATCTTTTGGCATTTCCGGCACGTAACGAATCCATTTTCAAACTGAGACAGCAAAAAATTAATGACGTCCATTTTGACACCGAGGTTATGATAATGACGATTGAACTCGATCGGGAAGAAGGGCGAGTAATTATAAACTAATTAACCTGGTAGACAGGTGGTGTGAGACGGCCGTAGCACAGACCGCACCGGATGAGGATATGGAGTTTTAACCTCACCGTCCTCCACTCTGCTGCTGCTTCTGCTTCTTTTGCTGCCATCTTTTCAGTTGGGACGCTGGATGGATAGCTCTTCTTTCTCTTGTTGCCGCAGTGTTTGATTCGCAGGGGTGGATCGGATCATTTAGCCCCACTAACTGAATTTATATTCGGTTTCTTATTCATGTTCAGCCCTTTATTGATGCATGAGCCCTTCCTTCATCATTTATTAAGTTCTTGAAACCACACGATGCATGCATGCATTCATTTGAATTCTCAATATGCATTTGCATTAAATTTTAACATGCATGCATGCCTGCCTGCCTGTCCATTAATTCTTAAAATTAATTTTTGACGCTTGATTCGTGTTACGGGGATTGGGACGTCCGGTCAAACCATACCCATGACATCCACCCCATTGCTGTTAGGTATCAGAAGGAGGGTATTGAATTGACGGGGTCCAACCACCTGGCTGCTCATCTCCTCTCCAGTCGGACCCTACAACGCCGACTAGACTCCCCAGTCGGACCCCATCAATTCCGACTCGGTCATCCAGTCAAAGCCCTTCAATTCAGACCCCCTTCCCTACTAGTGCCCTGGTATATACTCTCCATCAGTTGAGGCATCCACTGCTTCCGTCCCTTACCTGTCATAACACGTAGGGTGACTGTAATGATTCTTTACGACAAGAAGGGACTTGTCATTAAATGCCCGCGGCGATGAGACATTCCCTTTATCTCTGACAGCCCGCGCCTCCTGACTGATGAGCATATTCCACGCTGTTGACAGGACAAGACCACTCCCCCCTACATAGGTAACTTTCTCCCCCGTGGACGAGGCATGCGTACATCCACATCCCCCTTGCTTTTCACAAAACTAGATTCTTCTTCTTCCCCTCGCTGACTTAAGATTCGGAAGCTGGTTGCGCCAGCTGCACCCCCCTGGCCTTCCCTCTAACGGGTGTTTCTAGTTGCAGGACCGAAGGCTTCCGGGACCTCTCCTTTCAAGTCAGGGTACAGAACAGTGGGCGAAAGCTTCCGAGGCGAATCTCAACAGGAACAATTTGCATGGGTGGATCGGATCAATTATCCGCACTAATCCTATTTATAATTCATCAATTTTTATTTCATGTTATATAGGTAGGATGGATCAAGAAGGTGATAGAAGAGGACGAATATCATCCTTTGTAAAAATTATTTTTTAAAAAATAAATTAAAGTTGCAGTGGAAATAATAAAGATAAGAAACACACAAATATACAAATCAATTTTATTTGGTTTACAATCCACTAGACTATTACTTCAAAGTTTGCGATCTTTATTGCTTATGAATTGGCAATCGATTAATATTCTCCTTTCTAAAAAAATTTGAAGAAGGAGAAGAATCGTACATATAATAAGAGAATAGTAACACACCTATCTCTTAAAATGCAAGTAATAAAGAAATACTGACAACAAAATGATGGAGTTTCATTGTTGATTCTCGAAGAGTTTCTTGACATGTTAGTACTAGTACTTGCATAAAATAGCACAATAGATGAACAAGATGGATCGAGGAGAATTTTTATTCTAAGTCTCAAATCCTGAGGCTCTTTTATAGCTTTCATCTGATAGATTCTAACATACTATAAATCAGTCCACTAAACTCAATTAGATCTTGTTGTCATCTGTACTTGATTTTAAAGTTTTCCAATTGAACTGAACGCCCTATTAGTGGATTGAATCACTATTCTTTTCTTGCTTGGTTTGATCCAATAAAATTAATTCTGCATAATCCGCTTGATCGGTCAAGATTTCTTTGTTGTCTAATTCGATCATATCCGATCTTTACTTTTCATATATATTCGATCGACTAATCACCTTGATCAGTTGACTGAACCCTTGTTTTCTTCTAAGCTAAGCTTGCCTTTGATATGTGCTTATCCACTTTGATCAGTCAACTAAACCATCTTATTCAGTTGATTGAACCCTTTAGTTTCAAAAAAAATTTTATTTTTCTACAAAATAAAGTTAGCACAATAGACATAATAATCTTGTAAAACAAAGTTAGAAATAGATATGTATAAATAAAATTATTTTAATATTTAAAATTGTCTTATCTAGACTTAGAAAGTTGTATTGGTTTCTTTAGTTGGATCAACGTCTAAGGCTTGTCTCAACTAGGATACATCCTCACTACCTTCCAAAACTGAAAGTTTTTTCTAGGACTTACCTTAACTTACCGACCAAATACCCGATTCAGCTGGCCTATTTGAACTTCTTCTACTCAGTGTATGATCGATCCACTAGGGCTTTCCTTAATATATCTGTTCATTTGACCCATCAAGTGTTCTTCCAGGTCAAACCATTTGGTTTTCTACCGATATCTGATCCTTTTGATCCACTAAGACTTCAATGTCTAATATCTGGTCCTCCTAACCCACTAGGACTTTCGATGCTTAATGTCTGATTTTCCTGCCCTATTAAGACTTTCCATATTAAGTGACCTACATACTTAACTTTCAAATCAAATACATAATGTCTAACTTTAAATCCTTTATCAAATCTCAAAATACAATTAAATTTGATTATCGATGTTATCTACATAATAATTTCTTTTTTTTTTATGTTTGACAATCTAATTTAAAGTTAAAGAAAATACATCTTCTCTAATACAGTTTAACACTCTTTAAAAAAATTTAAACTTAAATCAAAGCATTTAGACTTAGATCAAATTTTGAATAAGAAAGATTTAACAAACTTAAACTTGAATCACAATGTTTAAGTTAAACTATATCAAGATTTGATAACTTTAACAACTTAAACTTTAACAAAAATAACAAGTAGTAAATTCAAGTTTAAGTTAAAAGTGTAACCATCTTGAAATAACTAACTTAAATTTAACTTCGCTCTAAGTCAAAGTTTCATTTTAATTTTCTAAATCAATTTTCTCTCAACCCAACTTTAAACTTATCTCTCCCCCTTGGACACACGTTACAATAGGGATCGTCATAATAAATTTTTAGAAAACTTTAAATATCTTTCATTCTTTGTAAAATTATTTTAAAGATTTTTGCAAAGACATTTTTTAAATTATTTTCAAAGAAGAATATTTTTCAAAGCATAATTTGTTTCAAAAATGTTTTATAAGATTGTATGACAATCTCTTAATTTTTAAAATATCTCTTTCTTTGAAAATCACCAGTTAACTTTTTATTCTTTAATTAAAAAAATATTTTGAAGAACCTTTCAAAATAATTTCTCTTTTTGAATATATTTTGAAACTATAATAAACATATATGATTTAAAACATTTATTGAAATTATTTTCAAGATTTTGAAAATAATTTTTGATAATTTTGAAAAATATTGTCTAAAATATACTTGTTGAAAATATTTTCTAAAAGAAATTTTCAAAGTAAATTCTCTCTTTTAAAAAAATCAAAATAAATTTTAAAAATTTATATCAAATTTAATTTGAGAAACTCTCCTTTTTAAAACTTGGTCTTTCAATAAGGCTTCCCTTTAGTCTAACACTTTCTTAGGACAATCTTATTAACTACAAGGAAGACATACCTAAGTGGCTAGAGGTTTAGGAGTTTATGATTGACCTAAGGATACTATAAGCTAGATGTTGATCAATAATTTTTAAAAGTGTATAAATTTTAAAGCAATATATATACTTACACTCAATCAAATATTAAATTCATTAAACACTAGCATGTGAATCACTATTTTGAAAATAGTTTTTAAGAAACAAGTTAAAGGTAATTGAAATTAGCCATAAAATAGAATTACCTTTAACTATGTTCATTGAAGAACCAAGCAAAACCTTATTAGAAATTAAGAAAAATAGTGCATACACACCTTATTAATCACCCAAGTGTCTTATGACACCACAAGAGAAAACTTCTAAGAGATTTAGTCATATCTATTTTGGACATAATTCATATCAGATCCCCAATCAGCATATTAACTATATGGATTCAACTCATGTTAACTCTAGCTCAAATCTAGGAGAAGATAGAAACTTTTGGATAAAAAGAAATAAATCTCCAATTTAAGGGGAGTTAATTCTTAGTTTCACTTAGATTAGGGTTTAGGTCTTGTTAGCTAATTTGACTAATATTGACTTCATTTGAATTCAAAACTACTTACCTACTTGACCTAAAATCAACTTATCTTCAAGTCTATCATGTATCTTACTTAGAGCTTACTTACCTCTACTTACATGACCATTTCAAAGAATACTAATTATTCAAAGTCATGTCAAGATAATTTAATCCTAAGTTATTAAGTCGTGCCTTGTTATTAGTCTAAAATTAAAGCTTACATATCTAATTAATTCCTAGAACTGGTTTAACTTATATGAACTGGTATTGACTTATAGTGACTTAGTATGACTTAATAAACATTTTATGCTCACCCCCTATATCATTTGCAAGTCTTACTCAGTTAATCAACTCATAAAATTAATAAACATACTATTCACCCCCCGCCTATGCCTAGCGTGTGTTACCCTACAAATCACTATATCAATCAAAGTAGTATAGTCCATTGTGCACAACCATGCTACCGCCAAAGGTATGCCTAAGTATCTGAAGGGGGTAATCTTTTTCTAGGTGCGTCTATCAACCCCTACCATATAGATCTTGGACTTCTGCATATTAGCCCACTGGCCAACTAAATCCCCAAATATCCATTGGGATCGAGTTGGCTATTTAGGTGATGGTAGACTCATCTCCTCATCCAAAAACTAGTAGGTCATCAACATATGTCAAGTGTGTGACTCCAATTCCTGCGCACATCGGATGTAGGCAGAACCCTGCTGCATTGATGGCTATCATAGTAGCCTAGATAATACATCAAGATCGATGTCAGAAAGGAGCGGCAACAATGGGTCACTTTGCCCCAAGCCTCTAGCTCCTCGAAAATATTCATGTATCTCTCCATTTATACCCATTGAAAATGAGGTAGTGGCCATACACTCCATGATCCAATCCATGTAAAGTGTAGGGAAGCCAAAAACCTCTAGTGCAACCCGTAAGAAGTGTCAATCTACTATGTCAAAAGTCTTCTACAAATCCATCTTAAGGACACATCGGTGAGACTCGCTTCCTAGCCTACTTCCTCAACAACTCCTGTATGAGATAAATGTTATTTGCAATTGACCACCCTTCCACAAAGTCTTGTGATCGATGCTACCTATTATTCCTTCCATCTTTGTTGTCGTACCATTGTGCAACAGGAGATGGGTCTATACATATATAGTCCACAACTGACAAGGCATGTGCAACCTTTGATACATGATAGTAGACTTTTGTAAGTTCTAATCATATATTATTAAGAATAATATTTTCTCTAAATACTTTTATCTAATTAAACCGCTCAAGATTGAAAGAACCTATAATTGAACTTCTACGACCCTTCATTCCTTAAACTCCATTACATATCCGTCTACATGGAATTAAATTATATTTATCTGATTCTAACAAATATTATATATATAATTCCATCTACATGGAATTAAATTATATTTCTAAATAATTCATTTGTTGTTTATAATTCAAATAATTATATTTATAAATTATAATTCATTTGTTGTTTATATTTCAAATTATATTTTTTTTATAATTCATTTGTTGCCTATAACTCCCCCTCTTTATTATTACATCGTTACCTATAGACTCATATATGTTGTTTTAAATTGTTCTTAAATTAAAAAAAAAAGAATTGTAAGAGATCGCATATGCTTCTGGTCAATAGATGTCTGACAATCCAAATATTCACGGCACGAAAACCGATGCACAGAATCCTTAATTTTTACCACGGGAAAACGCAAAAGATATGACATCACATCAAGACAGAACAGGACAGGATAAGGATCAATCCTCGGCGTAGATATGAACTTCGAGCTTTCCATCCTGACCGTAGAAGTTATCGGGGACGATGAGGAAGAGTGGTATGCAAGAAAATCCCTGCCATTGTTGTACGGGAGCCTTGAGCGAAAGCTCCATTCCTTCGGCCGACCTCGCTGCCAGCTTGCTGAACATCTTCTTCGAAGGACGAGATTGGCTGCAACACACCACTGAGAAGTTGTTCTGATCTGACGAGCTATCGAAAGCATTAAGCAGCACGAAGTCGACGCCGTCGTCGCTCGCTTTGAGCACTAGCAATGGCTCATCCACGTCTATAGAGACCCGTAGAGGGACCTCGTAGTTGAAGTTGCGGATCTTGACGCGGTGCTCCGCCGTGAGGTGTTGTACTGCCAGGGCTCCATTCGGTGCTTTGAACCGGCAATCCTTGACGAAGCAAGGGCGAGGCTTGTAGCGGCAATCCTTCTCGTGGTTTGCCATGGAAGCTCCGAGGTAAGGAAAGTATTCGTTGCATCCGTGGGCGGAATGAGAACAGGGGATGGATAAAGACTCTATCACCTTTTCTAGAGCGTGGTTTCTAAATAACAGCGGCGTTGAAGAGTAGCTCGGTGTGCATTTCCGGCATGTAACGAATCCTTTTTTAAACTGAGACGACAGCAAAACGTTAATGACTTCCATTTTGACACCGAGACATACAGAAAGATATCTACTACACAAGGAAGGAAGGAGGTTATGATCGATAACGACGATGGAACTCGATCGGGAAGAATTGAAGGGCAAGTAATTATATATAAACGCTGATTAACCTGGTAGACAGGTGGGGCGAGACGGCCGTTGCAGTGACCGCACCGGAGGAGATGGAGTTTAAACCTGACGTTCGTGTACTCGGCTGCTGCTTTCTTTTGCGGCCATCTTCTCGATCGGTTGGGACACTGAATGGATCGCTCTTCTTTCTCTTCTCTTGTTGCCGTATGCAGTGTTTGATTCGCAGGGCAGAGGTGGATCTTACCTAACTGGATTTATATACACAAATGGATGGGCCATCCATCAGTTTCTTATTCATGTTCAGCATTCATGGATGCATGAGCTTTTTTAATTGTAATTTTTTAATTTATTTTTTTATATATAATCAGTGAGTTTGATTATGTAAAACTGCTAAGATAATATATCCCTCTTTTTATAGAAAAGATGAGCCCTTCATCATTTATTGAGTTCTTGAAACCACACAACGTATGCATGCATTTTAATTTTCAGTATGCATTTGCATTAAATTTTAACATGCATGCTTGTCCATTAATTCTCAAAATTAAAATTAACTTTTAATGTGGAGGATTCGCATTATAATCGTTAATTTAAATTGAATTTATCGATTAATCGTTAATTTAAATAGATTAAATTAAAATTTTATCAATTTATTTTAAAATAAATATTATTTATCACCTAAAAAAAAGACTACGAGCCTCTAAATCCTAAATCCTATTACAGGAGATGGATCTAATAGTCCACAACTGAAGAGGCATGTACGCAACCTTAGATAGATACATCGGTGGATTTTCTTCTTTTCTTTTTCTTTACAGACATATCAATTATCTTAAGATAACCCCCTTCAAACATAATCTAACATTGAGGTAAGAGAGAGAGTCCATATTAGATCATCAATGACTTATCTTGGTAAAATCGAAATCAAAATCGAAATTCTAAGATTGTCTCAAGATTTGATTTTCCCTATCGCCTTTCACTCAATTTTCTTAGTTTTACTATGTTCTTTTTTACAACAATTTCCTCATTTTGATTAGTCTAGATAACCTCCTTCGTACGTAAATTGATATTCAACAACACGGTCTTAGAGGATGATAATTTTATTATTTGACGGTGACCATACACGTGCGATATTCATACATAGATGCTAGGTCCAGGCCTTGGTATATTTGTACATCAATACGAATCTAGGCTAAAAACTCTGTCGGAATAATTTTATTAATTGAATTGATGAAATAATACAGGTTATAACCATATATATAGGCAATATTTCTTAGACCGGGTCACATAGACCGGGTAATATAATACCGAGTCATATAGACCGATTTACATAATAATATTAATATATATTATATTAATATTCTAACACTCCCCCTCAAACTCAAGGTGGTAGAGTAGAGATCAGCTTGAGTTTGCTCAATAACACATAGAAGCGACCCGGCAAGAGAGACTTGGTGAAGATATCTGCAATTTGATGTTCGGTAGACACGGACCGCAACTGCACAGTACCAGCACTAACATGCTGCCGTACAAAATGACAATCGATCTCAATGTGCTTAGTGCGCTCATGAAACACATCATTTCTAGAAATATGAATGGCACTCTGACTATCACAATGAAGATCGGTGGCAGGCGGTTGAGGAATGCCAAGATCAGAAAGAAGTCGTCGAATCCAAAGAAGCTCAGAAGTAGAATCAGCAAGCGCACGATACTCTGACTCAGCGCTGGAACGAGAAACAACAGTCTGTTTCTTGCTTCGCCAAGAAATAAGGGAATCACCCAAGAAGAAACAATAACCAGTGATGGAGCGTCGGTCAGTGGGATCGCCTGCCCAATCAGCATCAGAATAACCAGTGAGTATCAATGATGAATCAGCAGACAAAGTGAAGACCATGTAGGAGAGTGCCCTTAACATAGCGGAGAATACGTAATACAGCAGAGTGATGAGCTGTACAGGGACTAGTCATGAACTGACTAACGATGTGAACTGCATGAGCTATGTCAGGACGAGTGACTGTCAGATATATCAGGGAGCCCACTAACTGGCGATAGAGTGTGGGGTCCTCAAGAGGGGCGCCATCGAGAGGAGTGAGACGACAGTTTGCCTCAAGTGGAGTTGATGCAGTCTTGCTGTCAGTCAGGCCAGCACGGGAGATGAGATCAGAAGCATATTTTGCCTGGGATAAATAGATACCATCTGCCGTGTCGGAAATCTCAAGACCTAGAAAGTAACGCAGCTTACCAAGACTCTTCATATCAAAATGCTGATGAAGATAGGCCTGCAAATCAGATATTCCAGAGGCATCGTCTCCAGTGATCACCATATCATCAACATATAACAATAGAATAATAATCCCGGATGAGGAGCGACGAATGAATAAAGCAGAGTCATAGGGAGAGGCGGTAAACCCATACTGAATAAGTGCTGAGCTGAACTTGGCGAACCAAGCTCGTGGTGCCTGCTTCAGACCATAAAGAGCACGACGTAACTTACATACCTTCCCCGAAATGTCTGAACCTGGCGGCGGACTCATATAAACCTCCTCAGAAAGATCTCCATGAAGAAAAGCATTCTTCACATCCAACTGGTGAAGAGACCATCGACGAGCAGCAGCAATAGCCAAAAGACAACGTAGAGAAGTCAAACGGGCAACAGGAGCAAATGTCTCTTCATAGTCAATGCCGTACTCCTGTAAGAAACCTCTGGCCACAAGACGAGCTTTGTAGCGCTCAACAGATCCATCAGAATTTGTTTTGATCTTGTACACCCATTTGCAGTTAATAGGTTTCTTGCCAGGTGGTAGATCAACAATATCCCAAGTCCCAGTCTTCTCAAGAGCCTGCAGTTCCTCAGACATAGCCTCACGCCACATTGGATCACAGTTTGCCTCACGAAAAGTCCTAGGCTCATGGTTAGATAGAATGGCAGAGAAACAATGGTAATCAAGGAGATGAGAAGGAGGACGACTTACACGGGTTGAACGTCGACCAGTGGCAGCAGGGACTTGAGATGCTTGTTCAGGAGACGCAGATGAGTCAGCTTGAGGTGACGGGGAAGCATCGACAGTGTCAACAGGAATCTGTGTGAGCTCGGGACCTGCAGAAGAAGGAGATGGATCCAAAACAAAGAAAGGGGAATCAGTTGTTGACGGGGAAGCATCGGCAGTGTCAACATGAATCTGTGTGAGCTCGGGATCTGCAGAAGAAGGAGATGGATCCAAAACAAAGAATGGAGAATCAGTATGAAAAGGAATGCTAAACTTGGACTCAGAAGAGAACATCTTATGTTCCCAAAAGGTGACATGACGAGAAATACGAATTCGATTTGACACAGGATCCCAACAACGATAGCCTTTATGTTCTACCCCATATCCCAACAAACAACACAGACGATTCTGAGGCTCCAATTTGTTTCGTTCATGTGGGGGAAGGTGGACGAAACTGACACAGCCAAATGGACGAAGAATGGAGTAATCTGGTGGCTGACCAAAGAGTTTCTCGTAAGGAATGGCATCCTGAAGTACAGAAGAAGGCATCCGGTTGATTGTATAGACAGCAGTAAGGGCAGCTTCTCCCCAAAACCGATCAGGACACGAAGCAGAAAGGAGCATGGCACGAACAGTATCTAGAATGTGCCTATGTTTACGTTCAGCCCTACCATTTTGTTGTGAAGTGTAAGGACATGAACGTTGAACAACAGTGCCCTGGGCAGAAAGAAAATTGAGAAAGGTAGAATCATTATATTCCAAAGCATTGTCAGTGCGGAGTGTTTTAATAGGACATGAGAATTGTGTTTGAATCATTTTTGCAAAAGTGGAGTAAGTTGAGGCAAGTTCAGAACGATTTTTCAAGAAATAAATCCAAGTGAATCGAGAATAATCATCAACAAAGATTACAAAATATCGATAACCTTTGAACGTTCCAATGGGAGAGGGCCCCCAAATATCTGAGTGAACTAGGGAAAAAGGTTTATCAGCAATAGAATGATTATTTGAGAAAGAGAGTGCTGGTTGTTTGCCAAGCTTGCAATGCACACAATCAAAAGATTCAAATTTAATAGAACCAAAAAAACCTTTAGCAGCAAGAGATCGGAGGTTATGTGATGAAGCATGCCCAAGTCTGAGATGCCACTGATAGATGGAAGAAGGAGAAACGACAGCAGAGATAGAAGGAAAGGGTTGAAGGGAACAAAGCTCAAACAGGCGACCCTGTCTTGCGCCCCGTCCCAAGAATCTGGCCCGTCTGCGAATCCTGAACCTGTACACCAGAAGACGTGAAAATAACAGTAAGTCCCTGCTCAACCAACTGACCAATAGAAACAAGGTTTAATGTTAAATGGGGAATGTAGTAGACATCTTGGAGAGATGGTGAAGTGGCATGACCAGTATGTGTGATATGCATGGGGGCACCATTTGCAGTGTGAATGAGAGGTGAAGTGGTGAGAGGTTTTATAGAATGTAGCAGATTAATGTTAGAGGTCATATGGTTGCAACAAGCAGAATCTAAGAACCATTGTCGGTTACCTGATGTGGTGGCTAATGAAGGATTGGTAGATAAAACCTGAGTGAGCAGTTTATGGATATCCATAAGGGTAGGAGTAGTGGGCTGAGGCGGCTGCAAAACCTTTGTGACGGCGGCCATGGAGGAGGAAGAGCCAGCTGTAGAAGATGTGCGGCCCAGTTTTGGACAGTTCTGACGAATATGACCCTTTTTGTGGCAATAACGGCACTCAATGTTGGGGCAATGAATGTAAGCATGATCAGCATTCGGACAACGACGACATCTAGCAAGCTTATCCGATCGAGTATCCTTGCAAGCATTAACACGATCCATATTGCCCAAGAGAAAGAATCTAAGGCACTGATTCAGATCCGAAAATAGGAGGGCTGCACAGATTTCTCCGACGGTGGAGAGAAGATGAACATGAGCGTGACAGGAAGATGTCCTGATACTACGGCGCGATTGTTCTCCGGCTAGAAACCTTCAGCTCCTCTGTTCTGTCGAAAAAATTGGTTCTTCTTCCGCCAACGGATGGGCGGCAGCAAGAATCAGCCAAGCTTGCGGAGAAATCGGAGTGGGAGGGAGCGGTAGGGCAAAGGTCGCTTCGCCTCTGGTTTCTCCACGCGGAGGCGCGCGAACAGATCAAGGAGAAGGGGTCGCTTCGCCTCTGGTTTCTCCACGCGGCGGCGCGCGAACAGATCAAGGAGAAGAGGTTGAGTCGCCTTTGGTTTCTCCACGCGACGGCGAAGCTGATCAAGGAGGACGACACTTAATGGAAGTGGAATTGCTTTAAGCCATGGGACACGTACTCTTCTGACCTTTCTATCAACATGCAAAAGCACCACGTGCCGACAACATGCAAAGGCACTTCATCTACCGACGGATATATTTTTTTTTTTTCAGAGGAGGTACGGTTGCCGGGCGATGATGCTGGAGACGGTGGTCCTGTTGTCGGCGGATCGGCCGAAGAGTAGGATCGGCTGATCGTGGTGAAGAAGAAATATACAGGCAGCGGCGCAGAAAAAAACCTAGAGCTCTGATACCATGTCGGAATAATTTTATTAATTGAATTGATGAAATAATACAGGTTATAACCATATATATAGGTAATATTTCTTAGACCGGGTCACATAGACCGGGTAATATAATACCGAGTCATATAGACCGGTTTACATAATAATATTAATATATATTATATTAATAT
>NC_133872.1:8694048-8768967 GCF_044706935.1 Curcuma longa | reverse complement strand
TTGCCAGAACTTATCGAGTTACTGGCACATCTACTTCCACCCCACCAGCAATGAGGGCACAAATAGACAAGCCTAACTGAAGAAGTCTCTCATTTAAAAGGCATAATTTTGCAAAGAGATGAAGAAATGAAAGAAATGCGCAGACAACAGGATTTTATTATGCGCCATCTTCAGTTAGGCTCCGCTCCGAGTCAGCTTCCTCCTGTTTCCGATGATGACGGTGACGATGATGACGTGACGATGACGATTCTTCATAGCCTAGTTGTGTATCATTATAATTTTTCTCACAATTAGTATTGCTTTAATTTTTTCTATTTGTAAATCTTATATTTTTTTATTGATTAATATTATTATTTTATTTCAAACAGGTTTGGTGAAACCAAGGATGACTTTGAGGTAAGTTTTTATCAATTATAATTAATGTATACAAAATAATTTTTTTTATTTGCTGATGTAGAAAAAGAAAAAGAAGCATTGATGAAGAAGATAGTGAAGCAGAAAGTATCGTCCAAGGGTGATTTCGTGGACGATGATACGTTTTGCTTCTTGTGTGCTTTTGAGACTTTATTTTCGATGGATATTATTTTGTTATTATTAATGGATGTTTTGAGGATAATATTAGATGTTTTGATGATTAATTGTATGTTTGGATCGGAGGATGATGTTGTATATATGTATGTTTATTGATGTTAATGTTAGAATGTGTGTTTTCATTATAATTAGGATGTGTTTCTTTGTTAGGATGTGTTTGATATATTGTTTGTTTGTTAATGAATGGATTGGATACATTGTTTTGTGTGTTTGATACGTTGTCTTGTGTGTTTGATACATTGTTATGATGTGATTGAAATGAATGGATTGGAATAAATGGATTGGATTGGAATATAATATATTTATGTAAACAGGGTTCAATTATACTGAATGGAATGAATTTGTGAAAACTTTTAGGATTTTACGATGAAAACAGATTCGTCGCAAAAATATCGTAAATCTACTGTACTGTGCTATCGTAATAGTAGTGACGAAACCTATTTTCATCGTCAAATTTGGTGATGAAAACTTTTATTCGTCATCAAATGTGGCGACGAAAACTTCTTTCATCGTCAAATTTGGCGACGAAAATTAATTTCGTCACCAATATATAGTGTTTTTCGTCGTAGAATTTTGCGATGAGTTATTACCAACAAAAAAAATTCATCGTAAAATAATTTTGTGAAGAAAATATTTTTTATTTTCATCGTAAAATTCATCGCAAAACGGCTATATTTTTGTAGTGATAGACTTTGTAAGTACCAAATAGTGAAAAGTCCTAATGGGTCAAGTGACTAGACATTAGACAATGATAGTCCCAGTGGGGCAACAAGGTATTGGACTAGACACTTGGCAAATGTAAAGTCCTAGAGGTACCAAGCAAGGTAACTTGAGTTTTAGACATTCAATGTTGTTCAAAATATAGAAAATGTATTATTATATTTTGCACACTAACTTTGTGTCGCAGAAAGCTAGTTGATATTCTAGGTGACTGGAAGGATTTTGGGCTACCGTAAGGGGATAAGATCAATCAAATGCAATTGTGATCTTCTTGGTGACTAAAATAAGGTCCGCACGACCTTAGTGTCTGGGTGACCAAAGGAGATCCCAGGCAACTGGAGGAGGCGAGATCCAACTATACAATGGAGACAGTTAAGGATAGAAGTTAACCAATCTTCAGGCGACTAGAGGGATTCCTAGTGATCGGAGGTCGCTGAGTTATCCTGATCCAAAGTTGAAGTGGATCAAATTTACAACCACGTCAGTAGAGTTGGGTCACTGAAAGGCCTCTAGGCAACCAAACAAATGCCACATCAACATCGATAAGGCTCTATAAAAGGAGGATTGAGGCATCTGTTATCGATACATATTATTTAATCCTCGACTCCTTCCTCGTGATTTTGCTGAAAGACTGCATCTAAATGCTCCAAGTTCAAATTGGCAACATCGTGCTTGTAAATTCAATTTGTATATTGTTTCTTACATCTTACATATTTTATATCGTGTTTAACTTTATTTGATTCTTGTTAGAGGTTTTCTCAACCTCCAAAAGCTTTCTGAAATGAAGATCTTTTAAAAGAATCGTTATATTATATTAAGTGATTATACCATTGCAAGTTTAATTAGTTTATACCATTGCAAGTTTACTTAAAATTATATTGGAAGTTGATTTAATATTTATTTCTTTGAGTATTAATTTAGTTTAGTTTAGTTAATCTTTTCGTTGCAAGTTTAATTTAATCTTTATTTTATTATAAAGTTGATTTGCTGCTCCTGACTCAAGTCTAACTCGAGCTCACATCGGAAGTATTGGTCTAGTCAGTCTACCTCTGGCTTCCTTCGATTAGACTTGTGATGAGGCTTATGTTATAGGTCGGTATGACTTAGTCCAGTAGGTCAAGATCCGGTCCGATTAGGTGATACGCTAGACAGGATACAGGGCTTCAGAGTTGAATGCCTGCTAATTCCCTGTCTCGACTTGACAACCCCTACTTAGTATTCAGCCAGGTCGAGTAAACGACCCCGAATCGGCCAGTGGCTCGGGTTGAGGTCCAATACCCAGCTCGGCATTCGACTCAGCTTGAGATCCTACACCTGACCTTTCTTAAAGCTTAGCTGTCGACTCTGAGCCCCGAGTCCAAGCCACTCCATTGAGTTACTTCTCACATGCATCCAAGCCTTGGCCTCAAGATCTGTCTCAGTTGACCTCACCTCGGCTCGGGCTCTCTTGGTCACCCATGTGACACAACCCCCATGTTATCTATAATATAAATTAAGTGGACAACTGCATTACATAAGAAATGCAAACATTCTGACCAAGATAAATTCTCATTTCAATATTATTGCAAAATGGATGTTTATACAAAAAGCAAGACTTTATAGTATATATACATCCCAACACTATACCAATGGAGTAAATGGACTAAATTATTTTACGATTGTATTCTTTACCCATAAAATTTGGTATCGTTGATGTCAACTAAGGTTATGATTATGTGTTATATACAAAAATCATATGTAGTCCAAGTGTGAGATTATTAGATTTTATCTCGCTATTTAGTGGGCTGACACATTATTTTATAACATGTGGATTTATTTTATTAAGAAATAAAACCCATTAAGTGGTCTAATTAATTATAATTGTGGGTTTGTATTATTAGACATGGGTTTACATGTGTAGAATTTATTAACTCATTCCGTTATTATTGATGTGTTAATAATAGAATTAGATTCATTGCTATATATACGGCATGGTCCCTATAGGATAGGGCATCACGAGATCTCCCCACTTTCTATTGGTGAGGAGAGTACTACGTCATCACCCTAATCCCTATGGAAGATCCACCTTCTTATTCTTCTTCTCCCGCAAGCATAGTCGTCTCATTCATTTTTTAGGCCCTAGGTACAAAAAATATTTAGGGCCTTAATCTTTTTTTAAATAAACAGTAGATTTTAAAAGATAAATTTTTTATAAAAAATTTATATTTTGACTTGTTAAGATGCAAAATTACTAATTAAAATTTTATATTCAAATTTTGATAATAAATCATTGATGAAATTATCAAATTATTTAATCTTTTTTGAGATATTATTAAGTATAAATATGATTTTATTATTTTAAATTTTGAAAAATTATCTATGCATTGAAAAAAAATTAATTTTTTTATAAAATTTAGTACCTCATGTGTTATTTTTAATTTGAATTTATTATTTCTTTTAAAATTTTCAATTCTAAAAATAAATTTAAACCATCAATAGATGGCATATCAAATTTTAAAATTTTTTCAAGATTTAAAAATTTTTCTTTTAGAAAATCATCATTAAACAATTTTAATTTGTTTATATCATAAAAAAAATTAAAATTATCTTTATAAATCTTAAACTATTCACACATATTTTGAAGAGAAAAAATAACATGATCAATAATTTAATTAAAATAATTAATTTAAAAAGATTCTTGTCTCATCTTATTAGTTTTATTTTCATTAAATTATTTATTTCTTCTATAAATTCTTCTATTTTCCCTATTTTCATACATTTTACATATCCAAAATCATATTTCCTAACTCGCATATTTATACTCAAATAATAGAAAAAGAAAATATAGGTCCCTAATATTTTATCAAAATAAAAATGCTTAAAATTAAAGAAATAATACAGCCTAATTTGTGCCTTGTACTTTCAATTTGATAATACTTTAAAGTTTGACATCATTACCTGCACAAATATAATTAAATAATAGATAAATATTAGCTTTTATTTAGACTAATCTAAAAAATGAGCATCTAAAAAAAATTTAGTCTAAATTTAAAAAAACTATATAAGAGATTGTTCTCAAACATTAAAGAACAATAAGCATCTAGAATTCATTCAACAGGTGCTTCAGTTATAAATATCAACGATAAAAAATAATAAACTATAGTAAAAATCATCTAGCTTATAATTTATTGTAGGCATTAAAATGAGAATGGTGATCTTAATGAGCATGAGAATGGATTTAGATTCAATTTTTATTTTCTTAAATTGCTAAGGTTTCTTATAGAGGAAGAAGAGGGTTGACCAATGCTTTGCGTCGAATGGATGAGGAACCCTTGCTTCATATTGCTATCAATAAAGAGGATTGTTGCTTTGTGTTGAAAGGATGAGGAACCCCTACTTCCTATTCCTATCAATGAAGAGAAATAAATAGTGAGCAAGGGAGATTATAGACGAGGGAGGAGAAGGACGTCCTTTGAGAATTGAATCACCGATGAGAAAGAGGAAGAGGAAGAGGATGGGAGCGGGATCACTAATGAGGGAGGGAAAGGCACAAGATTATTGATAAGGGAGGGAAAGGGCGTGGGATTATCGATGAGGGAGGGGGAAAGCACAAGATCACTGACGACTGTGAAAGAGGGAAATGGCCTATTTTTTAAGAGATTGATATGAAAAAGGAAGAGTCGGTTTGGTTTAAAAAAATAAGATATCAGTTTAGATGAGAAAGGGTATGCTAGTTTAAAAAAATAAAGTATACAATTTTAAAAAATAATTATCAAAAATTTTAATATAAATAATATTAGAATATTAGGGCTCTTAGGGCTCCAATAAAATAGAGGCCCTAGGCATATGCCTTGAGTTGGTCCTATTCGTAGGATTACTGAATTTAGTGGACGACGCTTAAAGACGATGATAATTTTACTGTATTTAGGTCATATTTATTTTTGATCGTTGTTGTTTAATTTTGTTATGCTATAATTTTGATGATAATAAATCCTATATATTTTATATTTCATTGAATTCATAAGATTTAGAATTCATATTTAGAAAACCTTTTATGATATGCAGATGCCTTGTACCTTTTTTTAACACGACAAGCCACTGATTCAAAAAGCTCAACCATAAGTTTCTGTGCCGAGTGGGACATGCATTCATGCCTTTGTCCATGAAGTCGACAGTAGTACTGTCTAATTCCTTGAGACATGCACGACAACAACTTGCTATCCATGATCCACGACCTTAATCACCATCTCCATCATGGTTTTTTGAATATGAAAAAGAAAAATCTCATCAACAAAGTTAGTTAGAATCTTATTTCATATGGACTTAATTGGCCGATGCATGCATCTTTATAAAGTACTTCTCGTGTTCAGTACACATATCAAATCACTAAAGAATTCCCACAGCATTGCTTTCCTTACATGGAATTAAGATATGGTCTTCAGCAGGACACATCGGCTTTTTAGAAGAATGAGCGCGGTGGTTGTCTTTGTTGGGAACTCTCGAACCACCAACAACATGACCAGCTCTAATCAGTGCGTGCCACAGTGTCTGATGCCTCGTTAAAGTTGTTTGGAGATTCATGCGTGACCTGTGTCGTGTAGGATGCGGTGTCGCTGCAGACAGCTCTTATTGACCTTTTGATCAAACAGCTAATTCTGCCTGCCTGCCTGCCTGCTGCGTGCCACCAGGGCCGGCTCAAGGCTTGGGGCCATTAATATTTTAAAAAAAAGTATTTTAATAAAATTTTATTGGAGCTTCAACATTATAAAAAAAATGCTATTAAGATATTGAATTTTATAAAAAAAATTAAATCTTTTTATTAATGCATATATAGCGTATAGAATATTATTAATTATACCGGTTGGTTGGTGTAGCTTTAGCATAAATAAATTTTTTAAAATTAAAATTAATAAAGTCTTATTTACGTTCAATAATATTTCAAAAAAGATTAAATAATCTAGCAATTTTATCAATTAAAAAAAATTATTAATAAAATTTGAATATAAAAATTTAATTAATAATTTTATAGAAAATTAAATTTTATATAAAAATTTATTTTTAAATTAATAATTAGAAAATTAAATTTTATATAAAAATATATTTTATATAAAAGAGTGAAAATAGTGAGAGGAAATTTTATATTTAAAAAAAATATATTAAAGGTCTAAAAAAAACTTTAGTCTAGGACCTGATGAAACCTTGAGACGGCTCTGCGTACCACTTGGTCCACCTCGAGCGAAGATATGCAGTTTAAATTAAAATTTATTATTATTTAATTTTAAAATATTTTAAAAATAATAATTATTTTTTAAAAAAATCGTCCACGTCCACCAAAACTGCTCATTTTACACAGTAAAACTTTAATTTAATCGACCTTCGATCCAGATCCAACTGTTCAGTATTTTTAAAATTGTGGTAAATATATATTCTGTTAAAGTGACTTAATGGTGAACAGGCGGTGCCTCCGTTGAAGTATCATGTTGTTTTCATCCTGTGCCATGTTGGATCGAAATTGATTCTGCCACGTTCCTTATATGGAAAAGGATCCGATTTCTTATTTGGGCCATGCAATAAAGGGGAATACTATCCTTTCTAAAGAGAGCTTGAGACACATAATGAAATCACAAAAAAAAAAAAAAAAAAATTCAGCCTCTTCGTCAACTTGGACAACAAAGATTGCTCTTTTTCTCTGCTCTGACCTGGTCTCCTTCTATCGATTCAAGATTAGATGCTCTATAATTTTATTTGTGTTATTCTGGGATACGCTACGAGCTTAACTTCACGAAGTTGACGGAGATGTCGCAAGGAAACATACGATTAATGTTAGTTGAAAACTTCAACCACGGGACTGTTATGATTATGATCAGTGATAAATTTTTCAAATTCTCTATGTATAATGTATCTTAGATGAAATTTAAATCCTCATCGCTTAGGTGAGTAAAGAGTCTGTCATACTTTTTACCATCATACTATAATTTCAGAGACACGAGGAAGTCTTTTGATGAATACGACTGCTTACCATCATCACGTGTTTATTATCACAATTTACTGTCATTGATAGTGGACTGGAGATCAGAGATCCACCATTTGAAAAATGAGGAAAATGACACTTGTTCTCTGTTCCTCCAAATTTCGATGCCTTTCTAGTGAACTAATTTGAGATGTCATTGTCTTCAATTAATTAATGAGTTCTAAATCCAACACCTACTGCATGCTGATCAGTTCAATTTTCTCTCTGGATCAAGTGACAAATAACGACTTTAATTAACTCTTCACTAATTCGATCTGAATTACCTTTATTAATTTGAACGGCCAGATTGACCTCCGATTGATTCTGGATTCGATTGGTTGAATGGGTCAATACCAGTTTGGATATAGAAGGAAAAAAAAAAGGCCTTGTGCGGTGAGTGATTTGAAAGGGCGCCATTACAACTTACGAATTTATTCACGCAACTGAATGGAATCCTGGAGGAGGAGGAGGATGATAACCGACAAGATTTGCATGGGAAGTAACTGAGAATAGTGCGTCTTGATGTATATCTGAAACAACACGTGCATGCATAAGTCAGGGAAAAGGAGGAATCAAGATTGCCATTAAAGTAGTACTGGGTGGTATGAGAACTAATTAATAGCCACAAGCTCAGGATCAAGCACATATGCAATACTCATCCTATCCACACAAGTTGCCTGACTAGTGTGCTGAGCTCAGAGTTTGGAATTTGAGTTGGAACTTGTCGACTACAAGTGCAGCTTTCAGTTTTGGTAGCATCACATGCCTCCCAGCAGAAAGGAGTTGGAGAAGGCTGAGTTTTTAAGGAAATAGCACGTCTTTCCTCCGCTCTGACAACTTGCTCATGCTTTGTAGCACAAGGGGCATGTCGTTAAAGTCATGACACTACACGCTATGCACTGCACGCAGCTGCCAAACTCCAGACAGTACTTCTCCCCCATCTCCATGTGATCATAATAAGTAGGGTTAGGCGTTGCCAGCCAGCTCAAATAGTTGCACCTATGGATTTGGCTGTGATGAATTAATTGTTTTTCTTTTTGTGCTTGCCGTGTAGCCTCTTAAATGTAAAAAAAGCATGGGCTACTGGATGATTTATCATAAGTGTATTGTGGCTTTTGTCGTACGATGTAGCAAGCAGAAAATGGAATGCAGTTAATGGGCCTTAGCAACAGGGCTGCAGTCGGACCGAAGCCCACTGGACGCAGGGATGTCATCAGAGAAGAAACTCATTGCCGTAATATCCAAATACAACCACAAGAAATTAAACATATAACATAAAACTCAATTCAATTTTCAAAAACACAAAAGAGAACCAGAATCAGTTATGACATTTGGAGTCAAACTAACTTCATTCTTGAACGTGAACGAAAACAATGAAACATTTTATACCATAATTTCTTTGAATTAAAAATTTACACGAGTTTCTGTTTTATCCAAAAACTTTCCAAAGCATCATGTTGATGAGTATGTATGTAACATTATTACATATGGATCCGATAAGAATATTTAGCGATGACATGAACGTTGAGTATAAGGAGAAGTAGGAGAAAATAAGAAAAAAGAAGCCTTCATCAAATTAGGAAGCCACGATCTCTCTTCAGCATTGTGCTGAGTTCTATCAGGTCTCGAAATGCGACCTTAAATATTGAGCTGACCTCATGACTTGATCTCGATCTCACGAGATGACCTCATGACTTGATCTCAATCTCACAAGACGACCTCATGACTTGGTCCCAATCTCATGAGCTGACCTCAGAACTTGGTCATGGTATCACACAGATGAGCTCAGCCACATGATCAGTTTAGCCCAGCCACCTACAGATAAGCTCAGTCATATACTCAGTTCAGCTCGGCCTCATGCCCAACCCAGTTCGACCACATATCTTCCGACCTCACACTGACTCTTTCTTCTCGGCTAAGGCTTATCATCTCATCTCAAAGGATAAAGGTAGTGACCAAGTTCCCAAACTTGGTCCCCGACAATCCCATCCATAGAATGAAGATAATCAACACCACTGAACCATTAGATGTTTGGAAACTGTCAGAGATTAGGTCACTGAGGGCGCCGTCACAGCCAATTGCATGTAGTGAGATCTGAAAATCACGCCCCCGCTACTGCTATATAAACCCCGCAGGTATGAAGGAAAGTCATCTGGAATTCTGGGCACATATTATCACTTCTATTTCTTCTCTTCTAACTTGAACGTCAGAGTGGCCTCGCCAGGGATCCCGGCGCCTTGCTAATCCATTCGTTCAGTTCATTCTTCTTCAGGTTCTTCTCATCGGCGGGTTAACGAAGATTGAGGTGACATTTTATTGACTGGTGGCTTAACTGTCGTCGGCATCGAGCCGGAACATTTTGACGCCATCTGTGGAAAAACTGAACTAGACGCCACGATGGTTAACACCAAATGCACCGCCAGCAACCGTGACCCTGTTGAAGAAAGGAACCAAGAGAAAACTGTTACAATGACGAGGAACGAGTTGCATCAAATTGTGCAGCAGGCGATGGACGCAGCCTTGCGAAACGCCTAGACTCAACCACCGTCAATACCTGCAACTCAGGTTCAGAGGGGAGGACAACGACCCTCGCCTATTGATAAAGCTTTGACGCCCGCAGGCTCTACTAACCGGGATATGAGACCTATAGAAGATGACTCAAGCGGGTCTCAAGCAGAAGATGGAATCCGAGCTGCACCTAAAGGAAAAGCTCCAGCAAACTGCTCAGCCGACGAACCTAAAACCCCTTTCGCGCGTGAGCTTTTGGAACAGGAGTTACCTCAAAATTTTTGACTTCCACAGGTAGGAGAATATGATGGGTCAACCGACCCGGAGGATCGTCTGTGTCGTTTTGAGAATGTCTCCTTGCTGCACCAGTACTCAGATGGGATCAAATGTCGGATCTTCCTCAACACTCTTGCCGGGTCGGCATAGCGTTGGTTTAACCAACTACCGACCTCCTCTATCCACTCCTTCAAAGATTTCAAAGAGGTCTTCCTGCACCAGTTCGCTAGCAGCAGAAAGTATCAGAAGACCCCGCTGAATCTGTTTACCATGAAGCAGAAATCCCGAGAAACTCTGCAGGAGTATCTTCATCGTTTCAACCGAGTTGTTTGGGAAGTACCATCGACCCCTTCAGACGTTCTGACAAGTGCTTTCACGCAAGGATTGCTTGAGGGTGATTTCTTTCAATCCCTAGTAAAGAAGCCGCCGACCAGTTACCAAAAATTGATGGAAAGAGCTACCAAGTACATACACTTGGAAGAAACACAACTGGCTCAGCGGAATGATTCTAGGTTGGCCCCGCCTTCCGAAAGAAGACCTGTACTACTCCCTCCACGAAGGGAAGTAGCGACCCGTCCCCTTCAGAATGCTCCCGCACGTCGAAATGAGCGAGTCATGCAGACTACCGATAACCTCCCTATATTGGTGGGGCAGAGGGATACAGCTCGGGTCGGACAGCCAGCTCGTTTCTATGCTTATCATCGGTCAAATGGGCATAGCACGTAAGATTGTCAACAACTGACTCAAGAAATCAACCGCGTCATCAGAAAACGCCAGCGCGAGGAAGTAAATCCGCCAATGATGGGTAGGCGCATGATAAAAACCCGTAGCATGAGAGGTGATCAGAGACGCCGAGATGAGCCGAGATGGGCCAACCCAAGGCCTCTGCCTAGGCAGGAAAGGGAGCGCTGATCTCCTCCAGGCGCATTGCAGGCGCCAGATAGTGACAAACGGAAACACCTACCTCGACCAGAGCCACATCCAGAGGCTCGCCGTGATCGGCATGAGAATCAGGACAACATCGCTCATCGGAGGGAGATAAGTATGATAGTCGGCGGTCCCACGGATGGAGATTCTAATCGAGCTAGGAAAGCGCATGGGCGTCGGTTGGAAACGTACAGTATCGGCACCAATAGAAGCATCGAGCCGAGCCCTTCTATTTACTTCGGAACTCAAGATTTGAAAGGAGTCGACACCCCCCATGACAATGCTCTCGTCATCCGAGCTACTATTGCTAACTACGAGGTACCTCGGATATTTATTGATACAGGCAGCTCGGTCAATATCTTGTACAAGGATGCCTTTGACCGCATGCAAATTGACGGGGATGAACTACGACCCATGGTGACCTCCCTCTTCGGATTCTCGGGACATGAGATCCGTCCTCTGGGACAAATTTGACTCCCTCTGTCTTTGGGGGAGGAACCTCTTCGAAGAACTTGCAATGTACTTTTCATATGCTTACAACGTCATCTTGGGGAGACCGACCCTCAGTTCTTTTGGCGCAGCGGTATCCACTTTTCTCCAAAAACTGAAATTCTTCGTGCAAGATCGGGTCGGATCTGTTAGTGGAGACCAGAGTGTAGCCCGGAAATGCTATATAGATATGGTCCAAACTGACCTTCGAGCAGTAAGAAGGAAGCAGAATATCGACGTGAACTCGGTACAAGACACATCGCTCCCTCGGCCCAATCAGGAGAAGATACCAGCGCAAATAGTACCGGAGAAACCTGATCGAGTTACTCACATAGCAGTCGATCTGTCTCCCGAGCTACGAGAGCAGTTAATTGCCTGTTTAACACGGAATCATTACATCTTCGCTTGGTCGCCATCAGAGATCGTAGGTGTGGCCCCAACAGTGATAGAGCAAAAGCTCAACCTAATTCCTAGGGTCCGACCTGTCAGACAGAAGAGACGTCATTTCTCAGCTGACCAAGACAAGGTAATTAGGGAGGAATCAATTAGTTACTAAAAGCCGGGCAAATAAGAGAAGTGCAATTCCCGACCTAGTTTGCCAATGTGGTCCTGGTTCCCAAACCTGGGGTAAGTGGCGAGTTTGCATCGATTTTCGGGATCTCAATAAGGCATGCCCGAAAGATTGCTATCCTTTCCTTCGGATAGATCAATTGGTTGACTCCACCTCTGGATATGAACTCATCTGTATGCTGGATGCATATCAAGGTTACCATCAGATCCCATTAGCTCAGGAAGACCAAGATAAGGTCCGTTTTGTTATGGCTGACGGGACATCCTGTTACACAGTCATGCCCTTCGGACTAAAAAATGCTAGCGCCACCTATTAGCGGCTCATGGATAGGGTATTCAAGCAATAGCTCGGGCGTAATGTAGAGATATATGTAGACGACATTCTTATCAAGTATGTCCGAGCTGAGCAACTCACGGCGAAAATAGAAGAAACGTTCAACACCCTCCGACAATATAGTCTGAAATTGAACCCCAGCAAATGCCTATTTGGCGTTAAAAGTCGCTGTTTCCTGGGATACATAGTGACCAAACGAGGAATCGAAGCCAACCCAGCTAATGTCCAAGCTGTCCAGGACATGGTTCCCCACGGAACATAAAAGAGGTGCAGAGGTTGGTTGGGCGGATTACAGTCCTCTCCCACTTCATCTCTCATTCAGTAGGAAAGAGCTTATCTTTCTTCAAAATCCTGCGACGAGCTACTCAATTTTCATGGGATGAGAAGTGTGAACAGGCTTTTACCGACCTGAAGCGATATTTGGCTGACCTGCCCATCTTAGCCAAGCCCGACTCATATGAACCTTTGTGGGTCTACTTGTCAGCATCTGAGGAAGCCTTGGGCTCAGTCTTGGTTAAGCAAGAAACTCAGATACAGCGTCCGATATATTTTGCAAGTCATTTATTGAAAGATGCGAAAACTCGTTACACTTCCTTGAAAAAATTGACACTTACCCTCACTCTGATGGTCCGAAAGTTGCGTCCGTATTTCTTGACACACCCAATCATAGTGCTCACCAACAGCAGTTTAGGTCGAGTGTTACTCAATCCCAATGCCTCTGGGTGCCTCATCAAATGGGCCACCGAGTTAAGTGAATATGATATACAGTATCAGCCTCGAACGACCATTAAAGCTCAAGCTCTAGCGGATTTTCTGACTGAAGTAACAGGTGGAGAATCGTTAGAAACATGAAAAATCTATGTGGATGGGTCGGCCACCAAAAAAGGCAACGAAATAGGGGTCTTACTATGTTCCCCTCACGGAGAAACATTGCAGCTAGCCATAAAACTACAATTCCGAGCCATAATAATGAAGCTAAATATGAAGCTTTGCTTGTCGTCCTTCAGGCAGCTCAACATGTCGGCGCCACCCAAGTTATTATTCACTCAGATTCACAATTGGTGGATCAGCAAATTAAAAGCACATTTGAGATACACAGTGGTCGACAGAAGCGTTACGCTGAAGTAGTAGAGAAATTGAAAGCCTAATTCCAAGAAGTGACCCTTCAAAAAATACCTTGGGCAGATAACCAGAAGGTTGATCAGCTAGCTAAGCTAGTTAGTGGATTAACTACTTAGGAAACCACCGAGCTGATGGTACAAGAGCAATTGATTGCCCAAGTAGATCAAACTTCCCAAACTATCAAGCCAGAGGACAAGCAGACGCCCATCATTTCCTTCTTAAAACAAGGAATTCTACCAGAAAACCCGGAGCAAGCTCGAACTCTTAAGCGAAGAGCAGCTCGGTTCACTATGATCGGAGAAACATTGTATAAGCGAGCTTTCTCTCGCCTCCTGCTCAAATGTCTCAGATCCGAGAAAGCTGACTATGTCATGAGGGAGATACATCAAGGGTCGGATGTGGTGCAATGATAGAGTATTTAAGAGGATAAACAAAAGGATCAAAGTCCGTATCTGAATAGAGATGAATATTTTAAAAGATGACCTTTAAATGTATATAAGTTATGCTTTAGATTTATTTGATAAACAAAATAAAAGGGAAGACGATCTACCTCTAGGATTAGTTGGACGAAACTTGGATGAACAAATCAGAGACATTTAGAGAAGTAGAAGTCCTAGCAGATCAACAGGGAGTTGAACCAGACATTTGGCAAGATTAGTTGTGGAGATACTATGCAAAAATAATGAGACTTTCTGACACAAAAAGTGGTGAGGAGTGCATTGTCTGTGTGGGCCTCACTATGAAATCACATATAGTTTCTAATTAAATGTGGGCAATAGTTGTTGTCCAAAGCATAGAAAATATTTTGTAGACTAATTTTGTGGTGCAAGAAGTAACTTGATGAGTAAAGCGATCGAAAGAGGTCCAGGCAACCCGATGCAAATAAGTTCAACTAGACCAAGTCGTGAACTTCCAATCGACCAGAACAAGGTTTGAACGACCTTAGTGTCCAAGCGATCCGAGTGATTCTAGGCGACCCAAAGTTGAAATCCAACAATCTAGAGATACAGTCGAGGAATAAAAGTTGACCTTGATCTAGGCGCCCGGAAGGAGTCTAGGCTATTGGAAGTCACTGTGTCATCTAGATTCAAAGTCAAAGCAAATCTAATTAACACCAAATTAGCAAGGTCCTGGAGACCAGAAGGACTTCATGACGATCAGATAAGTGTCACATCAGTAGTCAATATACCTCTATAAAAGGAAGGTCGAGGATCCTAAATCCAACACAAAAAATTATGTTCCATATTCGTGATATTGTTGTTACATTGATCACAAGTGCTTTCCAAGTTCAATCGACAACTTTATTTGTCAAATCTCTATTTTCTTGTTGCCTAACATTGTTTTTCTATTACTTAATCTATTAACTTACGTACTTGTAAGAAGTTTCTTCACATTCAAAAGTTTTCTGGAAATGAGATCTTTTACAGGGAATTGAGAGTGATCCACCTGACAAATCATACGCCATGGACATAGGAACCTTGGAGGAAGCCGAACCACGTTAAATGTTTCAATTTATTTAATCAAATTTACTTAGTGTTTATTTCACTATAAATTTATTTGAGTTATTATTCTACAAATTCTGTGATTACTTAACTTTGTGTTCTTTACTGCTATCTCAAAAAATTATTAAACACTTTTCACCTCCACTAGCATGCTTATGACGTTAAAAATTGGTATCAAAGTAGGTTATGTTGATAGTATATTAGGGAATTTTATTAATGCATGTCTAAGGTGGATAATTGGAGAAATCTTACTTGGTATAATTAATTAATTGAAACTAATTGAATCTAACTCATCTTTCTCTAAACTATTTAGACCAAATTGGTATTAAGGTTTTTGGGTGTATCATTTTGGAATAACTTTGTTTACAAGATATGTGGCTACTTTAAGTAGAGCCCTTGAGTCTCGCCACTGTAAGTTAATATATAATCAAGAGTGTTGGACTAGAAAATATTACCACTTAAGCATAGCCTACTAACTAGAGTAAGATTGCCATCATAAAGTAGACCTGCCCAAGGGCCGGGTCATCCGAATAAGAGTGAGTATCCTAATCAACTAGACAATAACCATTAACATCTTTATCTTTATGTGTTAGTTAATTATTTAATAAATAATCAATAATTTTCTTTTGTTATATTATTATTCTTAATAGTTGGAAGAAGAGTGAGAGAGTAAATAATTTCTTTCAACTTTATATTATGTAATAATTTGTTTATACTAATGTAATTTAAAAGTTAGAGAGAGTGTGTAAAAGTAATTTTGATCCTTGGGCGAGAGGAGGTTTTTTTTTTTTAACGATTGAGATTATTTGACCATTATGTATCACTAGCTATACGATCAATTGAGTGTCTGTTATTCGCCAAACTCTATAAATAAGGAGCTCATTTCATTATTTCCACATTATCTTCTTACTCTCAATTCTGAAATCTCGATCACTTTCTACTGCAATTCTCTAATTATAATGAAAGGAGAAAATTCATCATCTTGATCTTGAAGGGGTAAGAAAATGGTCAATCCGAATCAAGATTATGATATTTAATTTATCGAGGATACGACCAAACAAGTTCTGACACCCAAGATATTAAGAAGTACCCGAGATATTAAGAAGTACGGATGATAATATTCTAAGATTTTAGATACTCCTTTAAAATCATAAGGAATACATATGCAACTTAAATAAGTACAACCCTTCTTTATATTTATAAATTTATAATTTTTAAAAAATAAAAATTTTGAATCATGCATGATAAATGGTAACTAAACTATGAACCGAACTGTGAATCATAACGATCTTAGATGGTTAAGGTTAAGGGTCGATCTGGCAAGAACCGTTGAACCATTAGTTTCGAACCGTCGAATTATCATTTCTCACCATGATCAGATCTAGCCTCACAAAAAGAGTATTTGCTCGCCCACAACGTCCTCGCTAGTCCATCCCAACTAAGGTAAGATGGATGGGTGGGTGACTTTGTACCAAAGTGTAGGGATTTACGCCCCGTCAGCATTCTTACTCCTTATATAAGTATTGTAAGTACCGATCTATCTCTACAATTTTTTTGAAAGGTGGAATCCATCATCCCAGTGGCTTTACATAGTCGGTCTCATGACTATACCACAGCCCCCCCTCATCTTTTTGATGAGGAGGTAAATCGAAAAGTTGCAATTGACTACGACGGAGGAAAGTATTTTCTCAACTTCGTCAAAATTCGATCTTTGCCCACTTCAACAAATCTGCTCCATTATAACCAATTCAACTATGCTCTGGGGCTATCATCTATCAACCCTTTTCAATTCCCATCAACCCTAGCAACCCATCGATTTATAGCAAACGTAAATTTAAAAGGTATAATTGACTACCACGAAGGAGGAGACTCCATTTAAATTTATCACCCATCAACCCAATTTATAGCAAACGTACGATAGAATCCATTTAAATTTATCACCCATCAACACAATCATATTTACAGCAGCAAACGTAGATATAATCCCATATGATTCATATGGACACACTGTTTGGAATTCCTCTTCCGGTTATGCCCTTCTCCGCCCCCAAATTTGAAGTATCAGGAAACAACAGCGTGTACGGCACCCGAGCCGGTCCGAACCGGTTCTTCAACCTCCGCTGCCCGTTCCGCTCCTCGATCGTCTTCTCCACCTCCCGGAGCCTCTCCCCGAACCGCTCGAACATCCGAAGCACCTCGCCGTCTTCCGTCCACCCCTCCATCCGCTGGCCCAGGTACACCTCATCGGCTGTGTGACCGGAGAGCACCTCCATGAGCGCTATTCCCAGCGTGGTCGTGAAACGGTCCGGAATCATCTGCAGGAAGTACCTGTCCGGGTCGCGCAGAAACTCGGCGAACTCCGGCGTTCCCTCCTCCGGGATGAACTTGTAGCACCGCGTGGGGCGGTTGGGCGGGTACCCGGCGTATCCGAACTGCCCGAAGTTGACGGCGGCGTGGAGCGCGGAGGCGATCCAGATGAGCGTGGTGATGGCCCTGGCGAGGTTGGCGACGGAGTCGAGAGGGAACCAGCATTCCGCGTCGTCGCGCTTGTCGCCGTGGCCGACCTCGCGCACCTCGCGCCAACACGCCTGGAGCTCGACGTCGGAGACGACGGCGGCATCAGAGCGATAGAAGTAGGCGCAGTAGTCGGTGACCCATGTCTCGATCGCCGCCCAAACGTCGAGGCCGTCGGCCGCGTACGGATAGTCATCGAAGCGCAGTCGGACGCCGGACTGAGCGCCGTCGTCTTCCACTGCCATGTTCCTTTTCAGAAGGTCCGCAGGCAGGGCTTGGTCGCGGAATCTCCAGGACTTGTAGACGGCGGAGGAAAGCTCCATGGCGTACTTGCCGAGGAACATGGTCCTCTCCAGTATGCCGCCGGCGTTCAAGAGGATGCTCCGAGCGAGGGAATTGATGTGCATGGTGTCCTTGAAATGAGGATCCAGCAATTTATAGATCGGGTGCATGACGCTCAGCTGCCTTCTGGCGGCGATGATGAAGGGCTCGACCGCGGCGTGCGTGTGCAGCCAGTGACTGATCAGTTGATGGTGGCCGGAGTCGTTGACGGCGACGTGGGTCTTCGCGAGTTGCCACAGGGCGGCCTCTGTTCCCTCTCTCGCCGGCAAGAACACTCTGTTGATCTCCTCCTCGCCTCCCCCCGGCAAGCTCAGTTCGATGGCGACGGGCTTGAGGGTTTGATCATGTCGAAGGAAAAGGAGAGTGCGAGAAGCGTATGCGCACACGCCTTGCTCGTTGATGCGCCTCAGGTAGGGCATCAGATACTCGTGATGATCCACCATGAACATCCTGCCTGTCGTCGTCGCCTTCCACCCAATGAATTTGTCAGTAAAAGAGATAGTAATTATAATGAAATTGATCATTTCTTTCAGATGAAAATGATATTCTGCCCGCCTGTTCCTGCGCGCCGTGCGTGATGCATCTGACCGTTCAAAATTGGAAATGTGCAGTGCTCCGCCCCCGACCCCTCGCCGCTGCCGTAGCCCTCGCCGTGTCGTCCGGCCGCCGGACCGAACCCGATCGGCACCACTCACCGGTGCGTCGACCAGCGTCGGATTCTGGTCGGATTGTGGCCGGAATCCGACACAATTTGGCCGGAATCACACTGGCAGTGGCCGCACCGGATTCCGATCAAATCGCGGCCGATTTCCAGCCAAATTGCGTCTCCGACCGAGGAAGGACCGTCGTCGCGCACGGCGGTCCTTCCTCGGTCGGTCTCCGGCCACGATTTGGCCAGAAACTGACCGCAATTTGGCAGCCAGTGGTCGCGCGCTAGATTCGGCGATTTTCGGCCAAATTTGTCGGATTCGGCCGTTTCCAGCCGAATTCGCCGGATTCCGGCCGGAATCCGACACGCCACGCCTACGAGTGGCGCGTCGATCGGGCCCGATCCGGCGGTCAGCAGTGGCCAGACAACATGGCGAGGGCGGCCAGAAGCGGTGGGAGTTAGCTGTGTCGCACACGGTTTATCACCGTGCCGCATCTGACCGTCTGTGCGCGACGCCAAATCCACTGTTTATCACCGTGCGCATCTGACCGTCCAAAACGGGGGAATGTACAATGCTCTGCCCCCGACCCCCCCCCCCCACCCGCGGCTGCCGCATCCCTCGCCGCGCCGTCCAATCGCCAGATCGGACCCAATGCGCCACGCTGTGTCGCATCGGCGCAATTTGGTCGGAATCACACCCGGCAGTGGCCACGCCGGATTAAATCGCGCTCGGAGACCGACCAAGGAAGGACCGTCGTTGCGCACAACGGTCTCCTCGGTCGGTCTCCGGCCATGATTTGGCTGGAAACCGACCGCGATTTGGCAGCCAGTGGTCGCGCGCTGGATTCGGCGGTTTCCGATCGAATTCGTCGGATTCCGGCCACAATCCGGCCGGAATCCGACGCCGGCCAACGCGCCGACGAGTGGCGCGTCGATCGAGCCTTATCCGGCGGCCGGTGGTGCCGGATGGCACAACGAGGGCGGCCGGAAGCGGGGGGTCAGTTGTGTCGCGCACGGTATCGCGCAAGCTGTGTCGCGCAGAATATCAGGACTCTTCTTTCAGATACATACTTCTGTAATGCTCAAGCCTTCAAGATTCTTTTCGACTTGGGCAGCAGTGATCGAACTCCTCCCTCCTCTTCCCTCGATCGGAAAAGTCTGCATTTATCATCAATGAAGAAGCTAGGCATCAGGGTTTATATATCTACTACGTTGTTGATTCTGAGAATCACATTTCAACCTCTAAGCATCTGATGACAGCAGGGTTCAGTCCGGCGAGCATTTCCCTGGCGAATTCCTCGTCGCTCCTCCACGCATGTTCATCCGCTACAAAACACACACACACAATGATGATCCAAGCAACGAGTGAAGTGATCGTATCGATGGAAGTTAATCCTCATCTCACCGGCGACGACTTGTGGAATTGGGAACTTGAACGGGTTCTCTTTCATCACTCGATCGATTTCATCGTGCAGCTCTTCCGGCACCAGCGCCTTGAGCCTGCCCGTCACCATGCTCTTCGCCGCCGCCGGTTTCCTATGCCCACTGTAAAGGTCCTCGGACATCTGCTCGAACGACTCGAAGTTCTTGATGGCGCCCTCGAACAGCGACTTCACTTCCGGCACGACGAAGTGCACCACCGCTCGGATGGAGTTGGATATGAACTCCGACAGCTTCGCGGGGCTGAACCGATCGTCCGGCGGAACGTAGAAGTCCAGGTTGATGATCTTGCTGCGACTCTCGCTCATCCGATCTTGGTTCAGAGGTCGCCCTGTTCTACATCTGCGAGGATAAGGGTAAGAGTTCGATCCTCCCAAGATGGGCCTTTCTCCCAGATCGTTGTACTGATCGTAGTCGTAAATGCGCTCCCATTTCTCCCTCTGCCCTCTTCCGTTTCCTCTCAGGTTCCTCAGCTCTTCTTCTCGGAGACTCTGCAGTGCTGCTGGTGTTTGGCTCGGCAAGTAGCTCTGTAAATCAATCGATATTAGAAAGAGGCATGCAACTCGAAGAAGAAGAAGAAGAAGACGATGATCGATCGAGCTCACGGTGTTGGAGAAGAACAGACGATCTGCGTTGGTCTTCGACATGGGGAACACCCATGAATTGCACTCGAAGCGGACAGAGCGGTTATGGGGCAGGTCCAAGGTGAGAGACTGGAGGAAGAACTCCTGGTGCCGCCCCGAATGTTTGACCGCCATGGCTCCAGGAGTCCCGAAGCCTTCCTCCAGGTACATCACAACCTCGAAAGTGGTCGTGTCGTTGGCTCCGTGCTTCGTCTTCTTCCAGCTTCGAAGGCTTGCCTCCCCGCTTAGCTTGCCAAAGCCCGTGACTATGGTAGAGATCACAAGGAAGGGATCGGAATTCTGATATGAAAGCAAAGAACCAAGTAGAACTCAATTTCTTAATTTACCCGGATCAAGATGAGTGGCGCTGTAAAGCCTGATGCTGATGGATTTGCTCAGGCTCGATCGCCGGGGAGTCCGGTAAACGACGAGCTTTCCTGTAGCAGCGAGCTCCGAACCACGACGATCGCCGAAAAGCTGAAGACGACCGGAGATCTTCTGCCGCAACTTGGCGAAGCATTCTTGCATTTTTGGAGTGGTCAGTTTTGTTGCGGCTGGGTACGTAGCTCAAAGTGCAGTAAGATTATAAGGAGAAATCAAGGAATTGATTGTGGATGAAGGAAGATTAAAGATTTGAAAGTATATAATTCTCTTGGAGAATGAAAGGAGGAAGGAGAAAGGAGGAGGGTTTATGTGCCACTTGCTTTTAACTTTGCATCAGATACTCACTTGGTTGTAGTAGAGGAATAAAAAGAGTGCTGCTGCTGAGAAGCAAGGCACCACTTTGTGTTCCAATTTTTTTTATGTTTCTTTATATCTGCGTCCTCTTCAGCAAAAAGTGGAATTGTTATCCTAGCGACTTCACACGGTTGGTTCCACGACTATCTATGAGGAGGTAAATCAGAAAACTACAATTATCCACGACGAAGGAGGGCATTGCCTCTTGACCTTCGCCGAGATTCGACCCTTGCCCACTTTCAGCAACTCTGCTCCGTCATAACTAACTCCACTATGCACTGTGGCGTCCTCAGATTATATGAAGGGAGGTAAATCACGGAGTTAGTTTATAGTCGATCGCTAAGTGCACCAGGAATTAATCCTTTGCCCCATTGTAGCAAGTCTGTCATCCTTTAGTCAACTGGACACCCCCGTGAGGACAATTGAAGTCCATTGTTGGAAATTATCAATATTCATCTAATAGATCATGCTTTCGTCGGTCGTCTAGAAGCTACTCTAGTTGCCTAGACGTCGAGGTTACCACACTCCTCGCTTCGGTCACTTGGAAGCTCTCGACTCCATCAATCGAGACTTATCCCAATCAATCGCTTGGAACTATCAAATAGCTCCCTACAACATAGAGTAAATGAGAAATAGTAGTAGTATTGTAAGTATCTTACTTTTGTTAAATGTTTAACTTTCAACTGACCCATCTAGACTTATTGTCAAGACCTCAACTCCCAACCGATTTTCTTATACTCCAACCACCTAGTTCTCAACTAGGCTTGTCTTGCCTAGTTTCTAATCAGGCCTTTCTTATTTGGTTCTCAACCAAGTTTTTCACTATTTAGTCCCACTAGATCTTTTTGCTGTCTGATTCTCAATTAGGTCTTCTATCATCTAGTTCCATAGGTTTTTCTAGTGTTTGATTTCAAATTAGGACTTTGTCTCCTTTTAAGTTATCTGCACCTGCACACTTGACAATTTCGACAAATCTAACTTTAAAATTAACCACATATTAAAATATAAATTTGATGTATTATCCACCGGCTTAACATTTAAGCACTTATGATTGATTGATAAATGCATCCTAACATATAATAATCTACTATTCAAAATGTGAGTACTTTGAATTTTTCAAAGCTTAAATTCTTGAAAGAAGAAAGAGACTAGAGAAATATACTTTCAGTATTATTTTCTATTTTTTATCGTTTAAAAAAACAAAGAAGAAGAGGACAGTAATTAAAGTGTTAAAAATTATTAATTGAATTAATTTTTTTCTTTTAAGTTAAATAATTAATATTTTAATTAATTAATGTTTCTGATTTTTTGCAAGACAAATTTTAAAAATTAATCTTAATTTCTTTTTTTTTTTAATGATTCTACATACAGAATTGACATCCACATATCAAGTTAGTGTCTATTCACAAAATAACTAACTGTCTTTATTTCATTTATTAGTCCAACAAATTCACATGGCAACACCCTAAATTTGTTAGATCTCCCTATCGATGTGAACGGCTCTTTAAAATCTGATGGATACGCGATTAAATACGATCATCTTAGGCGTGTGACTTTAATAGATGTTATCTATTCTCTTAATAGGTATTTTGAGATGAATGGAAATCGTCTCCGGGACATAGTTGAGTTGGTTACGATGGAGAAGAGTTGTTGAAGTGGGCAATGGTGAATTCCATCTTGGCCAACTGTAGTTTTGCTCGATTTCTTCCTCACAAAGATGGTTGTGGGGTCGACCGTCTGTGCCGTTAAGAAATTGCAGTTGGTTACGATGGAGGAGGGTATTGCTCGACTTTGCTGAGATTCAAACACCTTTTACCGAAGAGATGAATAGAAATCCAATCTGCTTCCACATGATACTAGACAGAGTTGTCAAATGGATCAATCCATGGCGGAGCGGACCAATCCACTAAAAATACATTATATGGCGGGGCGGGACGGGCTGGCTGACCCACTAACTTGGTGGGTTGAAAAATCTCTAACCCAATCCAACCCAAAAAGCAAGTTGCAGGTTAGGCAGGCCAACCCACGGCCCTGTCAAAAAATAAAAAAATATTAAAAATTTTAAATTTGGATTACAGTTTAAATTAATCAAGTTGAAATTTTTAAACTTGATTTGTAATTTAGATGGATCAAACACACTAATGAAAAATTTTTATTTTAATTTTAAAATTTAAAATAAATTAATAAATTTTCTCAACCTACAAGCCAACTCAAGCTCGCCGTGGGCCAACCCACGTGGATTATGGGCCTAGATAGATCAATCTATCTGAATTTATCTTAAAATAGGTTGATAAAATTTCAATTCAATCCGTCTAAATTGATTGATGGAGCGGGTTAATATGATGGACCCAATCCAAATTGACAACTATAATACTAGAGCTATAAACTATACCTTTGAGCTTGAGCTTGAGCTTGGAATGTGAGAAGGATGATCAGCATAGAAGATGTCTTAAACTTTAGATGAGCTTATACCAAACAGTGCTCTTCTAATTGATTGAACAGTATTAATTTCTTTGAATAGCTGAGCATGACAGCAAATAGGGTTGAGTATTATTCAGTTAAAGCCCCTGGGCACTGAATCGACGCAGCAGATTTGCGAACCGAATTAATTGAAAGCCATTAAATAAATTGATTTTTTTTAACCAACCAAACTGACCAAATTTTTTGCAATAAAAAATCAAATCGAACAAATCGAATTAATGAAAACTGAATAAACTGATTTTTTTTAACTAACCGAATTTTTTCTAATAAAAATGGAACAAATCGAACCGTTAATTCGATTTTCGACTGAATTAATTAAATTTTTTAAATATTATGAAAATTTTACTAATTAATTAGGAATTTATAAATTTCTTTACTTAAAATTTATAAATTATTTTCTTTAATTTGATTTATTCAGTTTAATTGAATAAGAAATTTTAAAATCGAAACCGAATCGAATTAAATGAATTCATCAATTTTTTAAAAAAAATAATCAAAATTTTGAAATAACCAAATCAAATTTTTTAATTCGATCAATTTATTTGATTTAACCAAATTTTTGTTCATAGCTAACAGCAAATACTACATAGAAATGCAGTTGATGATGGATGAATCATTGTTTGTTTCAGGATCGATACAATTAATTTATCTCATTATCAATGATTTTATGTGCTAGTATTCATGGAAGCCGATGTTTCGAATAGCAATGCCATTTTGGAATATTAGTGTAGAAAACATTGTGTCTGAAAATTTTCTTTAATGACTAAAAATTGCATCAGTAAACCAATGGCTAGAGGTCGGATCACCTCGAGTTGGGCACTTCCTTATCGGGTCGGCTTCTATCGAATCGACAGTTGACCAAGTTGTCAAGTGACTAGGCCACCTTCAAGTTCAACAATAAGAACTAGAGGGTATGATATGGCGGGTCTTTGCTGATCTGACATGGCAAAAAGAGGTCAATAATCAATCCGAAGTGGCATCCGACCTGACATGCCTATGGTCAAAGGTCAAACGTGTCTCGACTAGCCCAGTGATGCCTCAGACAACCCAATTACCACAACACTCGGCTCAGCCACAGCTTGGCCACACAGCTCAGCCACTCAGATAGCTCGGACACATGCTCTCACAGCTCGGCCACTCAGACAGCTCGACCACATGATCTCAGACCTCAGGATCAGACGGCTCTGTCAAATAACTCAGGCTCACAGCTCGGTCACATGTTCTCAGACCTCAGGATCAGACGGCTCAGTCAAATAACTCAGCCACAGCTCGGCCATATGCTTCCACGGCTCGGCCATTCAATGTTACAGCTCAACCACACATTCTCCGACCTCACATTCAGTCAGCTCGGCTATCAATGTACAAACAAGCCGACCTTTCTCCTTGGCTTAGGCTTACCGGCTAAGACAAGAAAGACAGTCAAGCTTATCAGCTTCGCCAAAAGGATAAAGACGGTTATCAAGTTCCCAAACTTGGTCCCCGAAAATCCCGCGCACTTGTGCGCACAACCATCAAATGAAGATAATCATCTTTGTCAAGCCGTTGGATAATTGGAAACTGCCAGAGATAGTGTCTTTAATGACACATTATTAGCTCATTTGACAGCTAATCAGGCACAGTGATTATCGAAGATCGTGCTCAACCCACTGCTATATAAACCCTCGTAGGTATGAAGAAAAGACTCTCGAATTCTTTACACATACATACATACTACTTCTTGCTCTCTTCTGACTTGAGCGTCGGAGTGGCTCCGCTGGGAATCCCCGCGCCCTGCTAACCCCCTCGCTCAGTTCTCTTCTTCTTCAGGTTCTTCTCGTCGGTGGGATCAATAACGGTTGAAGTGGCATATCATTGACTGGTGGCTTGACCATCGACGGCATCCAGCCGGAACATTTTTGGCGCCGTCTGTGGGAAATCTGAGCTAGACACCACGATGGTTAACACCAGACGCACTGCCGACAACCGTGACCCTGTTGAAGAAAGGAACTAGGAGGACACCGTCACAATGACGCGGAATGAGCTTCATCAAATCATTCAGCAGGCCATAGAAGCGGCCCTGTGGAACGCCCCGTCCCAGCCACCTCCATACCTGCAACTCATGCTCCGAGGGGAGGTCAAAGGCCCTCACCTATAGAGGAAACTTTGCTACCTATCGGAGGAGTTGATAATTGATATTTTGGCTCTTACAATTGATATTTTTATCCTCTGATATGGTTAATTATTGATTTATATCAGGTTTCATGAGAGTTGATTAAGAATATGAAGTATTATAATATACGCTCAAATAAAGTTCATAAAATATAGATGACATGGGATGTATGATTGTGATTGAAGAAACTTGAGGACATAATATATCATCGGACATACACAAGTCCAATTTATCCACAAAATAATTTATTACGAAAATGAATCCCTGTTTATAGTCTAGAGGACTTCAAAACTGGATGGTTGCGTAATTCAACCCTCAAGATCTTTCCTGATGGCGTTTTCGGTATCTTGTTAGTGAACACAACTTTGCGAATCTTCTTGTATGGTGCTACCTACAACACAACAAAACAAAACAAAACAAAACAAAAGGATTCAGTCTTAATCTATTTCTGCATGAATTTAGAATGAAATGCAACTAAAGATACTTTAACCTGTTTTGCGATGAAATCCATCACTTCTACTTCGGTTATTTTGGAGCCTGGCTGTCGAACTATTAAAGCCATAGGTATTTGCCCTGCCTCTTCATCCGGATAACTATCATTTGGCATACAAACCACAAAGAGTTATGACTTGAAAGTAAGTAGGAAGTTGATGTTAATTAGAACTAGATTTGATTCATCTGATGTTGAAAAACGAGGCAGATATATACATTTTGTTAGCGACGGATATATAACATTTTTTTTAATGACCTTGATGTTGAAAGTAAGTTGAGACTCAAGATCCTAATGATCCTGATCAATAGCTACTTGCGAGGTATGTTAATTATTTTTTTAATTATGACTTGTAAACATACATTTTCAAAATAAATACATATCATTAATTTATTACTAACCTTTTTTTTTGTATTTTTTATACTATTGGATATTTTGGCTCGGTTAGTTTAGATATTTTTCTTAGATTTTATTGTATTTAAACATTTGATATAGTATCATTGTATTCAGATATTTGTATTGTAGTGTTGTTAATTTAAAAATTAACGATGGATTTTTTTAATTTTCGTCACTAATTAGCGACGGAACGTTATATTTCAGCTAATTAGTGACGGAATATAAAACTTCCCGTCGCTAAAGTTAGCGACGGATTAAAATGTTCCGTCACTAACTTTAGCGATGGATTAAAACATGTCACCACTAAAATTAGCAACAGAATTAAAAAGTCATCGCTAATTAGCAATGGAATTAAAATTCCGTCACAAAGATGACGTCAATGACCAATAAAAAGCGACAAAAAAATTCCGTCGCTATTCTGTCGTTAATGCGTTTTAGCGACAAAATATTCCGTCACTAATGCTGATTATTTTTGTAGTGATACAAATAACTAATTATCCTTCAACCAGTGTGTCTAGAAATAGATAAAGAGCAATGATATACAGCATGAAAAAGTCCAACATGAAATCAACATGACACACTCAACTGCATGCAGTGGATCCCATATCCATGCAGTGGGACCCACAACCATAGTGTGCCATGTTGGTTTCATGTTGGACTTTTTCATGCTGCATATCATTGCTCATAGATAAATAAATTGAGAATAATTTATTTTGTTTTATCAATTCTCTATCATGATCATTAAATTTACTAGAAACTCTTCAATTTAGCATGAGTTCGATCCAAAAGGAAGTCAAAAGTTTAACTAAAAATCAATCGAACTTACGAAGCCACAGCAGCATCAGCAACCCCAGGGAGATACTGAAGCAAATGCTCTAACTCAGCAGGTGGAACCTACAATTATATATACACAGTGACATAAGTAAGTCCCTATTCGATCAACAAGTGTTTGTAGAATCTCATTATCGAACTTACTTGAAAGGCTTTATATTTTATCAGTTCCTTCAACCTATCCACAACGTAAAGAAACCCATCCTCGTCGAAGTAACAAAGGTCACCTGTCTTTAGCCAGCCTCTAGCATCGAAAGTGCTTGCATTGGCTTGCTTATTCCCCACATAACCTGATAATAACTCATATATTAGAGAGTTTAGGTGACTTGTGCAAGTATAATCAGAGCAAAAGGAGTATGATTTATGATCACCTAACATGATTGAAGGACCTCGAAGCCATAGCTCGCCGGTTTGGCCAACTGACAAGGTTTCCCCCGTGGCATTATCCACAAGCATTGCCTCAACATGCTGGGAGAGGCGTCCGACTGACCTCACCCGATGACACTCTTCTTTGCTAATCATCCTCGATATGCCTCCGGCTTCAGTGGATCCATATCCCTGCCATCATTTTGCGAATCAAATGAAATATGCAATGTTATGGGTGGTTAGGAGTGTAGACCGATAGCACAAGGGGGCCGCTCGACCTTCGACCTGAGTCCTTCGTCGGTCCATATCTATCGACTCCAAGGCTGGTCCGAGTCAACCCTCGACTCGCGATCCCTTCCCCCGAGACCCGAGCTGGGCCCTTATTTCAGTCGCCCATCGAGCTGAATACTTGCTCGAGCCGAATCTTTCTCAAGCTAAATCCTCCCTCGAGCCGAATCCTCCCTCGGGCCGAATCCTCTCTCGAACTGAATCCTCCCTCAGGACGATTCCCTCTTCGAGTCTCATCCGAACGCCAGCCCGAACGTTAGCAGTCGGCTCGTTGCCTTTGCACATATTCGGCTCGCACCGAATAGTTATCACGGTGCCCGACTCCATCGCTCTCATCATTTCTTCTGACAGTCCCATACTCCGCAATTATGATCACCGCTCTGACACCCACATGCGAAATGACCTTACGCGCGTATGTCAACGATAGGACTTTTGTCCTGACCATCCTATATCCTTCTGACAAGATCATACTTAGAGACAAGACATTTCTTTAATTAAGATGGGATGGACTTAATTGAGAAGTGATGGGAACTTTTCCTCTCCTGTATATATATACGGTCACTCCCCTCTGCCCTGAGGTACAAGCACACGCGATCGTACACTCATTCTCTCATTCTCCTCTGTTCTTTCTCCTCCTTTCTCTTCACTCACTGACTTAAGTGTCAAATTGGTCGCACCAGAGCACCTCTGGTCTTCCCTCTCACGTTTGTTTTACTTGCAGGACTCGGTGATTCAGCACCCTTCAATCCTATTACTTTCTGATGAGGAGATCTGGTCGGTGACACATCCCTGGGTGGTTCTCAATCGGAACATGCAATGTTTTTTAAAAGAACAAAAAGACAAATTTAACTAGTGGCACACCTGATATTTGAAATTAAACTTGTACAAGAATAATAAAATCCAGTAGTTGTTGCAGTTGATTCTACCAGAAGGAACTAATAGGTAGTAGTTGTTACATCTAATCATCCTTCTCCACAAAAGTGGTGATACCAATCACATTGAGTGACAAAGACTATACTGGATCTTGACTGAGGCTCTGTCTCTTGGTTTTATGCTAGTTGATAAGTAAAACTCTACCATAGAGATGAACAGGAGGGACCGACAGGGATGGTAGTAGGTGAGGCACCATAACATTCTGTACACTCACTCTGAAGGATTGGGTTCTGACGCTACGCATTCATTCTTTCTTGGATTTAAAGTTAAGATCGATGATCAATGGGCATTATGTTTCTCATGCGCAATTCACTACTTCACACCAAAAACAGAGCTATCATTGCTCACCTCGTGAAATCAATCGATGACACAAACAATGTTGGCCCTTACTTTAATCCTCTGTGTACTCCGAACGATCAAATGAAGAAGGAATGGCGAGGGAAAGGAAAATTTGGTTGGAATTCTTACCTGACGGATCTGGACATGTGGGAACCGCCTCATGACTCGCATGGCTGCTGCCTCAGGGAGTGGGGCTCCGCCACAGGTGACGTACTCGAGTGCTGTCAGGCCGACAGTCTCCGGTGACCTCGCCATCGCAATGACCACAGGTGGAGACGCCGTCATGGCCGTCGCCCGATACCTCTCTGCGGCCTGAATCATTTCCTTCACACCTCCCCGGCCCCCCATGACCACAGTCGTCTCGCCCAACGCCAACCCTTTCATCAGGAAGAAGAAACCCATGGAATGGAACAGGGGCGCTCCCAGGAGAGTCACCTCTGCGCGGCCCCGGAGCTCTTCGGCCGGCTTCCTCAAAGAGTGGAATCCCGCGACCATCGCGATGAAATTTCGGTGCGACAGCGCCGCCGCCTTCACCATACCGGTCGTCCCGGAGGAGTACTGTATGACGGCCGCGTCCGACTGCTCGACCTCCTCCTCCTCGACTCGCCCCCCTGCGTCGGCGTCGAGAAACGAGCGGAAGCGGGGCGAGTCGAGGAGGACGGTGGCCACGTGGCTGGGGAGCTTGGCGGCGTCGTGGGATGCGGCGAAGGCAATGCGGGGATCGGATAGGGCGACGAGGCGATCGAGCTCGGCGGAGGAGGAGGCAGGGTTGGCAGCGGAAATAACCGCGCCGATGGAAAGAACGGCGAGGTAGAGAGCAGGAATGTCGAGGCGGGGCGGGGCGAGGATGAAGACGACATCGCCCTTGGCGAGGCCGACCTCGGAGCGGAGCGCGGCGGCGAGGGAGCGGACCTGGGAGATGAAATCGGCGAAGAAGATGGCATCGCCGGTGGCGGCGTCGACGACGGCGGGGTGGGAGGGGAGAGGGGAGGGGAGGAGGGAGAAGGCATAGGCCGCGAAGGAGAGCCGGCGATCGGGCGGCGGAAGGGGGACGTACGGGCGGAGGCTGTGGAAGGTTCTGGATGAAGAGTCGAAACCCGATCGTGGGACGGCGACTATGCGTTCTTCCATTCTGTCGGTTACGCCCCACCAGCTCGCCTCCTACTTCCATTCTGTCGGTTATGCCCCACAGAAGTCGGTAACGCCCTTTTAAATACGGACGGTCGCATAAATTTAATTGCCGTAGTAGGAAAGTCGATCATTGTGGACCCTTTTTATTGTCGCATAAATTTATATTCCATATTGAAAAATACTGACAACTATTCTTTTTAATCTCGACCGTCCGATCCCTTCAGGCTTTCATTTAATGTCATTCCTTCTAAATCGAAATTAAAATTTTCTTAATAGCTTGTTATTTAAGGATTCAAAAGTTAATGCATTTATAAAATTTTATTCTAATTACTTACCGAATAATTTTATTCTATATTTTGAATTATTAAGGTAATAAAAAAATTGTGGATTTTGCAACCTTTAATTCAAATATAATAATTAACAATTTTATTTTTGAAAACCTGCCGCCGATGAAAATCCAAGAAAGAAAGAAAGAAAGAAAGAAAATCTAAAGAAAGGAAACGCCTGCCGCGTGTTAATCATAAGAAAAATAAATAATTGAAATTTATAGAAAATATATTACATTTTACAAAAGAGTCCAATGATATTTATTGGGAAATTAAAATATTTAATTACATGAATGGAAAGATGGACTCTAAGTTGTCAAACGGATCAATCTATAATAAAATAGATCAGAAATCCATTATATGACAGGGGAGACAGAGTGAGCCGATCTATCAACTTAGCAGATTGAAAATTTTTCAATCCAACCTAACTTAAGACATATTGTGGATTATACGGGTCAATTCACATATTTGTCAAAAAATTAAAAAAATTTAAAAATTTTAAATTTAGATTGTAATTTAATAAATGGATCAAATTAAAATTTTTAAGTTTAGATTACGATTTAGATGGATAAGTTCACTAATTCATTAAATTTTCTCTTTTAATTTTAAATTTAAAAAATAAATAAATTTTTTCAATCCGCGAACCAATTCATGCGGATTCCGAATCAATCCATACTAATCGCGGGCCTAGATGGATCGATCCATCCGAATTCATTTTAAATTGGATTGATAAAAATTTAATTTAATTTATTTAAATTATTCAACGGGCGAATCAATCCAACAAATCTAATTTAAATCGACTCGAGTAATTAGCTCAATTCCATTGTTTAATTAAATTTTAAAATAATATCAATAACTACAAATTTAGAGAGAAGAAAAGTTTTTTTAATAAACGCAGGCCGGCACGTGCGCTCATCGTGTCTGGATTTCCAGCTGTGCGGTGGCTGGCAAAACTGGCGTAATAGTGGGGAGGATCCGAAGCTGCAGTGATCGTTAGAGTCCAGATTTATAGGTTTGGTCTATTTTATCGAATAATTTAAATAAATTAGATTAAAATTTTATCAATTTATTTTAAAATGAATTAAAATGGATCGATCCATCTAAATCCGCAGCTCACATGGATGAACTTGTGGTAGACTTAGATTGGCCCGCGGGATAAGGTGGGTTGACTTGTGGCACTTCTTGTGGGATAAACGCACTTCCTATGCGTAATTTTATCAATCCATTTTAAAATGAGTTAAGATAATTCGATTCGTCTAAATCCGCAGCCTGCGTAAGTTAGTTTGTAACGGACTTAGATTGGCTTGCGGATTGAAAATTTTTATTTTTATTTTTAAATTTAAAATTAAAATAGAAAACTCAATAACTAATAATTTTGACTCGTCTAAATTATAATTCAAATTTAAAATTTTTAATTTGATCCGTTTAAACAGTAACCTAAATTTTAAAAAATTTTATTTTTTTAGAAGTCCGTGAATTGATCCGTCTAATTCATCGATTAAATTAGGTTAAAGTTTTTAAATCTGTTATATTAGTGGATCGATCCGTTCTATTTCATTATATAATTCGTTATATAATGAGTTTATGGTGGGATGAACGCACTTCCTGTGCGTACACGCTGTTGCTTTTCTTTGACCAAGAGAAAGAGGCAAAGAAGAGCAACGGCTGAGAGGCGGCACGTGCGGTGGCAGACGAACAGGAGTCTCGCGTAACGGTCGCACTGTGCAGCGTGGGGGAGCAAGCTGTGCGGCCACCGGTGGGTGCGCTGGACCAACAGTACGAAGTGCACGTGGCCGATTATTCCACGTTGTCGGCAGTGGATAGGATATCGTGACAGGTGGCACCCGACTATTTGAAATTTAGAATTAACGGAGGTGGGGTGACGGGTTGTTGAATCTAGCTACTTTACTGAAAACTGACCCATCTAATAATAATAATAAGCTCTAAAGTAAAGTAAGTAGTTCGGTTAAATTGAATAAAAATTTAATTTAATTATTTTAAAATATTATTTTTTTAAAAAAAAATTTAATTAATTTGATATGGTTTTTAATATTTTATTAGTTTAGTTTATTCGATTTTATTTGAAAATTCGATTGCTTCAGTTAATTCGAAAAAATTCAATTCAGTTCGATTCAATTTTAACTGAATACTATGTCATAGTAAGCTCTACTTCTTAATCTCCACTTTCGGACTTCAGGTCTGCGGGTTTTCAAAGTTGTACCTCACAATGGAGACTGATCGAATTAATTTTTTTCATCAGAAGTAAAATATTTATTCATTGCGATCTATTCAATTCACATTGGAATTTAGTTAGGAATTTTAGCGTTGATAGGATGAACTTGCATATGGCCCCCTTTTTTTTTCTAAAATTTTAAAGGGGCGTCCCATATTTCATTTTAATCAAAAGGGCACCCGTCTATTCCGTCCAGCCAAGTAAATTTATCCTCTTGTCAGTATAGCCGTTAATTTATTTTAGGTCTATCCGGTTGATCCGTCCCGTCAATTAATTTAGGTGGATTGGGTTGAAATTTTATCAACTCATTTTAAGATGAGTTCAGATCGGTTGACCCACCTAAGCCCGCGACCTACGTGGATTGGCCCATGATGAACTTGAGTTGGCCCGCGGATTGAGAAAGTTTATTTATTTATTTTAAATTTTAAAATTAAAATAGAAAACTCAATAAATTAGTAGATTTGATCATTTAAATTCAAGCTTAAAAATTATAATTCAAAATTAAAAATTTCAACTTAATCAATTTAAATTATAATTCAAATTTAAAATTTTTAATATTTTTTAATAGGCCCATGGGTTGATCCGCCTAACCCGCGATCCGCCTTGAGTCCCTCGTTCGCCCTTCCTCATCTTCGCTGATCGAGTCCACCACAGTGCATGCTTGTCGCCTCCTCAGCTTCTTCTCTATCATAGTATTTCAGTTTGCTCTAATTGGAGTTTCTTCTCTTGGGTGTTAGGATTTGTCTAAAAATACCAGACCTATACGAAAAAAAAAATCTTATTCTTCCCCGTTCATCTATATTATATTCCCATATATGTGTTAATCTTCTCTTATTTATATTTTAAGTTTTTTCTCGTGTTATAAAAAAAAACTTCATCGTCTAGCCTATATGGCTATATGGATAGTTATGAACCACCTTTCTGAGAGGATCCTAAAGAGATTGAGATAAATCTAGAATAGGATCCAAATATGATTCAAAGAATCAACAAGCCATTCTACCTGAGAATGTCATAGTTGAGTCAAGAAAGATAAGAATTATGCTGATTACTACTACGTTGGTGTCTGTCCTAGTGGGAGCAGTAGTAACCTATCTAGTTTCTTAAAGTTGTTTATGTTATGAGTTAACAGAGTATGTTATATGTTAACAAACTTATAAAAAAAGTGTTATATGTTGAAAAATTATTTAAGGCGCATTTGGACTCCCGGGCAGTATAGAAACTTACATGAGTTGGAAAGAGTCCAATCTACGCTTGCTAAGTCCATAAATAGATTTTCACTAAAACTCTTTCATAAACCTAGGATTTTTGGATTTTTGAATAATTTCCATGATATTGAAGAGTTGAGTGTAAAGAAGATATATATGGTGTACAATCATAGTTTTGAGTCTCCTACAAGTTTTATGGGTCTATGTTAGTTGGCACATACTCTAGTGTTGGTCTTCCAAAATTAGCACAACAATGCTCTATTCTTTGGAAATGATAATATTCACTGACCGAACCCCACAAAATGAATTGCTTGGACTCCCCTCTTCTGAGGATATCAAATTTTTTATTTTCAAAATTATGAAGATCCATAAGTTAGTTTCGTTCAAAAGTGATTGATGGGCCTAGAAAACTCGGAATGACTTCAAACCAAAGACCTATGTACTCGTGTGCTGCTTATTAAATCTATGCCCTCAAACATTATTGCGATATATCATATTTAGAGTAGTGATTTTTTCAATTCGATTTAGGCATGAGTAATGATGTTGAAGGCTCACTGTCAATGCTATGATGATGATATTCATTTACCGACACCCCAAATGAGTTTCTTGCACTCTCCCCTTTCTAAGAATATCAAATTTTGGATTTTCTAAATTACAAAGGTTCATCGGCCGATTTTATCTAAAAGTGGCTGGTGGACCTAAAGAATTTAGAATGCCTTCAAACCATTATTTATGTACTCGTTTAATGCTCCTTAATATATCCATACCCTCAAACATCATTACAATACACCATATTAAGAGCAGTGATTTTTCCAAATTGATTTGGGCATGAGAATTGATGTTGAAGGCTTATTATAAGTGCTACGATGTTGATATTCACTAATCGACACTCAAAATGAGTTTCTTAGACTCCCCTCTTTTCGAGGATATCAAAATTTTAATTTGTTGAATTGTGAAGGTCCATCAATCGATTTCATCCAAAAGTGTTTAATGGACTAGAGAACTTGAAATACCTTCAAACCAAAATCATATGTATTCATCTAGTGATCTTTAATATATCCATGCCCTTAAACATCATTGCGATACACCATATTTAGAATAGTGCTTTTTTTTCAACTTGATTCAGGTCTGAGAAATGATTGTCGACTGTTGATGTGATGCTTTTTAAATCACTTGGAAATCTCTTTACTAGTCATCTTACTAAATTTCTAAACTAATGTAGTCAATACCAAAATCGAAAATACGTTAAGGAAACAATCTAAAAACTCTCCTAGTGTTTAAAATCCTTATCAGAATACCTTCTAAACTTGAAATTTCCTAAACTATCCTTATAAAATTAGTTTATTAGAAGAATAAATTGCTCCTATTTAGAATGGTCAAACGGATTAATTTAAAACGGAGGAGCCTGACGGACCAATCCACCATCTTAAAAGGTTAAGAAATCCTCAATCCAATTCAACCCATGACGGATTACATACTACAGATTAGACGAGTCAACCCACGAGTTTATCAAAAAAATAAATAAATATATTAAAAATATTAAAAATAATTTAAATTTAAATTATAGATTTAGACAAGTCGAGTTGAAAATTTTAAATTTAGATTATAATTTAGACAGATTAAATATACTAGTCAATTGAATTTTTTATTTTAATTTTAATTTTTTTTAAAAATAAATTTTTTAATTCACGAGTCAATCTAAATTCACTATGGATTCATTCATACAAATGTATCTGAATCTATTTTAAAATAAATTAATATAATTCATTTAAATTATTCAATGGGCGAGCGAATCCAACTGAGTCCAATCTAATTGACGGCTGATCTCCCCCGTCTCTTTCCCACTGTTCTAGAGACGCATCCAAGAGAAGATCTGAGAGTGGCACGGGGAAGGAAACGTGGCTGGCTCCTCCTTCCATTCTCGGAGCGTGTTGCTGTGCTTCCGGGGACCAAGGTACCCTCTCTTCCTTCCAGGCCTAGCACGATTCCTTCGCGTCGCGTCAGAGATCCATCCTTTTGTCGATTCCCGACTTGTTCGATCGGGAGAGTTTTTTTTTTTTTGTTTTTCCTTTCGGTGGATTCTTGGCTATCGGCACTCCGATCCTTGATCATCTCGTTTATCTGCCTGATACGTCAGTTCCGAGTCCCGTGTTCTGTATTTCCCTCTCTGTCCGATTCAAAGCTGGGGCCTTCGAAGATTCGATTGGAAAGTTTTCGCCTTTCGCCGATAGGTTCGTTTCCGACGAGGACAAAACAATGCCCTGGCCTTGGGAAGTTCTATCGTATTCAGTTAAGAAAGAGGATTAACAATTGCTCTGGGAGATAGCAGGATTGTGGATCAATTTGGGAAAGTCCTGATTTTTACGCCGGAAGAATTCCAAAACTTGGATATGGAGGTTGCGATCCCTGAGTACTGGCTGCTTCCTTATATTTTTGCGACCTTTTCTATGCTGTATCTGTTTGGTTATTTCGTGATCTTCCGCAAATGGAGTCGAAAGTACCGCCCCGATGCATCTAGTTGCTTAATTTCTCTATTCCATGGTTCTCCAGCTGTGTTCATGGCAGTTTCGGCTATCCTACACGGACCTATTCGAGGATTTGCCTCCGCCAATACCACTTTCCAGAACGTCGTTCTCGACTTCAGCATCGGCTACTTCCTAGTTGATCTTCTTCAGTACCTGATTCTTCTCCCGGGGGACTATCTCTTCATTGCCCATCACTTGGCGACGCTCTTTGTCTTCATCACCTGTCGCTACCTCGTTGTGCGCGGTGCATTCTCACTACTGGTCCTTCTTGTGCTTGCAGAAGTGACTAGCGCTTGTCAAAACGTTTGGACACTGGCCGGACTTAGGAAAGAAGAATCGCCTAATGCAGCAAAAATCTACAAAATTTTGTCTCCCCTTTTCTATTCTCTGTACACTGTCATGAGAGGATTAGCTGGGCCAGTTTTCTTCTGCAGGATGAGTGTATATTTCTTGAGTGGGAAGGCTAGTGATGTAATTCCCATCTGGGTTTCTGCTTCATGGATTATTGTAGTTGGTGGCGCGATATTGGTCAGTATTGTGTGGATATTCAACTTATGGTTGGAGTTCTTCAGAGAGAAGGAGAACCGAGTGAAAAAGAACAGCTAGCTGCATCTGCCTTAGCCATGGAAATGATGTGCTTGAGGTACAATGGATTCCTTGCAGAATGCTATGTTGTCTTCCTGAATACTCTACTTGAAAACTATAACTAGCTTAGCCTAATGTGTCTACTTGCTCAAGGTGAATGATAGTCAATAATGCAGCTGAATCGAAATTACACTAGGAAGTAGTTTTGGTTTTCTTGTCATTCTAGTCAATCTCCTTTACTAGCCTTCCTATAATAAAAGTCTAGTTAATTGACAATACACAATTTACTTGTATTTTTTTTTCCATCCCAGAGTATTTGTGTTATTTTTTAATGTTTCAGTTAGGGGAAGAAGTTAATGATAATAAGTGCAATTTTTTCCTTCCTTAATTGACATTGTCTTGTAGTTTTTTCTATTTGTTTATTTATTGACTGATGAATAAGTGCTTTGTTTTTGAGAGGTTATGGTCTTGCCTTGTCAGAATTTTCAAGAGCAATATGGTCTATACCATATGTAGGTCACAACACAGCTTTCTCATTGGTGTTTGCATCCTACTCTTGCCATTTCTTCTTTATTCATTTGAGCACAACCCTTCACGGAGTAACCATGTTTTGACTACATTGATTGTGAAACTACAACAATTTGATGAGAGTATTTTGTTTCACGTCAAGGTAATGATAGAGGAGAACACTAGCCTTTTGTGGCAGTTTTCTGAAATTTTCTGCTTTTCTAGATCGGTGCATCAAAAGTTTCTACATTAAGCTTGCCAACTTGTTTTGAGAACCTTCAACCTACTCTTTGCTTCCATTGTTCACGAAGGGCATGCTTTGTAAATTCTCATTAAATATCAGTAAATTAGCTGAATTTTCTCTTGCAAAATTTTGCTCCTATACATTCTGAAATTGTTTGATTTTGTTTTTCTTTCCATTCTTTTTTAATTTCTCAAAAAGTCACCTACTTTGCAGTTTGACATGACCAATCAAATCATGTAATGTTTTACCATTGTTGTGAGAAGAATAAAATGATTTAGCATATCTTGGTCTCTTGAGCATACAATACCTAAATATGCTTTTAACATGTTAGTATATTATGTTATTCAGTCTTATATTTGTGTTCCATTTATCATATGCAACTACATGCTCATGGACAATGTTTGACAGTTCAAGTTTTGTAACATTTTACTGATTGATTTTAAATCGCCATTGAAGTGGAATGAATTTGATAGTTCTTGAGCCGGCATTTACTGTCAGTTGTTGTAACTCTATTGCATCTTCTTCTTGCTCTACCTTAAAAAACCTCTCTCGTACTTGCCAGTACCTTTCATCTGATGGTAACCGATAAATTCATTTCTGCTTCTCTTATGTTGTCACTTCAAGATGAAGTGCCAATGGTATCACTTCACTTCGATCGTTGCTATTTCCTCGTGAAAAATTTGTCATTACATGAACCGTTGATTTGGTTTGAACATTTTCAATTAGTCTCTTTAATTATTCAGTTCACATAATTAACCTTCTATTATATAGTAGGCCTCTTTTCCTTGTTCAATCGCTAAAGGTATCCTGTCTCAAAACTTTATGTATGATTTATTAGGCTCTTAGAAATATTGAAAGTATACTTAAATTTGTATCGTGGTCCCTTTTCATTGATTGATCTCTAATAAGAAATCATGACTACTCAACACTTTAGAAGGTGATGATCCATCAAGCCTTTTGAAGAAGTGGTTGTTGAGAAAATTAGCCCTCTGATCATCTAATATTATGATGCATCCTAAGACTTGATACAATGCCTATGCTAATTATCACGTATATGTGTTCTTTAGTATTTTGACTATCTTTTATCCACTATGCATAGATTCTTGTGCGATCACCCATCGAATCTCATGATATACTCTCTTTTTATTAGGAATGCTGATGATTTCCTAGAGCAATAAGTTCTATTTTGATTATGCACCCATCTTTAGAGGTCAGCAACATAACCATGGTAAGTATATATATGAATCGCTTTACTTAAAGAGTCCAACCCACAAGTGTCGAAGTTTGATTATTCCCAAATGAGATGACTATGGCAATCAAATTTAAGGACACTTGCACCTACTTTGCATGATTTCCCCAAAGACACTATTGCAAAACATAAATAAGTTTCTATGGGAACTCATGTTTGACAGTTGTTACTTAGCAGACCTACCTATATACTTAACTATTGATATGCTTATAGACATGATTTCATTTATTACTATCCTATAGCACAAAGCTAAGTAGTAATCTTCTCGCAATTATTGATGTTCAATCTAGAAATTACTACTACTTGTGTGTATTAGTTGTTAAACACAATCTTTGGATCAATTACTGATACGGCAGTATTGTACAAAGTTTTATTTATAATCATGAGGGTTATACAATATAACAAGATTGATTAATTTTATTTAACCAATTCTGCAATTATGGGTGTGATTATCTTTAGGGCACCCTTATTTTACATTTTTCCTCTCCATCTAAGGATCTGGTAAAAGCTCCTTGGATGCACTTCCATGTTGCATGAGACCTCCTATGAGGTTCCATTCGATACTCTAGCGAGGTGGACCTCAATGGCAAAAGAATATTATGCTCAATGAATGATAAATAACAAATCCAATAACTTATCTGGATATCTTGGCTGCTTTATTGCGAGTATCTCTTAAGCTTACCCTTCTTTGTTTGAAAGATGGTCTTGTCATTGTTAAGGATATTGTTTGAAAGGAGAATTGTGGTGTCTTCAAATGGTTGTTGATAGAAATGATTAGATAACTGAGGCTATTATTAAGGAACTAAAGGAGTAAAAATGATGCCTTCTCGAATTCATTGTTGATCTTCTAGCAAGGTATCTAATTTATCATGGATTTCTATTTGAACTTATTATCTTGAAATCTCAAGGGCATTAAGAAGAGGCAGCTGATTATTGATATATCCAATAAATAACATAGATGTGAAGAGTCCTTGTAGAAGCAATCAATTCAAGAACTATCTTGAGCCCAGTTTTGCATAGCAAAGTTGTAAAAACTTAGTTGCTCTCAGCATCAAGTACATGATATATTTTAGTAATGATAAGTTTCTGACTTGATGCATAACAAAGCATGATTTCTCATGAAAACTTCTTGTTCTTTTGAGTGTTGAAATAATAGATCATTTTTATTCTCTTCTACAAGTTTGAATCTATATTCTTTAATGCAGTGTCAATGTTTTTCTTTTGGGTGTTCTTGAAATAGTGTCAATGTTTTAATGTAGTGTTCTTTTGGGTGTTCTTGTAGTGTCACACTTATAAAGGCATTCACTTCTGAATTCACAGATAAATCCACAATCTTTGCTTTCAGGATTCTCTTCTGTAATTTGAGTTTCACACTCGATTTGCAAATGGGTTTGAAATTGTTTTACTATGAAATAATATGATGAATCTGGTGTTTATTTTCCTGTAATTGTTTTTTAAAGGAGCTAATTTAGATATGATTGCTCTATTTTGTATGGCATCAGGAACAATCACTTCTATGCCTCATCTGTTAGAAACAACGAGTTCAGATTCAAAATATAAATCAAAATCCAAGATCCTCCATAACATATCAACATAATAAATAATAATAGATGTTGATGCGGGTGTTGTGAAGGACGTGGCTTCCCCCGGGTAAAATCAAGAGTCATGCGAAGGTCAAGGTCCCAGTCGACCTGGCAATATGAGTCAAGACTGACCCAGGACAAATCAACATTGACTCAACCTCACCAAAGTGGTATGTCCGTCACCTCGGGCTCAGGACATGCTTCCAACATAGCTCGGGCTTAGTCGGGGTTTGACTTGGGTTCCCAAAAACCATCTCAGTCGGTCTCAGCCAGTCTTGTCATCTTAGCCACTTTAGGCGTTTCGTCTCGACCACTTCAGATGTCTCATCTTGTTTTGCCACTTCAGGCGTCTCATCTCGACCAACTTCATCCCAGCCACCTCAGGCGTCTCGTTTCGGTCAGCTTTGTTTCGACCACTTCAGGCGTCTCATTTCGGTCAGCCTCGTCTCAGCCACCTCATCTCGACCACCCCACCTCACTCCGCCTCATCTGGGGTTCCGTCCTCATGCCTTCAACGTACAAACATCTTACGTAGCCTACCAGAGGAGAACACGAATATTCTTACAAATCGGTAGCAACCTGAGGATGTACAAGCGATTACTAGGTTGTCAGGTTTTGTCCCCTCAGATATCCTTTTTTCGGCACACAAGGTCAAAAGGAATACGAGGCTGTCAGACTCAGTCCCCTTCGATACCCCTCTTTCTACGCATAAGGTCAAAAGGAAATGGTTGTCGAATGGGATTTTCCTTTTGCAAGTAGCCATACGAGTGCTACTCTACCCGGCGTGGGGTGGCCAGAGCAGGCTATAAAAGGTTTAGCTCACCATCATATTCGAGGTTCATTCAGTGCCGGCTTTAGGCATAGGCCATTAAGGCCTATGCCTAGGGCCCCAAATTTAGAGGGGCCTATTTTTTTATATATTAATTATTATTATTATTATTATTATTATATATATATATATATTAAGAGAATAAAAAATTATTAAAATATCTTTATTGGATTTTGAAAAGATTTTGCATGATCATTGGATTTTGTAGAGATTTGGTATGATTTCAATATATTTAATATTATTTAATTTTTAAAACTCTAATTTACTAATTTCTTTATATTCCTCTCCTTCCTTCCTTATTAACCTAACAATCTATTTTGCTCAACTTCAAATATTTTACTTATTTGATAGCTTGTTTTCTCTCCTCAAAATATTTCCGAGATCATCACAAGGGGTGCAAGGAGAGGAACGATCAGAATAAAAAGTCTTTGTTACAGATTTTTTTGTGATCTTAAGACCTAAAGGTATCGTCTTCCTCATTTCCCTGTCAAATCTTTTTTTATGCTTTTGTTAATTTCTTATTTTCTTATCAATGATTCTTATTGTAAATTTATAATTTTGTCAGTTCACCATACCTGTTAGTGTAGCTTCAGCGGAAAGAAGTTTTTCAAAATTAAAATTAATAAAGTCTTATTTACGTTCGACTATGTCTTAAGAAAGATTAAATAATTTAGCAATGTTATCAATTGAAAAAATTTATTATTAAAACTTGAATATGAAAATTTAATTAATAATTTTGCATCTCAAAAAGTTAGAAAATTTAATTTTATATAAAAAATTTATTTTTAAAATTAATATTTTAATTTATTTTAAAAAATTTTTAAACCAACAATGTCGGTCTCAAGTCCGAATAAAAAAGGGTGAAAGAAAATTTTTTAAAATAATAATAATTATTTTTAAAAAAATTTCGCCGAGGGCCTCTAGGAAGCTTGAGCCGCCCTTGGGTTCATTTTCAAAAACTCTACTAGCATTGTCTTTTTTTCATCTTCTTCTTCAGAACCTTAATTTGAATGTCGAAGTGGCTTGTTGAGACTTTCTAACACCAGTCTAACCTCTTCTTTGAAGTGTGTTTCAGGTTCGGATCATCTCCCACACCCTCGCTCATCTCAAAGGTTGCCTACATCGGACAGTTTGTTGATTAGTGGTTTAACCATCCATGATATTTGGCCAGAATAGATGTTTAATCTTGTTGAAGTTGTTTCAGATAACATGTTTCTTTTAGAATTTTATGGTGATGGAATATCAATAAAATTAAGGTTATGTATGAACTAGGGACCTTAACCCCTGTTTATAACTGAAGAATTATAAATTTTATATAGTTTTAATTTAATCCATCATAAATTAGAAATAAGAAAAGAGATCTCTATACAAAATAAAATCTATATTTAAATTCAATATTTCGAACCTAATAAATATACTTTAATTAGTTTACTTTGTCACGATTATTTTTACAACATCGTCTTCCAAAAGCCAATTTTTGCATTTCAATTCATAGTTTTATCATTTTTTTTTTGATAATTTAGATTTTCAATTCTTACCTCCATGACCGATCCAGTGTTGTTTTTTATAATTGTTTTTATTAAATAAAGAATATATATTTCAGTCGAAAATCGAATCGTGATATTCAGTAATGACCCTATCATTATACTATGCTCCAGGGTCTTTATAGTTTTATCTATTGTAACAAAAGGTGGAATTCACTACTCTAACAGTCTCACATGGTTGATTTTATGATCATTTGTGAAGAATAAATCGGGAAGTTGCAGTTGGCCACTATGAGGGAGGGTATTGTTTCGATTTCATCGAAATTTGATTCTTATCCACTTCATCAAATCTGCTTCAGAGTAACGAACTTAATCATGTCCCAAGGCTTTCATAATTTTATCCATGATTGGCCCACATTAGTCATCTTAAAATAGAAATAATTCAAAGTTAGAGGCCAATTCACAATCTTCACGTTTCTTCTTTACCTTTTTGTAAAGTTAAAAGTTTCTTCCATCAAATTAATTTAATTTGATATCGTTTTGTTGATGAGAAAATGTAGAATTAGGCAACCTTTAATTCCAATTCAATTACGATTGTTTTTAATTAACATTTAAGATGATTTCCATAAACCTAAACTAATTTTAATGTCACAAAACTTAGTTTTAGCACTACTCACACATATGACAATTGGATAATTCATTCGTCCCGTCCCCAGGGCTATAGTGCAATAGTAAGAGGCGGGATGCCCCTAGACTTCTTAAACAATGAGGATTTAAATATCACTTAGATCGTCATAATCAACTGTAACTTTTCGATTTATCTTCCTCATAGATCGTAAGCCGATTATGTAAGATCGTGTATTTCATCTTGCTGTATAGGGTGACGGATTTTACCTTTTTACATAAAAGAGGATTTAAATATCATCTGAGGAAAATTATTATTTTTATTTCTTTAAATTGAAAAAATAAATAAATATAGTGAAATTTAAGGTGAACATTTCAAATTCTGATGCTTAATTGGGCTTTTATGGGCTCTCTTGTGTGGCCCGCATCCGTAGCAGTTGGTGCTTCTTTTCTATATAAGGCAAACCAAAGCGCTAGGGTTTTCCATTGCCGTCCGCCGTCCGCCTTGCGCCCGAGCGATCAAGGTGTGGACAGACTCCAAACGTTCTAGGCCAGGTTCACTTCTTCTCCGCCGTGAGGTTCCCAGTTCTATCCGTGTTGCTACGTTTTTTCTTTCTTCTCTTTTCGTATATTCAGCTTTTCCCAGTTCTACGAGGTATCTGTTCTATCAAAGGATATTTTTAGCCTTTTATGATCTTTTTTTGGGTGGTTTATAGTTGTTTATATGTAAACGAAGATGTGATTACGATTCATAATTGTCCGATGAAACCCGACATTTACAATTACTCCGATCCATATCTTCTAACCTTGTTTGATTGACTGAGTGTTTTTTTATGTCCTTTATTTGATACTGCATCTGTAATGAGCGAGTTTCTTTTGAGATGCTTTTGTTGTGAGAAAACATGTTTTTTGCATTAAATCTTCATATTTGCATTACTAGTATCGTAATATATGAGCCTGTATTAGCTGGTGTGGTAATTTCATATGTCTATCTAATACTAGTTGTCTGCTGAAATCTAGCTGATGCGCGGGGATTAGTTTCTGCAATTACTGCTATAGAAGATATGCAAGTTTTATATTTTTCTTGTTTGAGAAAACTTCGTCACTGATTCTACTTAAATTAATTGTTTTGATTTCTATTTGTCTCTCTTGTTAATCTCGTATGTTGATTTAGCTACTGCATGCAGCTAATGTTTGTTAATCCTTCAAACTGGCTTCCTTGCAAAAGAGAGGATCAAAGAATTAATATAAGTTAAACTAGGTGATGTGTTATATTGGAAATGCTGTGTCAATTACCAATGTGGTAGGATTATAATGCTTATCCAAGTAAATTGATAATGATAACCTACCAATCTGTCTGATGAGCTCTCTGTTGTTCATATAGATCTGTGGTTAATCTATTTAGGTTTTCTGTCTATGCAAAAAAGTTATGAAATTCCTTTGTTTAGCTAGAAACATATACATGGATACTGTTAACTAATTCATTTTATTATCGATACTGTTTCTTCTGAATCGATAAACCAAGGTTACCACTATATGTTCTGTTTAAGATTATAATTTTGAAACCAGGAATGGGAATTGTCTTTACTGGACATATGGTTCGATATGCAATTCTAATGGCTATGGAAAAACCAATCTTATTATGTAGAGTACTCGCTACACTAGTTACTAGGAGTTTATCTGAGGTCCCTTCTGATAAATGCATGATTTTGATTTGACTAACAATTTTATGTTGTTGATATCTTTACTCTTTTCTTGAAAGTAATGTTTTGATGGATGATATTTCTATTACATAAATAGATGCTTAATGTATGTTGTTTTTCCTCTGTTTTATTTAACCCATGTAAAAGAGGATTAGTTTTCTTTTAGAAATTTATCACAAAAAAATAAACTCATACGACTATTTGGTAGTGGCCTTTTCTTTCTCTCGCCACCAATTTAGTGATCAAACTATAGTAATATGAAACTCTACTTTGCGTTAAGTCTAATTGAACACCTATGCTTTTATCTACTTGACATGCTCAACAGTGTAAATTGCCATGAGATTGTTATGCGCCAGGCCTTACAAGTGGCCTGTGATTTGAGCCAGTTTGCTCCACAAATAATTAAAGGCAAATAACAAATTTGGGTAGTGATATTGTATTTCTGTGTTTTATTTTCTTCAGCTGAACTATTTGGTTACTTTTGTCGTCCATTAACTTTCAGACCTCAAAGTTGAGCAGTTTATCTTAACAGTGTCCTGTTTACTTGCATGAACAGCATGGATAGCCAAGCTAAGCTTGCAGTTGTAGTGAAGGTGATGGGTAGAACTGGATCTAGAGGTCAGGTTACCCAGGTTAGGGTGAAGTTTCTGGACGACCAGAACCGGCTTATCATGAGAAATGTGAAGGGCCCAGTGAGGGAAGGTGATATCCTCACCCTTCTGGAGTCCGAGAGGGAAGCTAGGAGACTGCGCTGATCAAATCTCCAATTTGTCGATCTTGGGGCATTTCTATTTCGACTACAAGCTCAACTTTTATATCTTATGGATAATTAAGATTGTTACTTTTATGCATCTCCGGAAACTAGTACTTGTGAATTATTCATGCTTGTTGAATTATCTTTTTGACTCTTGCAGTTTCTTATTAAGGTTTCTTGTTAAATTAGACTCTTGTGTGAAATTTCAATTTCATATGGGCCTCTAATGGCCTATTTAATTGCTTTAAATCTTCCGGTTATAAGTTTTGATTTAGTTTTCTCAGCACATAGCTCATCTCTCTTGGAACTTTTTCAAGGCTTTTTGCAAGCACTGCTGTAAACGAGTCTACTCGAATTAAATTTTGTGTTGTTTAAGCGGTAGAAATAGTTTAAGTTTGATTTGGTTTCTTACTTTGTTTTAAATATGTGTTGTTTAGATTATTGAATTTTTAATTTTATGATTAAGAGAATAATTAATATTTTGTGGATTTATATTTAAGTTATAGTATATAAGAACAAGTAAAATAAAAGATGAAGTATTGTTGTAGAAATGAAGTAGTAGGAAAGAGAATAGGATTATAATTTTTAAAATAGTGATAACAAGATTTAAATGTGAAAAATAAAAATAGAATATGATAGGATAAAGATTATGAGATTGAGATGATTATTATGGATTTCACAAAATTGTAAATTAACTTTTTTATAATTGAAAAAAATGATAGAATAATTTAATAAGATTATAAATTTATTTTTAGAGAAAATTTAATTATTTAATATATTTAGTAGTGTTGGATATATAGTATCAATAAAAAAATATATATATGATTTTTAAAATTAAGTGGTGGAAGTTAAAGAATGAGAAAGTAAAATATATTTAAGGAGAAGGTAGAAGTACAAGGATATACGATGACTCGGATATGAAATGACATTAAAATTGAAAATAATAGTCAAGACAACTTCAAAGACTCCGACTAAGAAAAGGATCTCTGGACCTGAAGGATTGAAAAATGAGGATTAAAATGGGGCAAAGGTGGATCTTGACGGAGCTACTTTGATGTCCAAGTTAGTAAAGGATCTTAGGGATGTGAATGTTGAAGGAGAAGTGATTGTGATTGTGATTATGCTTGTGCGCCCACCTGCGCCAGCGGAAGCGGGTTTCCTTTTATATTATCGTTGATCTTCATGTTTCCCTTATTTGTGTAGTTACCAATCACATTCTGTCATGGAGAGGTCACGTTGCCCCATGTTCTTCGCGTTTATCGTGAAGCTGGTATAATGGCTCCATGTCCTCCATGTTTTCTGTGTTTGTCTTGGGGAATGACCAAGTTAGTACTCTCGAGATGTAGTTGGGAGCGAAAGAGTCAAAGGGTCGAGCTGAGAGGCGTCAAACGCGACCAAGGTAAGGATGTCGGACTTGGCCAAGCTGAGGGTTGTGGGTTGAGTTGAGAGGCCTCGGACGTGGTCAAGGTGAGGAAGTCGAGACTGGCCGAGCTAAGGGTTGTTAGTTGAGTTGAGAGGCCTCAAACGCGGTTATTAGGTGAGGAAGTCGAGCCTAGCCGAGGTGAGGATGTCGTGAAGATCGAGTAGAGGTCGGGATCCAAGACTAAGATCAAGTAGAGGTCGGGACCCGAGACTGGTCAAGGCTTGAGATCAAGTAGAGATTGACGCTCGAGACTGAGATGAAGTCAGCGCATGAGTCCGAGTAGAAGTCGAGGTTAGGACCCAAGGCATAAGGCTGAGGTCATGACCCGAGGCTTGAGGTCGAGGTCGGGACCCGAGACTTGATGCCGAGGTCAGGGCCCAAGACCGAGTAGAGATCGGCGTCCGAGACTGAGATGAAGTTGACACATGTGCTCAAGTAGAGGCCGAGATCGGAACTCGAGGCATGAGGCTGAGGTTGGGCCTCGAGGCTTGTGGCTAAGGTCAGGGCCCGTGGACCGAGGTTGAGATTACCAATTTGTTATCCTTCGAGATTTATCTAATCCTTCTTGATTTTGACTAACAGTTCAACTATCATTCGGATCTCACAGGCTATGTGGCGATTGCAAGCTTTCGCTGTATCAATAATCTTAAAGATAATTTATTAAATCTTAAAAATATTTTGATTAATTCAAATGATAAGATAAATTCAAATTTTAATAAGATAAAATCTAATCAAAAATTTAAAAATTACAAATCTTAAAAGACGAATTCAGAATATAATTTATCAAAATCTAAAAACATAAATTCAAATTTTAATTTAAAATTCAATTTTACAAATTCAAAATATAAAATTTCAAATAAGATAAATTATAATCTCAATAATTCAAATCTTTAAAATTCAAAATTAAATTTGAAAATTTGAAAATTAATTTTTAAAAATTCATCTAATAATGTTTCAAATCTTAAAAATATTAATTCAATTTTAAATACTAAAAATCTGAATTTAGTATTACTTGTCTCTTATTCAATTTCAAAACTTTTCCTTTAAGCTATCATATTTGTTGGAACTATATTACTTTCCTTAGAATGTTTTGGATTCAAGTTGTCATACATACTTGCATCTGACATCCCTTTTCTTATGTGAAAGGTGAAATTCACCATCCAACGGTCTCACACGGTCGATCCCACGATCATTTGTGAGGAGGTAAATCACACAGTTGGTCACAACAGAGGAGGATATTGCTCGATTTCGTCGAGATTCGAACTTTTGCCCTTTTCTGCAAATCTGTTCCATCGTAATCAACTCAGCTATGCCCCGGGAGCTGCATCTGACATCTCTGAGTTAAGGTTTTAGATGTTGTTGATTTCTCTATCCTTTTGTATTTTGTTCTCTATTTTCTCATCATGCTATCAAACTCCCTAATGTGTATGCTTACTTAGTCTTCCTATTACAATTTATTGGGAGGAGCTTATTTACTTTAGTTGTCCAAGCATGGTTAAGTTATTCTAGTTGTTGATAGTGAATGTAGTTAACCTTTGTTCAAATGGCCAATAGATGAATTATGGATTGAAGTTGTCATGGGTTGTTCTAACTTCCAACAAAATGATTCCTAGCCCTAAATATTATAGCAATAGTAGAGAGATAGACGTTGGGATCAAATTGGTATGAAATACTAATACAAGTAGTCCTACTTCAACAAAGGTGAAATTCACCATCCCAGCGGCCCCACACGATCGACCCCACGACCATCTATGAGAAGATAAATCGAAAAGCTACAGTTGACCACGACGGAGGAGGGCATTGCCTCGGTTTCATCGAGATTCGACCCTTGCCCACTTCAACAACTCTGCTCCGTCGTAACCAACTCAATTATGCCTTGGGGGCAAATAGTCCTAAAATTGGAAGAGAGTTTGACTAAACCTTAATGGTTTGAGGATCGTTTGACCTTGTAACTTGTATGATTTTTGATCTTTTAATGAATTATTATTAATTTTATATACTTATGATGTTATTAAAATTTTAAATAAATATTAATTATATTTGCAATTGACAATTAACGAAGACAACTATTAGGCGCATATGAAATGATATTTTACTCATTTCTCTTCAACTTGTGAATTATTTATTATTCACTTTATATTTTTATTATTTTATTTTACTTACATAAATATATAAATTGAGATGATCTACAACAAGTTTGTTTGATTTTTTATTTTATGAAACCTTGTTTCTAATTTAAAACTAAATATTTTAGGTGTATTTTATTAGTATGTAGCTAATTTTGGATGTAAGAAATTTATCATTAGTATCATTTGCAAAATTAAATCAAATGATTGTAAGATGAGTGGCAATTATTATGGTGTATAAATTTTGAATTTGGATTACACATTTTGAATAAATATTAGTGATAATTTTAATTTTTTATAAATTAGTATAAATACATTTATTAGTATCACTATGGATTAGTTAAAGGGACCTTTTTAAATTGACCTTATAAATTACCATTAGTGACAATGTGTATTAATTATCCTTATAAAAAATATAAAGCACTTATAATTACCAATATAAATGAGTTTAGGTGGCATTTAAATTTATTCTTTATTACAATAATAATAAGATATATATAAATACCCTTGAAATATGAATCTTTACTAACATTTTAGACTATCATTATATCCTTAAATGAGACACCTCTAAAATTGGCATTGATATCTTATAATGATATTATATATATATATATACACACTTTAATGAAGATAGTTATGATTAATGAGCAAACCTCGTCGCAAAGGTCTGCTCATGTCTCCATTCTCAGGGCATGGTTGAGTTGGATATTGCGGGACAGATTTAGTATAGTAGGCAAGAGTCGAATCTTGATGAAGTCGAGACAATGCCCTCCCTTATAGTAGCTAATTATAATTTTCTGATTTACCTCCTCATAGATGATCGTGTGACCAACTGTGTGAGGTCACTGGGATGGCCGGTGGATTCCATCTTTTACTGCGGCTCACGTCTCCACCACAATAATCACACCATTAGGTTGGATCAATGTCTTAAAAGTTTCATTTTGTTTTCAATTACATCATTTTATAATTGACATAAAATATAAAAATATCTCAATTTAACAACCTCAACATGCAATTAAATTAGCAAAATGGATCATCTTATTTTACTATCACATAAAGTAAGTGAAACAAATTCATTGTAGAACAAAGAGATGAAAAAAATGAAGAACAACTTAAAAACTTACAATAGAAGTTGGGTTTTATATAAGATCAAGATTGATCGGAAATTTAACGATGATAAATACTTTTTTGATGATTGTAATAAAAGAAATTTGAGATTTATGTCGCGGCATGCTCATTCCTCGGTTCCTAGAGCATATTGCATGAGTATCTGCCCACAGTTAGGGAGTGGCTTGTCCTTCAAGAATCCTAGAGAATTTGCATATCGAACATTGGAAGCAATTCCAACATTGTGAGTCACTACAACAGGAGCACGGTTTCTATCCTCATTAATCTCAGAGCAATCGCTTTGAGAGCTCTTCAATAGCCGAATGTCACAAGTTTCTTCTTGATGGTCATGCTCCACACTTATGTGATAGGTCCCGGTGCTATCTGTTGTTGCCTCACTTGTATAAGTAATTTCACCGGTCGTAAAATTTGCGCAAACTAATTTTACCTTAGCACCTACACACAAAAGGAAGAAAATATTTCTTAGCATCGAATGTACTATCATATAATGCATAAAATCATTATGTAAACACAATTTCTACCTTCTAAGTATGTGGTTGCGGTGGTTTCAAAACCAGCACGGCAAGTATCGCAATATGCCCGCCCTTGTATCTCAATGTTTGAAGCAGAAAGAACAATGTCGATGGAAATAAAGAAAGCCAAAAGAAGGGTGATCGAAATGGAGGCATGAAAGTGATTTGCCATGTTGAATGAGATGATTAAAAACAAGGAAACAAACTAAACACTTGATGCAAACATAAATCTTTCCTCTTCCTTAAATACTAGTGTGCTTTCGCTATTTTGTTGATGATACAAGATTAGATGAGGTCGAGCATTCTTCTCGCAAAACATGGAGGATGACTTTGTGTACAAACCCATGAATAGGTCAATAAGTTTCGACATTTATGCCACATGGTACAATTTATAGTAGAAGAGATTTTCGAATTAATTTCGAAAGGTTGTTCTAATAATCTAGTAGCTTTCCCTCCCTCCACTTCTTCACATGAGTAAATAGAATGAATTTTAATTTCATCAATGAACAAAATTATTTTATTTTAGATTTATAAGTATAATATAAATACAAAACTTCTATTATATATTGTCATCCTATAAAATATATTTTCCCTAAAATGAGTGAATGAGTTATACCATTAAGTTTTGAAAAAAAAATAAAAAAAATAAAATAATATTTTTTTGAAAAAATAAATCAATTAATATATAAAATGAGTCATACCCTTCAATTTTTTTTTGACAAAACTCCAACTATAAATTCATTTTCATGAAAGTAAAAGATAAATAAAGAAAAATTCATAAGCTATACAAGAAATCTAGAAATAAAATTATAAAAAAACTATATAAGAAACCTATAATTCCTTAAAATTATACAAGAATTGTACAATTGAATACAAGGCTTACAATCCACAATAATTATTCAAGTGAGTTGCAAAACCCTTCTCTTTTATGGAAGTAGTTGTAATAATTGTCACTTTTTAGAGCTAGGGACCAAGTTATAATATATAAAAAACTAGAGGAACTTTTTTGCAAAATCACCAATTAAATAATGTATTCCTCCTATGCACTTTTACCTTTTCTTCTTCTTCTGCTACCCCACGGTCAGGGCACGACCATCTATAAGGAGGTAAATTGGGAAGTTACAGCTGATCACTACAAAGGAGTGCATTGCATCGGCTTCACCGAGTACCTTTTCTTCTTAACTAGGCATTTTGGAGTTATTGGTGCAATAATGTCTTTAGCATGTGTCACATGAATTTAATGTTTGGATAATAGTTAGGCAATGTTGTGTATCTAACATGGATGTCAAGTATGTAGGTAAATTTAACATAGTTGCAAGTATAACAAAAGGAAGTCTAAGATGGATCTTGGTTGGTAAATCCAAATGGATACTTAGTAACATAAGGATCAAATACTAGACAAGTCAAAGAAAAATCATAACGAGTTAAGTCCCAGTAGGTCAGAGACCAATCACTAGGCAGATGGATAAGTCCTATCAGATCGACGTGGACCGAACACTAGTCACACAGAAGAAGTTTGAAAAGCTCGAACCAAGGTTAAGTGAGCAAGGACAATAAAAGATTCTTGACAAGTAAGAAGTCCCGTGATATACAATCACGGAGGTTTGGATAAGAAAAGCTCCTAGAACACCTTGTAAGAATGAAGGCAAGACTCAAGCTATAATAGCTAGAGCAAGTGTATCAGTCGATCGAAGTCTAATGCCAGTAGAGTGGAAGATATTTTATTATTTAATTTATAAAATTCTTCAATTAAAATTTTCCCCCTATCTCATTAATTTTTTAATTGTATAAGTGAGTGTAGTTCAAGAAACATGTTTAGCAAATGAGTTACGTGATTTGATAAAAATATTCAAATGTGCATTTAGATCTAAAATTAAAAGAAAAATATTCTATAGAAATAAATCTAGCTAATGATTCTCTTGATATAATATCAAAATATTTAAATAAACTTGAATCAGTACCTTTACTAGTCGATGAAAATCTAGATAGTTGTGTTTGTAAATGTTCAACTCCAAATTCGGTCAGGTACTTCATTTCAACGTGTTACTTCAATGACCCATAACCACCACTCGATTGAAATTTATAAAAAGACTCATCCCCTTGGTGCTTTGCATTTTCCACACTTAGTTTTAAAGGAGCACTTGATGTTGAGATTAGCTAATAGAAATTTTCCTAATATCCACTAGATCTCAAAGAGGTACATAGTCAGTCTTTCTCCAGTAACTACAGGGTCTCAAAGGGATACCTAATTATTTTTACTCATTATCAAACATTTTTTCATATTTTTTAAAATAAATTTTTTCCTCTTTTTCTGTAAGTTCCTCGACTCGAGTGTTTTTCTAGTAATCAAAATATAATGGGAGTCTCTAAGGAAACTAAGATATTAGTCCAATATAATAAATAATAACTATTCTTGGATATTTACTCTTGAAATTAAACTTTATGTATAAGGAAGATACTAAATAAGTAGACCAACAATGAAATTTTTTGATCGCTAAGGATATGAGCATACTTTCACAAAAAATATTAAAGTTTAACATGTTAATGTTGTGCTATAAGAAACAAACAAATAAATGCATGATGGGCATGGTAAACATGATAATGCAATAAAAAAATATGATGATTAAAGCAAAACTAAAACTAAGAAAGTAATAAAACTAACTAAAACCCCAAAACTTGTAATATGCATTGTCCTTAATGTATAGAAAAGAGTTAGCGACAAAAAAAACTTGCTGAGGGGAAGGGAAGTGACCTTGATAAAGGTATGTCGAAAGGCTTTTGTGCTCCACGATCGTGGTGCTCACCACGACCTGGCCAAATGTCTGATCCTGCTACCCCATCACTAACCCATTTAGACTTTATCTTGTCAAGTTTTTCTGCACCTATATACTTGCATGCATATTAGATCATACGTAGTCTAACTTTAAACCCTTTATCATATACTAACACACTAGTTTGATTAGGCTAGTTTTTTATTAAGACAGTTGAAGAAATTCTTAATGGATATTCATTTTTAAATAGGGTCTATAGGATATACAACAAAAGGTCCCATAAGGTTAAGGAATCCTCAAATGTTGTATTCCATTAAACAACTATTCATATCCTAAGCAATCTTCCATTAATAAGGATATCAATGTCAACTTGAAAAAGGAAATTGGCATTTAGAAGGGAAGAAGAGAATTCTATTAAGAGTGTGAAGAACACATCAAGATCATCTAAAACACCTAGGATCAATTCTAGTCATCTTATTGAACAAGTTTGTTGGAGATATTTCTCAAGGGGTAAGGATTAAATCTTACTTTAGGAATTTAGGGGATCAATTTGCATTATCTCAAATCGAGCCTAAAATCATAGACCATATATTACTTTGACTTGATTTGGGTGATAGTCATGCAAGATGAATTAACTCGATTTAAGAAAGTCAAGTTTGAGATTTGATTCTAAGACCCTAAGGGTACGTTTGGTTCAAGGTTATTTGTCCAAGTTTATCAACGATAATCTTGTTTGATTTATGTTATGATCGATTTTCAAGTAATGTAACATCACCACCATGTCAGCAAAATATCAACAAATAGATTATAAACCTGGAATGTGATTACCTTAGCAGCTTAAGGTTTTCTGTAATTCCGAAGGTTAATAAAATTTTTTTCTATGATTACTCTTCGATTTTAAAACTAAGTTAATTAAAATATATAGTGAAACTTTATTGAAACTGAGTTATAAATTTTAATTTAAATATTTATAAATTTAAAAGAGATAATTTAAATATTTACTTTATTAAAAAATATATATTTGTTTTAAATTTTAAAAATTTTATATTTATTTTTTAATATATATTATGAATTTATTATCATTATTAATATTATTAATTTAATTTAATTTATTAAAAAAATTGAATCATAAAATTGATTATATTTTATTCTCTCTAAATAAATAAATTGAACTTAACAACATTTGGTTATATTTTATATCTCATAATCGTGATTACGTGATTACCTAATAATCATATAATTAAGATTATATATGATAACTTGAATTAAATACACGCTAAAAGAGTATCAATTTTTATACTAGAGGAGTCTTCAAAAACAAATTGGATGATAAGAGAATCATAATGTGAAAGAAAATTATACTTATAGTATGAGATTTTACACAATTATTTAAAAGTTAGACTATAATTAGACTTATGTTGATAGTTCATCTAGAATCTATTCAGATAGTTTTAATGTATATCGTTTATAAAGAATTCAAGTTACCTGAACTCAACATTTCTAAATTCAAATGAACACTTTTACGAATTTTAAACTTTTTAACCAATTTAATCTTTTGCTAAAATTTAGCAAAATTGAACATTTTTATACAAAATTATTTTTTCCTAGAAAAAATCACCTAATTATATATGATTATAAATTTTCATAAATTTATTTTGTTTATATTTTTCTAGTTAATTAAAAATGGATTACTAAATTTTTTAACATCAAGTTAATTGTAATAGAGTTTAGTTGGCTATCAATTGAAAGGATTAAGCTCAATCAACTAAAAAAATCATAATTTAATTTATTTATCATATTTTAATAATCACAATTTCCTCATCAAAGTTTAATATTTTTATAATATTTAAATTAAGTTTACTACTTCAATTTAAGATTAAATAAAGATTACTATTTTGATGGAATAGATAAATTTACTAAAAAAAAAGATCCGCCACCTCAGCGGTCTCCTAGAGGCGTTCCCATGAATATGAATGGAAATAAATTTAGGTACACAAGCACCCTTAGAGTCGATCCTATGAGTTCACAGGCAAAAGGCATATGATGGGGTGAGTGACAAAGGGTGAGTTCCTGTGAGATTCGACTCTTGACTATTACATTAGAAATATTATGTGTCCACCGTTTGTGTTACACATTAGGGGCAATAGATAAATTTACTAGAACATTATAATTATGACTGTAAATGAATTAAACGTTTGTGAACAAATTTAATATTCGATTTAGTAAGAGTTTATTTATGTTCGTTAATTACATATAAAATCAATTAAATGAACAAGTTTGAACAACTCGTTAAATTAAATAAATAAGCTTGAACACACATGTATTCAACAAGTTAATATTTGTGAATAATATTCATAAATAATATTCGTGAACAATATTATTGAATTATGTTCATCAATAACTAAATATATAAAAAATTTAAAATAAATAAATAAATTTATATTATCAAACTCAATAATCAATCAAACAAATTTAAAATATAAAAATTTCAAATTGAGAGTTTGATAACATCTAAACGAACTAAGATCAAATCAAACTCAAATTAAAAAAAAAATCAAATTAAATTTCAATAATTATTTTAATAATTTAATTCATTTTAAACCGACTTAGATTTGATTAATTTATCAAAAAAAATTAAACACCGTCAAACTTCATTTGATTTGGCTGTACCGACATACCGTCTTAATTATAATAAAAAAAATGTGTTTTGATGATAAATAATTTGTTTTTGAATATCTATAAAAATGCCCTTTTAACTCTTTTGCTTCACTGAAACCCAAGTTAAGAGGTAAAACGTGGACGACGAAGGTCTGAAGCGAAAGTCCGGCGGCGATGGTGGCGAAGAAGAAGAGCGTGCCCGAGTGGCTAAACAGCCCTCTCTGGTCTTCCAAGCCACCTGATGATCAACTCGTCTCCCGCTACGATACCAAAACCCTAAGACCGGACTCTCCGCCACCGCCACCGCCACCGCCACCGCCGTCGCCGCCACCGCCTTCTAAATCTCCTTCCCTTCCTGCGCTTCCCGGTTCCGAGAGATCGGACTTCCCCTCCGGCGAGCCGAGTTCGCGTCGTCCATGGTTAGAGGAGGAACCCCGCGACTCGGAGCTCTTAGTCGACTTCCGGATCACGGTTAGGGTTTCCACTTGTATCTTTTCATTCGATGCTGATGAACTTATCGTCTTTGGTTCTCAGTTGTCGAAGAGGGTTATTAATCTTGGGGAGGTGCGGAGATTAGCGTGCCAGGGTGTTTCGCATGCCGTGCGTCCGACAGTATGGAAGGTCCTGGTTGATTCGTTTCAAAAGTATTTTAATCCGTGCCTCCATAAGACATTTTCTCTCTCTAGATAGCTGAATCGCCTTTTGATGCTACTTATTTGTATGATCTCTGTTTTTATTCATTTATTGAAACTTATGAGAATAATCTTTTTAGTGAGCAGCTATTGTTGGGTTATTTGCCACTTGATCACACATTATGGGCACCTGAATTGGAGAAGAAGATGAAGCAGTATCAGAAACTTAAAGATGATTTGCTGCTAAACCCTGTAAGTGTCTATCATTCATCAAATTTGATTGTACCATGATTGACTATAAGTACTGAAAACACAAGAGACAATTAATTCCTTTAGGTTTCTAGAGTGCATTATTTTTACATGTTCTGGGTTTCTGAATTTTTACTGTTGCTAGTCAGTCAGAAATCACACGGAGAATGGAAGCTTCAGCTGTTACAAAAACTGAAGAGTTAGCTAATGAAAACATTGGCTTGCTTTCAAGGTCAGAGATAATGCATGAAGAGCATCCTTTGAGTCTTAGTAAAACTAGTGTATGGAATCAATACTTCCAGGTATTACTATTTTTTCCTCATTCTTTGACTTTTGCTAGAGAAATTTAATGTTTGACCAAAAAACCATTTAAGAGCATTTTTCTTGTGTGATTTTATAAAATGAATGCCTATCATGTTTCTTCCAATAATATTCTGTTTTTCTTTATTGCATTCAATTTCTTTCCATGAAGAAACCATGTGGAAGAGAAATATTTATCCATCTTATCTAGTCGATTTTTTGAATTTTATGCTATTGACTATATAGCAGGGTGCTGAGCATATTTTTTTCATCCAGTTGTTTTATCTTTATTTGATCTGGAACCTCTTGCATATAAAGACTGCACTTGAACCGATGTATAAAAAGAGCACTTTTTTGCTTTTCGAACAAAGTGGCATTTAGCTTTCCATGTTGACTATGTTGCCTATCTATCTAGTGCATATCCCATTATTTTCGATCTGCTAGTTATTTAGTAATCTTTGGCTTTGGAATTGTGCTTAAACCAATGCTTTCAAACTCAGAATGGTCAGGTGGTTCAACCAGTTCAATCAGGAATTGTTAGATTCTGATCCTATTTATTAAAAAAGGGCCAAACAAAGGAAAAAAAAAAATGAAACATAGCAACTAAGAAATAACAACAGTTAATTTCAAAATAACCATCAAATAACTAATATGTTTAACAATTCATATAACAATCCATAAATGAGAGTCAAAGAAAGATGGAAGAAAAAAATAAAGGCACATACAAACATTGCAAAAACCAGGCAACCAAAAATATTTTAATTTTCCGAGTGTTAATTCTTGCATTTAACTATACAACTGTCAACCTTGATTATCAAAAATGATATTAAAATCAATGTCTGGTTGGGGCGTTTAAAAATGCTTGGCATTAATTGATATCAGTAGGATTATTGAAATTTAAATTGGTAAAATAATTCAAATAGAAAAAAAATAAAATGTCAATTTTTATTCCTATAGGATCAACTTCAAAGTCTACATTAGCTCAAATAATTGATCTTAAATGTAGTTTGATTAAGTGAACCAAATGCAGTAAAACACCAACCCTTTTAAGTTAATTAATATCGATTTTACTGATCATTCTTATTTATTTTATTGATTCATTTAAAATTATTTTTTCTAATTAATTGATTCAAAATTATGCATTTAATTAAATGCACTTAGGTGTCATGGAATATAACATAACGAATTTGTATGTTATGTATTAGTTCGTTGATAGTTGTCAAGCTTATACTCATGATAGCATGATAGTTAAGATTATAGTCTAGACTTAGGATCTTATGATCCAATCCGACCTAAATGAGCCAAATCCGACATAAATGCACTAATTCCCAAGTAGGTCTAATCGAGCCAAATCCCAAGTACAATCTGATGGGGCTAGGATCTTACGAACATATGATCTGATTCTATCCCTACTTAGCCTTTTTTTGTAGGATCTCATCCCAATAACCATGATAAGATAGAGAATAAATATGCTTAGACATTCTAGACATTGATATTTGCTATAGTAATATTTTTTGTCATAATTTGAAGAAATCAATTATATAATATTCATTTTAATTCAATAGAAGAATCTTTTTTAATCATTGTCATTATCATTCATATTTCTAATATCATTTATGTTATAGAAGTTGCTACTTGCTAAATAAATATGAAACAATAAACATTTTATTGTATTTTTCATATACTTTCTATTAGGGATGTAAACGAGAAAAGCAACCCAAGCTTTGTGTTGTTCAAGCTTGTTTGATAAGGTAGGGTTGTAAACGAGCTAAACTGAGCCAAGATTTGTGTTGTTCAAGCTTGTTTGATAAAATAACCGAGTAAAGCCAAGATGAGCCTAAAATGAATCAAGCATTGAAATGATTGTTCAAGCTTGAGTTTGGTTCCTTTAGATGTTATTGAGCTCTAAATATGAGCTTGTTTGAAAATTTTACATTTTAAAGTTTTTTGCGAGCTTATTTATTCGTTTTGAGAGCTTGCTTGTCTATTTACAAGTTTGATAAGAACTTAGTTGATGAACATGGTTCACAAATTTTGTTTGCGGACATTGTTCATGAATATTGTTTACGAATAATTTACAATCATTGTTCATGAATATTAACGAGGTGATTTCAAACTTCTTCATTTAGTTTAATAAGATGTTCCAACTTGTTTACTTAATTGATCTTGTGTATAATGAATGAACATAAATAAGCTTTTCCCAACTTAAACACCAAGCTTGCTCATGAATGTTTGATTCACTTACAACCCTATGATAAGATAATCGAGCCAAGCTAAGTTGAGTCTAAAATGAACCAAGTCATTGAAACGGGTGTTTAAGCTTGACTTGATTTTTTTTCCCGAGCTTGAGTTAGGTTCGAGCTTGATTTGAGCTTGGTTCGTTAGGATGTTATCGTGCACTTAATTCGAGTTTGTTGATTCTTAATTTTTTATATTTTTAAGATTGTTTGGTTAGTGAGCTTAATATTGCAAGTTTGTTTGTTCATTTTGAGAGAATCTTTATATATTTACAAGTTTAATAAGAGGTTTGTTAATGAATATGCTTTACAAGTTTTGTTCATGGAGATTGTTCATGAACATTGCTCACAAATAATTAAAAATGTTTATTCATGAACGCTAACAAGATGAACATATGCGTTTAAACTTGTTCATTTAGTTTAATGAGTTGTTCAAATTTGTTAATTTAATTGATTCCATCCATATTGAACGAACATAAAAAAACTCACCAAACCAAACATTAAGCTTGCTTATGAACTTTTGATTCATTTACAACCTTACTTTTTATTTAAATAATTTTATTTATGTTTCAAGATATTGTACCCCACTTAGTGGGATAAGGCTTTGTTGTTGTTGTTGTTGTTGTTGTTTCAAGATATTGTAATGATAGTGAATAAAATGTTAATATTAATATTCTATATTGAAAGTTAATACATAATATGAATAATAAAAATTGAAATAGAGTTCTAAAATATTTTAATTAAATTGTAGGATCTTACAATCTTATGTTTTGATTTTATGATTGGAACCTTTGGACTTCTTCACGTTCTTAGGTTGGATCTCAATTATGACAACTTGAAATACTAGTGAATTCAACAAGCTCCCCTCATTTGTGGTTCTTATAAAGAAAAGCCATTCTTAAGCATTAAGGATACATGCTTGCCTTTTCTTTTATTTTGTTCTTCTCTCATTGCTCATTTTTGAATTTCCTTTGCTGGTGTTTCCTGATACATCAAATTGCTGGTGTTGGGTCACAAGTGGAGGTTGCTTGTAGTGGTGCTAACAACCTTAAAAGGTCCTTACAGTGAGCTGAGGTAGGTGTTTGAGTTATGAGCATAGGCTAGGGGTATCAGTGCTCCCCTCAACTTGGTTCTGACATTGCTTTAGATCTTCAAAGGGAGAGGAGGATATCATTGGCAGGTGCAACAGTTATGTGTGAGCTTTGGTGTTAGAAGGAGCAGGATTAGGGGTAGCTAGTGCTCTACAAGAAGGTGAAAGAGGGCGCTGGAATGCACATGAAGCAGCAACTCATGTAATAAAGGATTTTGTAAAATTGGAACTTCGCCTATAAATTTGGAGAAGATGTTCAGAGGCACGAATTTGTGCTGGAGCCTAAGGTTTCAATGACCTAGTGTTGGTATTGGATAGATATCGATTTTGCAGACCTAGCTACTGAGCGATAATATGAAGTAGTGTATTCTCATGACATGGAAAGAGATTAATATAAGTCTAATGTGCATTTTGACCGTGAAATTGTCCAAATTGCTAGTGACATTTCTCTTGGGCTAGTAGTGGAAGCTTTTGTATGGTTGTCAACAGCGATCATGATAGCGCTTGGCTTGTATACCTTAGGAGGGCGGCGAGGCTATGTTGCTTGCAAAACAAAAAGGGAGGAGGACAATTTTCTCTGAAAGATGGGGCTCAGCTGGTGTTGTGGCATGAGCATTTCATGAAACTCATCAATGGATGAGCCATATTCATTGTTGTGGAGGCATTGATGGCGGCCAGGTTGCTAATAACATGAAAGGCTCTGCCTTGGCACACTAGGGGTTGTGTGAGCAGTGGGCACGTGTCTCTTGAGTGATGAAGCATCTAGAGGAGCTGGTAGCGAGCCATGAGGGCACAAGTTATGCAAAGGCATCACACGATTTGAGAGGGTGCAGGTCATGTGGGCAATCAATGTCAGATTCAGGATGAAATTTTCTTGAGCCCCACGAAGAATAGAGAGGAGGTAGGGAGAAGACCTTGATGGGGAGGTCAAGAACCTCCTGTGGAGGAGGATTGACTTTGTAAAAACCTTAACCCTAGAAAGGGGCTGTGATCAAATGTAGAATTTAGGAAAGAAATATTGGATCATCTTATGATGGTCACACAATAACTACATAGGTAGATGTAGATTCATGATAAAATCCCCCCTAAACGTATAACTACTAATATGAGACCAAACCCACTATTCTAATACCTCTAACGAAAATAAAGGGGTTGAGTGTCATGGAGCCTGATAGAAAAGAAGGTAGAGGAAACAAAGCTACTTATGAGAGAAATTTGCTGGAAAAGCATACAAAAAGGAGCAGAGAAAACATTTGGGGATGAAAAATTGTGAAAATAAAATGGCAGTAGTGGCAGAGTAAATGGCAGTTGCTGTAGGAAGAAGGGTTTGTTGTATTAATATGGTAATGTATTATAATGACTGACTAAAGTAGTTTGATTGGTCAACTGCATGGCTGAGAATCAACCAGTCTTTCAGCTGATGGATGCAATTTAAAAAACATAAGGGACACATAAATCAGGGTTATTTTGTGGTTGTTTGTCTTTGCATGTACTAAATTAAGAGAAAACTTATAGTTAGGCCACTCAAGAGATAGCAGAATTTACTGTGCCATCAGGGAATTTTTGCTGCACATTGCACTTGTGTTTTCCCTTGACACTCTGCTATACAGGAATATTCGGCAAGTCATGTCAATGTAAAACCACATAATAGATCTACAAAATGAGTGTAAAATTCACAAGTCCTAATCAATATCTGTAACCAAAGAGTAACAGAATATTGATAAGAGGAAACTTGAATCTCCATGAGTCATATCTGTACTTGCCTCTTATTTTAGTTATTACCTGCGCTCCTGTTTATATCTTTCTGCAATTACATTCATTATTTCCTTCACTGCTTAGCATTACTTAAATGAACTATTTTAACTATCTAAACTACTTAGGAGGCTGAGATTCTGGAGCAGATTGATCGAGATGTAAAACGTACTCATCCAGAGATGGAATTTTTTTGTGGAGACTCTTCTATTGCAAAGACTAATCAGGTGAACAAGTGCCAAACATACCACTCATTTTTTGCAATAAATTTGATGCATCAACTTTAGTTTCTTACTATTTTTTTTTTTTTTCAGGAAGCTTTAAGGCGTATACTTATTATATTCGCAAAACTGAATCCTAGTATAACATATGTACAAGGAATGAACGAAGTTGTGGCACCTCTCTTCTATGTCTTCAAGAATGATTCAGATGGCACTAATGCAGTAAGGACAATGTTAATATACTAAGACAAATTATGTTAATTATTTCACTTGTCATTGTAACTTTCCGTAACATTATGGTCTCAATTGCTTACACCATGCTATTAGTGTTTAATTTTTAATTTGATACCGATGATAGTTCAATTATTTCACTTGTCATTGTAACTTTCCGTAACATTATGGTCTCAGTCGCTTACACCATGCTATTATTGTTTAATTGTCCATTATGGATGAAGTTGTAGAAAATTTTGTTTTACAAGTAATTTATTTTTATTGGAACATGTCTAAATAAATAAGTTGTGGTTAATGTTTAGTAGTTACAGAAGTTCATAGTAGTGTCTATGTGGGCAAAATATGCAGATTAGAGGGGACGCCCAACCAAGTAGGGGCCCCTAAAAAAATGTTATATGTTAATTTATTAGTTTTAATTTTTTAAACCCTAGGTAACTAAATTATCCAAGCATATAGAGAGTCCAAAAAAAAATTTGGCCTCCTTTTAAATCACAAGCTAAAAAAAAATTAGGTTAAAAAAATTTACAACGCATACACGTCGTGATGTGGCAATGACTATGAGGTGGTGCTGATAGTTGGCGAATCAATGATATAATCTGTTTCCTTTGATAATTTATGTCTCCATTTGATCGAGAGTTGAGACTCAAGATATATATATATATATATATAAATTTTTATACTCCCTTTAATTCGAGATCTGTCTGTTTTCTTGATATATATATATATAATATATATATATATATATATATATATATATATATATATATATATAAATATGTATATAAATTTTTATACTCCATTTAATTCGAGATCTGTCTGTTTTCTTTCAATTTTGGTAGATATGCTTTCTTTCTTGTGCAATGTGTTCAATCATGGTGAGTGTCGTAGGGTCTAGGGAGTTTTTAATCAACTCCACTTGATTAATGATGTGTCATATGCTTTTTTATTTTTGATATCTTTTTGTTGCTTAGTTAATTAATTTAGTAGTGTATATTAGTTTTCCCCTCAGTACGAATTCATAAATTGTGTGCAATCGAGATTATTCTACTGTTGCTTAATTCACTTGATAATTCGTGTATGCATTATACATCGGAGGCAAAGTTGGCCAAGTGTGATGAACATACTTCTTGCCTTCATTCATGTAAATATTTTGCCAGGGTTGTACTTGACATTTTTTAGGCCTGAGATGAATTTAAAAAAATGAGCTCCCTCAAACAATAAAACATGGTCATTTAAAAAATAGTCTCACAAATTATTAAGTCAATTAAATGATAGTGGAGTAATCTCGATTGCAAACAATTTACGAATTCGTACCGAGGGGAAAAACTACTATACACTATCAAATTAATTAAGCAACAAAAAAATATCAAAAATAAAAAAGTACACGACAAATCATTAACCAAGTGGAGTAGATTAAAAAGTCTCTAGACCCTATAGCACTCACCAAGATTTAACATGTTGCACAAGAAAGAAAGCATATCTATTAAAATTAAAAGAAGTAGTTCTCGAGTTAGATGGAGTATAACAATTAACAAAAATATACTTCTTGAATCTTGACTCGATCAAATGAAGGATTACCAAAGAAAGTAGATTATAATGTTGATTTACCACCTATCAGCACTGTCACATAGCCATCACGATGTTATGCATTGTAATTTTTTTTACAACTTGTGATTTAAAAGGAGCCCAAAAAAAATTTTGTGCTCTATATGCTTAGATAATTAGGGTTTAATTAGCCTATAACATTTTTTTAGGGTCTCATTCGTTGGTTGGGCTTGAGGCGGAGGCCTCTTGGGCCTCCTCTAAGGTCACATAGCCATGAAGTATTTATCGTTTCTTTTATTTGCAATTTCAATGATGGATTATGTTTTTTTAACATGGGATGATCTTCCTTCTTAATTCTTGTAAGTAGAGGATGAGGAAGTCTCCCCTTAAAGACTTTAAGCTCCTTAAGGAGTGACTAAAGCCTTTTCTATCGATCCAACCAAAGGGTTAGTGAAACAAGTAATAATTTCATACAATTTATTTAACTCTGAAGAAATTACCTCATCAAAACTAGACGATGATTTCTCTCCACATGATTAAGCTTCCTTCTCATTAGTGACTGAATCCTTCACTTCATCAATGGCTATGAAAGCCATGTGTCAGGTAACCTTGTGAAGTTCTTCTTCATCCGATGGCCCTTCATGTCGCATTCAAGGCATGTAATATGCTTCGGTTTAATTTACCTTTGGATTTCCCTTATTTCTTTGAATCCCCAAATATTTTTTTCACGACCTTCTTCTTGAACCTTTTAATCTTGGGCATCTTCTTCACAAAATATGTCATCTCACTGGTAGAAATGTATCCCTTGCTCTCAGTTTTGAGCTTTGCCTCAGATGTTGTAGATTTGTCTGGTAGTCTTTTATGGTTTGGCTTTGTTCTTGACTCAGTCAACTAGTTAGTCAATTAATACATTGATTAGTCGATTGATGTCTATGATCAATTCACTCGGTATAAAAAAAAATGGACAAGAAAACTTTTGTTCAGTTATATTATCTGGGTGCCGATCGGCTAGGTAGTCAAATAATACATTGATCAGTTGACTTGACATCAAACAAAAATGAATAGAATGCTTTTGTTCGGATAATGTTTGGGTTGATTGATACATTGATCATTTGACTCAAATGCTTAGCTAATTGTGGATCAAACCGAACAAGATTTCTATTTGAGAGGTAGTTGACTAATTAGTCAATTGAAGCCAAGGCATCGACGATTGTGCAGATTAGTCTACTAATGCTTTAGTAGGAAAGCAAACATGTAAGGAGTCGTTGAATAGATGTCTAGTTTAAAATGTTCAGATGCACAACAGATACTATTTAGGAGTTGATTGATGGACTGTGCGTGAACAAATAGAATTGCTACATAAATGAAAGAGCATATAAATAGAGATCTCAGGGGATTGGCCAAGGTTTGCAATGATGATCAAATGCTCCCTGAAAATTCATTCCATGATCCTTTACTATCATTTTCTTTTTTCTTACATTATTTACTTATACTCAAAAGCTCCTTATACTCTCCTTAAAGCTCGATTCTATTGTAAGAAGAAAAAGGGGTAAAGAGGTTTCTCTACCTTTGATGCCGTTGAGAAGGAGAAAGATAGTGAAAAACTTCAAGGGGAGATCCCTTTATAGACTATAGCCTGTGCAGTAGCGGTCAGGCTGCCCAACCATGTTAAATTTGGTTGCATTTCCATGTTTTGGTTTGCTACTTTTGTATGTTTTCGGCTGGCCATGCTAATATTGTGGAAACAAGCAAAAGCAAGCGATCGAGTCTATTCAACCCCTAGCCTGTCTTCAATTTCTTAAACTTCTATCTGAATTCTTTTAATTGCAACATTTTATCAGTGAAACTGTCCACTATGGACTAGGTCTCTAGAAATTATTTGTTTTACATGTAGTTTGTTTTTATTAGAATAAATCTAAATAAATAATCCTACACAAAGTTTGCAAGTTAAGCTAAGTTCATAAGTGTCCATATGTTTACATTAAGCAAGTTTCATCAAATTATCTCTCTTTTCTTCCCTACGAAGTAGAATTTAGCTTCGAATTAAAATGCCAAAACCTTTCAAAACATTCTGCAGTCTCAGCAAAGTTTAGATGCTCTTGTCTGTTATCCTACTCCATACGGAGGGCCAACATTGATTATGAGAAATTTGTTTCACACAACTTCAGGGGAAGATTAATTACTGTCTTCACTTTTATGGATTATAGATTATTACATAAACTTTGGGTACATGATTTAAACTCTATCCAAGTGTTTCCACACAATTTAGCACCATATTCAGACATGCTTTAGAAAGAGAAACCTTCATCATTTGTACATTTGACAGTTCTTCTCCTGAATGGATTGATATGAAGATCGAACTAGCAAAACATTTAATCCAAATGAATATTCATGAAATGAATGGACTTCAACTGGAACTCAAAGACTATGTTTTTGATCTAGATAAAGATTGGATAGCAAGATCAAACTTAGCCGAACAATTAAACCAGTAGAGAGCTTTTGTTCAAGGAAGCCAATGGTTTTGGGACATACATCAAGATCCGTCAGAATACAGTCTAGCAGGAGAAACTTTCACCGAAAAAATTTATTGGCCAAGAGATATGGGAGTCAATTTTTTTCCGTTTCAGTACATAACTCAACATGAAACCCTATGTCAAAAATACAAAAAGAAGTATGACCATTGGGCCTCCAAAAGATTAGCTAGCTATTCACATAGCTAATATTTACTTGGCCCGAAACTACAGAGTATCCTCTCCCAGGCCTGTTAGCTCATCCAGAGCCCCTTCATGGGACTCTGTTGGAGAACATAATCTGGACAATATGACGGAAGGATGGCGTAAGCACTTACGTCATGACACACTACTTTACTTCAGTACTCCACTGCGAGTAAAGATAAGAACGAATGACTCCTATTCCACTATCTTTTTCTAAACAAGACTCCACTAACTTTCTTAGTGGACACGCAGATTCAGAAAACTTCTTCCTTAAGCAAAGAAGACCTTCATACCATCTATATATAGAAGTAAGGGCATTCGTATTTGATCCCTTCTTACAAGTGTGAGTGATTGTATAAGCTTGTGAGCTAAGTGTACTAAAAGTATGTTCAAGTTTGCTTAAGTGTCTGTAAATAGTTGTTTTCCAGTAATTTCCTTATTAGTTTTCAATTTGTAGATGTACATGTGTATTTTATTTTAATTAGGACAGTTTAAATCCTTTTCTAAGTTAAGAGAGAGGACTCTGCTTTCTTTTAGTTTTTCTTTTTCGTCCTTCGGTCCTTATCTAAGTAGTCGTCAGATGAATAGTAATTGTAACGAACAAATAATTTTTGCTGATAAGACCTATGTTGGCTAAGTAAGACAGAAGTTGTTGCAAGACCTAAAGAAAATCGAGGCGTAGTAGAAAGAATCGAGTTCTATACAAGTGAGACTCACTAGGAGAAGAAGCTAACCTTAGAGAAATCACCTCAAACTCTTGGCTTATTGGGTATCAATATTGGTACAAGAGACAAAACTATTCTATGTGTATAAGAGACAAAATAGGTAGGAGAGAAGACAAAGATAGAGAATTCGGGTTTTAAGTTATGGTACACATGAAGGAATGAAATAAGAAATGAAGTAGGTATTGTTGTAAATAATTCGCTATAGGATGAAGTAATAAAAGTAGTTAGAAAGGGAGATAGAATTATAACTTTTAAGATAGTCGTGATGAAACTATTATTGTAATTAACATATATACATTTTAAGTAGGATTAAATCAAAACATCAAATTTAGATTTTGGGACGACCTAGATGAGGTATTACAAAACATTCTGCCAAATAAAATGATAATTTTTTAATTTTTTTTTCTATTTTTCCTGTCTGTATTGATTTTATTGGTCCAATATGACTAATACTTAGATATTGACTGTTTAATTGTGATATTGATATAACCATATTTCTACCTTTACCTTCCAACTTAATTCTGACTTGTGAGAATATGTTTTTTTGTCTTCTTTTTTATTTGACCATTATTTCGAGACACGTCTGATTAATATATATAATCATGATGTATGCAGACCTTTGCAGAGGCAGACACATTTTTCTGTTTTGCCGAACTAGTCAGTATTTTCAGGGATAACTTCTCCAAACAACTTGACAAAAGTGTTGTTGGCATCCAGTCTAAAATTGAGAAATTATCGCAGCTTTTGAAAAGACACGATGAAGAGCTTTGGAGACATTTGGAAGTCACAACAAAAGTAATATATTTTGAAGTTTTCTAAGATTGTCGATAGTATCTATTGGTTATTGTTATTTACTATGCTTTGCTTTCCACTTCTCTATTCTGCATTTGGCCAAACTTTAGTTCTATAGTTTGGAATTTGAACTGTTTTTATTCTACCAAGTTATGCAGTGACCAAACTGTAGAGGCTAGCATAGTAACTTGAAATTAATGATCGTTACCTGCATAGTCTATCTGCTTTTACACTAAATAAATATGCCCCCTTCGATGTTGTTTATCCTCATCTAGTACATTTTGTCTTGCTACAAATTGAATTTAGAACTGTTTCAGTTTCTCTAAACTTAAGTATACATTATGCTTATTATTATGATAATTAATTGAAAAAAATGTGGAGTAAAGACATCCAGTGGATTTTATTAAATTAAGCCTTGGATTTAGTCCCGAACAATTAACTTGGATTTTCTCCCCTACAAAGAGAAGTGTTAAATATTTGTATTGGATAATGAAAGAAACAGAGTTAACATAATCAGTTGTACCAAGACTATTGGAAGAAAAATGAATACATTTAGGGTTGATAAGCCTTTTAGTTTTAATCTTTTCAGATGGATTAACTAGCCAAATAAGAACAAAATATTTATCAGGTATTTAGTTATGGAGAATCATTTGTTGGGAATTAGCATTTAGTTAAGATGGTCCTGATTATGGATGAAAAATATATTTAACAATGCAACAACTACTATCAATCATGTAGTGAAGACTATTAGAGTAACAATAATACAACAACTAAGCCTTTATCACACTCAATAGAGTCGGATCTTTCTACGTCATTAGGATTGATACTCTTTTATATCCTCATTTATATTTAATGAATTTTATTCTATTTTTTTTTATAATTAAGTCTTCCTTGGTCTTCCTCTTTCTTGATTAATGTGTGTATTTATCATGATCTCATATCGTTTAATTAGAATATTTATTCGTTGCCTAAGTACATATTGGTTTCATTTTAAATGTATCCCTTGAAATTTGCCCTCAATAGATGCAACCTCGACTTTCTCTTTAATATTGTCATTTTTTTATCTTGGTCATTCTCTGTTTGCAGATCACCTTAACATCATCTTTGCGGTTTTTATTTTCTGCTCATGTGCTCGATTCATAATCCAACATCATTTCCATATAATATATAAGGTCTAATTGTTGTTTTATAAAATTTGTTTGCCTTTAAAGGTAGTTTACCATTATAAGGAACACTGACATCCTCCTCCATTTCAACTATTTGACTTGTATCCTATATATAACATTTCTATCAACCTCTTTGCCCTTTTGTAAAAATGTTCCTAGATACATAATTCTTAGTTATAGGTAATTCGTCATCTTTTATTTGCACCACTGTCTTACAACGTCTACTACTATTAAGTTAAATTTCATATATTTTGTCATTACTCCATTAAACTTAAAACTTTTACTTTCAACATTTCACTCTAAGATTTGAGATTAGCATTTACTCATTTGGGCATTTCATCGACCAAAATAATGTCATTTGCAAACAATATGCACCATGGTAACTTTTCTTGGATGCGTCCAATGAGTTCATTCATAATTAGTGTAAAAAGATATGAATTTAAGTTGATTCTTGATGTAACCCTATCTTTATAGAAAATATTTTGATTAATTTGCTTAATTTTTACTCTTGTCATTATATCCTCGTATATATCTTTAATTGTTTCAATATGTGTTATGTTAATACTTTTTTGTAGAATTTTTCACATAATTTTCCTTCATGTATAAGTCGTGCTTCTTTTCCTATACTTTTCGATTAATTGTTTGCGAAAATGTATAACTTTTATAGTCGATATTTCAAGCATGAATCTAAATTATTTTTTGGTCACTTGGCCTCCTTAATATTTTTTCTATCACTTTTTCTTAAAATTTTATAGTATGACTCATTTGCTTAATGCCTCTATAATTTGTATAATTTTGTATATCTTTTGTATTTTTATATAGGGGATAAGATTACATACCCTCAATTGATTAAATATTTTCTTTGTTTTCAATATTAGGTTAAATTACTTCGTAAGCTATTCAATACACTGTTTTCTCAGGCACTTTTATACCTTTATTGGAATATCATTTTGTCCACCATTTTTCATTTTGCATCCCATTTAATATTTGTTCTATTTTTGAAATTTGAATTTTCTGATAAAAAATTTAAATTTTTATTCTCCTTTGATCTATTTAAATTTCTTAAGTTAAGTTGGTATCTAAATTTTCATTGAAAAGTGAATGAAAATATCTCTTCTATTGCCTTTTATTTCCACATTCTTTACTAGTATCCTAGTGGATTCATTTATAATATATCTTTTTGAGTAAGATTTTTTATTTTTCTCTCTCACTTTAGCTATTCTATAGATGCTCATTTACCCTTCTTTTGTATCAAGTTATCGATATAAGCTTTCGAAAGCTTCATTCTTGGTTTCATTTATTGCTTTTTTAGCCTCTTTATATTTTATAAAGTTGCCTTTGTTATTATAAGTGTATAGTAATTTGTAGGCTATTCATTCTTTGTCACTTTCTTTTGCACTTCCTCACTTCACTACTAAGATTTTTTATTTGGTAATGTTTGTTCTCTTGATTTACTGAGTACGCTCTTGCCTATCGTTTTCAAATTTAATACCATTTTATCTTATGTTGTATTCTAGTCAACATGAATGTCTCCGAATACTTGTGTTCCTCTCTTTAAGATATTTTGCTTTTCCTCCTTTAACTTCCATCACTTGGTCCTTTACATGCTTTGCTTCTATTAATATTATGCTTAAGACACATATTTAACACTGTTAACTTATGTTAGGTGGTTGGGTAGTTAAGATTTCACTAGGGATGACCTTGTAATTTTTGTAAATTTTTCTATTCCTCTTCCTAATCATAAAAAAGATGTTTTTCTCTTTTATTAAAGAATGTATTAGCTATTATAAATTTATATGCTATTGTGAAATCTAATATAGTTTTTCCTTCTTAATTTCATATTTCAAAATCATAGCCCCTATGCATTCTATTTTACTTTTACATACTCATTTAGATCTTCTACTATTAAAATTATCTCAATTGTTGAAATTTTTTGTACTATCTCATCTGTCTTCCTAAAACTATTTCCATTTAATCATATTTCAGGTGCATATATGTTGATTATACTAATAATTCCTTTTGCTACCACTATTTTGAGAGTTATAATCCTATCTTCCTTCCTAACTACTCTTATTACTTCGTCCATTGACAAATTATTATAATATTGTTTATCTTTTTTTTCTCATTTTACTCTTTCTTGTGTACCATAATTCAAAATTTGAATTCTTTATCATCCTTGCCTTCTTCTGTACCTATTTTGTCTCTTGTAAATGCAAAATATTAATTTTTTTCCTAATCGTCGTATCTACTACCCCATTGCTTTACAGTGAGCATTTCGACATTCCATGTTTCAAATATAAGATAATCAATATTCCTACAATGTCTATCCTTATCCAACGTGTTCTTGTTTTGTAAAACAACCTAGCATTAACATAATAGTTTGATAGATTCATAGATAACATTTGTCTATTTTACGTTGGTTGACAACTTAATACGACCCTCCTGATTTTCTGGGGTTGGGACCTGTTATACGGAGTTGATTCACCATGGGCTGAGTTTAAGGTAACACTGATAATCAAGCTTATATATATTTAATTACGACATTGCCCAACTCTTTCTGATTTGAGCCCAAGGTAATCCCAAAATGATTTCCAGTCGATACAATGCTCAATTGGCTTACATAAAAATCAACCGAAACACTGATAAGTTCAGCCATAGGTATTCCTAATTACACCATTTAACTCTTGAATCACCTAATAACCCATAAATAAACCTCAGCTTATAACAATGTTTGTTGAAGAAAGGCATATAATGGTCTCATAGTATACCCTTTCCCTCCCCTCCAATTGTTCACTAAGTAAACATTACTTCTTTCTCTCCCCTCCCTCCCCCTCCATTTTGAGTCCCTTCTCTCATAGCAAACATACAAGCCACTCTTTATGTGTTGCTGCTAGATTAGCTTTGGTAGGGTTAGTCCATTGTTGTCTTTTTATGACTACCTTTGATTTCTTTGTCGAGAGCTTTAGTGATGAAGAAACAATACAAGGATTCATGAAAATTTATTGTTTGTTTTGTAGAAAATAATTTGCATGTGTAAAATATTTTCCAAGGAAAAATTTCATAGAGGAAATTGATTATTTCCTTAAATGACTGTGATATGGGTAAATATTGCCCCTTTCTTCGCTTCCCTTTTATTTCATTCCATGGCCTACAGGAATGACTGCAGGGATTGCCGACGAGGTTGGCCGATGGTGATGATTGGTCGTAGTTGGTTGAGATAGCTAGTGATCGTAGACTAGCTGGTTGGCATAATTGATATAGCCCATTGACAGACTCACATGCCATAGAGAGATGGAGGTGATTGAAGGGGCTTTTGTGTGTATGTGTGATTGATAGAAACAATGTCACAAGTCTCTAGGTCTTTCGATGACATTACATATTTAGGACATTTCTTAGTATGAAACAGCCACTATTTTTTATGCCGGTATAAATTTCTTATTACAACTTAAGGAGGACTTGTAGTTGAGGGAAATTCGACTAATATGTCATGGATATTTTAATTTTAAAGAACCAACTTATTGTCTAGTTGGATGAAGTGAGTAAATCATTGAGTTAGTAGTAGACAAGGATGACCTTTTTCAAGGCCTACACACTGATGAAAGAATTGAAGGTGTACAAGGATGGTTCAGTGGGTTTCAAAAGGCCCACAAACCAATGAAAGGGTTGTACTCAAGCTAGCCACTGAAACATTGCACAAGGACATCACTTTACAAATCTGCAGTTGCAAATTCAAGATATTTCTAGCTTTCTTCGCATGGTAGCTGAGATTTTATATTATTCTCTTTTACATGACAAGTTACTGATTTCAGATGAAAATCTCTCTCAGGTAAATCCTCAATTCTATGCTTTTAGATGGATTTCGCTACTACTGATGCGCGAGTTCAACCTCACTGAGTGTCTCCATATCTGGGATGTTCTTCTAAGTGATCCGGAAGGCCCGCAAGTAGGAGGAAATCGATCCTTCATTTCCGACTGTCAACTTATTCAGTCCGACTCATGGAACGTTCCTTGATTCTTTTGCAGGAAACCTTGCTGCGAATATGCTGTGCTATGTTGAT
>NC_133872.1:8433031-8693948 GCF_044706935.1 Curcuma longa | reverse complement strand
CTCCATCCGTGGATGTATCAATATGCATTAGAAGATGGGAACAGCGACAACCTACTGTTGTGCTCAGAGTGAGGACCTCGACTGAGGGAGACACATAATGAGTGAACTTTGAAGGTCAACCATGGTGATAGTGCGTCCTTTGTCGGCGAGGGTTGACCTGGCAGGGTTTGTTTTGTTGGTATTAGACTATATATTAGAGTGGCCAGATGATCAGGACTGGAGATGGGGTTGACTTTCTATGTCAACCCTCCACGCAGCAGGTGGTCGGTGAGTCAATTTACATAGAGTCAGAGATGTTGGAACAGATCTAGAGAAAGTTTTGTCATATATTTCAATTAACGGAACGATGTATGTTTTTGCATGATTGACTTTGCTAAAGATTTGTCTGATATGCACTCGATGGCAGAGTGTAGGGGCCTGAAGTCAACCGACAATTTTTTTTTAATATTTAAAATATATTCTTAATATTTAGTGTTTAGGATCTTAAAAAGTCCTTTTTATGTATAAATATCTGTTGTATTTGATATTTTATAATCATAAAAAAAATTAGAAACCAATGTCATTGAATTCTTCTTTATTATTGTGAATGTTGATTCTATTATTTGTGATATGGTTTGTGTATGATATGATTTGAATGCATTGTTTGGATATATTTTGATATAAATAGGTATAAATTAGAAAAATAATGTGTGACGTTGAAAATTATAGAAAAATTAATGATGAATTTTTAATTTTCATCATTAATTTCTATCCAAATGATAGCGATTATATATTATAATTTGGTAGTTAATTTAGTGATCGAATTATAATTTTGATTGCTAATTTTAACAATCACTTTATATTGCTACTTTTTGAATGGAAAAAATATTTTATTAGCAACCGAAATATAATTCAGTTACTAATTAGCAATTGAATTTACAATTCGATCGCTAAATCAATTGTGATGAAAAAATTTGTGACTTTATTTTTTCCGTTGCAAATCAATCGCTAAATGGAACTAGCGACCGAATAGCAATAGAATTATCTATCACTAAATGTGGATATTTTTGTTGTGATTCTCTTCCTATCTACAAAGATCTTCGTTTGGTTTTCCTCTCCAACAAATCTAGATTTATAGTTGTCAATTTGGGTTAGACCTGATGGGTTAGCCCTCCTCGTCATATAATTTAGACAGATTGGGTTAAAATTTTATCAACCCATTTTAAGATCGGTTCAAATGAATTGACCCTCCTAGGCCTGCGACCCGCGTGGGTTGGCCCGCAGTGGACTTGTGTTGGTTCATGGATTGAAAAAGTTTATTTATTTATTTTAAATTTTAAAATTAAAGAAAAAAAGCTCAATGAATTAGTGTGTTTAATTTGTCTAAATTACAATTCAAGTTTAAAAATTATAATTCAAACTTAAAATTTTCAACTTAATCAATTTAAATTATAATCCAAATTTAAAATTTTAATATTTTTAATATTTTTAATATTTTTTTATTTTTTGATAGGTCTGTGGGTTGGCCGCCTAACCCATGGCCCGCCTTGAGTTGGGTTGGATTGGAGATTTTTCAATCCGTCAAGTTGATGGGTCGGTCTGTCCCGCCCCACCATATGATAAGTTTTTAGTGGATTGGCCAGCCCCACTATGAGTTGGCTCGTTTGACAGCTCTAGTTAGATTGGACTTGTCAAAAGGGCCATTTAGGAGTTATTTTTGGGCAGACAAGTATTAGCAATTAAAGGGTAGTTTAATGTACAAAATTCTCACCAATACAGAGTCTCGGAGAATGATCATATCATATTGGATCAATTTGTACGTAACTTTATTTTATATTTTGTAAAAGACTGTTTCCATAACTCATATATATACTTGTGATTTTAAAATTATATGACAACAATTTTATCATTATATCGAAGCTCTCTCTACAAATATTAACATCACAGTTGATCTCAATAAATGGCAAACAATGATTTTATTTTTTTTTAAAAAAATTGACACAATTTTTCTTCTCTTTTGCTAGATGCCATCAGATTTGTGAGAAATTAGCGTAAATACAACATTCATTTTACTCTTTAGAATAAAAATATAATTTGTTAGTGATACTCTCTAATATAACTCACATTTTAGTTGGTCACATAATGAACATTCCTTTGGACTGACCCATTATACGCATGATTTAATACTATATATGAGTTATATATTGTTCTATAACTTACATCAACCTAAATCAGTCACGCAATATATTTTTCTATAGGCCGACATATTTTATGCATGATCTGAACAAAGTAAATTTGTTCTAGAGTTCTAAACTACCTTGAACATATATCTGGCATAAAAGTAATTTTCCTTTGGGCTAATTACTTTTAACATAGATATATATATCTACAAACACAAAATGCACTAAACCTATCTAATGTGTCTTCCTTTGAGTCGACACAATAGTTCAATTTAATAACACATGTGTAGATAGATCCCAGAAGATCCTAAAAACTTTAAACAAATAGATAAACATTTGATCAACCTTAATAGCTCAAAACATTAGATTTATTAATTGATTGATATCATATGACAATCGATTGGTATCGTTTAATATAATTGATTATCTCAATCGATTTAAAAGCCTACTGTATGTGACTCCAAGATCATCAATTGATTGATGATGAGTGCCAATCGATTGGTGTCAACCAATCGATCTCGCTAATCGATCACAAACTTTTATGTGTTCAATATTTAACTTATCAATTGATTGTTGATTCATGACAATTGATTGGTAGTCATTATTAATCGATCACTTAAATTAATTTTTAGAAGCAATCAAACTAGGTAATCGATTAAAATCAATTTTGTCATGATTTTAGGGTTGTCAATCAATTGACAAATTAAAATTGTCAGTCGATCGGCAGCATCAATCAATTGTGTTGATCGATTCCAAATGCTACTTTGTTCAACCTCAAGATCACTAATTGATTGGTGAAATTGCCAATCGGTTGGTGATAGCAGTTAAACCGGTAGGCGATTAAAAAATGATCATGTATTCGATCACATTGAGCCAATCGATTGTGAAATCAATGCAATCAATTATATTGGTGTCAACAGATCGATCACATCATTCAATTCTAGATGTTTCTGTTCACTAACTTAGGTTTAGTGATTGATTGCCTGACCAAGGTAATTGATTACACCATTGCAATTTGACCAAAAATAGATCTGACAAAAAAAGGATCAAACATGATGGTTCTCTTAGAAGAAAGCAGCGGTTCACCGCTATTCTTCATGTTTTTTTTCGTGATCTTTCATGAAAACCTAGAAAACCAAGCCTTCCTAGGTTTTTTCTTTTACAAATTATTTTGATGATTGAATACTAGTAAAACTGTAACTAGCATGAAATTAACAAATCAATTAACAAATCGATGAAACATGATGAAACAGAACTTATGATTCTGATACCAATTGATATAACTTGTAAATCCTAAACCGCATAAATTCTATAAACTGAATAAAAACTTGGATAATTAGAAATATAAGAACATGGATCTAATTTTAACGATTAACATGACACAACATCTTAATATGCATAAGCAACGATAAAGAACCTGATTAGAGAGTCATTGTCCTTGTCCTGCAATGTCAACTACTCGATCCCTGTGGAAGAAGATGAAGCGGAAGCAAGAGGATGATCTTCCAAGGGAATTAGGATGACGATACCACAAAACCTTCATCAATGGGGAACGAAGACAAGATGTCAAGAAACTCTACACCTTCAGGGACTAACCCTATATATAGAAATCCGATAACGGATCGAGCTATCGGATTCTATATATTTAATCAACATCTGATAATTCAAAATCTAATAAACCTTAGTTAGATCACTTAAATGAATTCAATTCGTATCCACATATATAAATTACAACTAAACTCATATTAAGAGATTAAGTCCAACACCGATGATTTCTATGCAGTCATCAAGGAAATGTGAAAGAATATATAGTTGTAACTTGTAAGTCCAATATTCATTATTATGCGCATGCTCTGGAAACCTAAAGGTACAAGATCCTTCTCTTATGCCTCAGCCACAACCCTCAACAATTTCAAAATGCAGGGCCAACTGTAATATATCTTCTCCCCGTGCCTCTCTAAAACATGCAGTAAGATTTTCAACGATGACACACGGACATCAAAGTTTCGATTGGACATATACATAACCGAAAGTGGAGAAACAACAGTAGATTCAAATGATCCCACTTCAGTATCTTCTGCTCCATGGGAATCAGACAACTGCTTTTGAGATTCCAAATTGACTGATCTAATGTCAAATTCCTTACCTTTTAGCTAGAACTATCAGCTAGCTCAAGTACATGAGAAACAACTAGATCCCACAGGGCTTAATCCTGTGGAGGAGATTATTTACAAGAATAGTGTTAGGGGTTACTATATCTCGGTCAAGAAGGTTAAGACTTGGTCCAAGTAAAGATAGTACGTTGGATAGATGGTTTGACTCTAGGGTTGATTAGCTCGGTTCCACATCCTAGCTCCACGTCGGAATCCCGCACTCAAGCCCTCTACTCTAATCAGGTGGCAGAGCCCCGACTCGGCAACCAGCTTGGTATCTAACACCCGACTCGGCAACCAGCTCGATATCCAACACCTGACTTAGCAACTAGCGTAGATCAAGATCCAATACCCGACTTGACAACTGGCATAGCTCCGGATCCAAGACCCGACTCAGTGACCAGTCTCGCACTCGACTCCAAGTTCTGAGACCAAGCTGACCTCAGCTCGGACTCTCTTTTGCCACCCGCGCTCCACCTACTCAGTGTCCTATACCGCGCTCAACTGACTTTGCCCTCTTCATTCCCTCAGTTAGCTTGGCAGGCCGCCGCCAGAAGGACATGTGCAATAATGTGATATCTCGGGTAGCTTATCTACCCCATTAATATGATATGATAATGTAATCTGATGTCGTATGCCATGGGTGATAAGACTCTTCGCTATTACGATGACGATGAGATGTTCTCCTTATCGATGATGGAACATCTCCTCTGACAAGATCTTCACTAATAGGATATTCTCTTTAACTAAAATAAGACATATTTTCTTTCATAAGCCTATATAACTCCCCCACCTCTCACGGATACAGGTACGCACACAGAACCAACAAACACACTTCTCTCTACATTAATTACCTCATTTTCTTCTCCTTCTCCGAGTTAGAGCCTGATTGCCTGACTTGAGCGTCAGAGCGATTGAGCCAGAGTACCCTGACCTTCATCCTCACTCTCTTCTTTTCCCTTGTAGAGAATCCATTATCTCGCTCCCTGGTTGCTCGTGAGTGTCGCTTTGACTGTCAACTTATAAGTCAGGTGATCTTAATCAGGAACAAATAGATATCATGTGCTCCAGTGCGAATGCAACTCCACCAATTTGCTAATTTAGTGCTTGAGAATTTCAGGAGCTACATTGACTTGACAACTGACGTAGGGCAGAAAGAAGAAGAGACGTTACTGCAGAAACATGCATAAGAGCTGAACTTTCAAACAACTGAGAATTTAAATCAGATAGAATGTAGAAGAAGTCACTGTACTGCCCAGATATTTCTCTTGCAAGCCTTGACACAGAAGTTGAAACTTCCTGGTTGGAAGTGTGAGGGGGAATGGATGGCTTGATCAAGAGATAATATGGTCTCCAAGACCAAAACCTAGGATGGACCCAAGACATTATGTATAGTAAAAATATGATAATTTCTATTAAGAATGTATATGCAATCATTTTGGCCAAAACTTCAAGAGTGCATCTATCTTTTGGCAATTTTAGAGTACTATAAGAATATATTTTTAGTTGTCTAGTCATTTTAAAATGATCATGTAATAGTTTTGACTAAAAGTGCCATATGATCATATTTTAGTCGTTTGATAAATTTAAAAACATAAAAACATAGGTAGATATTTATCTATTTGAAAAAAATAATCATATGGCAATTTGAGTCAAAACTATAAATGATTATTTTTTAGTTGTTTGATCACTTTGAAAGTAGGTGTGGATTCCAATAGCCTCCTAGAGTGGATTTATTAATTCAGATTCAAACTTTAAGAGAATAAATGCCCATATACAAAACTATCATATGATAATTTTTTAAAGTCATTTGGTCATCTTCAAAATATGGGTAGACTTCAATGGTCTCCTTAAGTTAATTTTGGGTTTTAATAAATAGATGTACTCTAGGAGGCCAATGGAGTCTACTTATGTTTTTATGTTGGTGCAATTATGCTCCAGTTTAATCCTATTAGACCAAGATGTTTTGATGTTTGATTTATTTAAATGTTTGATCAAAGGTACATGTTTGACTTAAGTGTTTAAGTTAGGATTATGTGTTAAATTTATATAATATGTCAGGTTGAAGGTGATTAGACATTTAGTAGTTGAGAAATAGAATAGGGGAGGGAAAGTAGGTCAAGATTAATTTCTACTTGGACAAATGATTGACAAGGATTCTTGGAAGGTGAAGTCCAACAGCACTAGTGTCAAGCAAAGCCTCTTGGTAATGATGAAGTTCCAAAGATGAGATCTCTTGGCAACACTTGGTAGTTGAGAAGAATAGGTGTTGACGGTAGATGAAGTCCAACAAGTGTTAGCATTGGAATGAAGTCCAAATGTGTTGGAAGTGTTGGAGAAAGAAAATTCCACTAGGTGTTGATAATGAAGGAAGTTCCACGTATTAAAGTTGATTGGATGCTTGGTAGTGAAGGAAGTCCCAACAGTCAAGCTTAATTGAATGTTGGGCATTAAAAGCATAACAAGTTAAAGTTGACTAAATGTTTGATAAATAAAAAAATTCTTGGGAGGTTGATGTAACATTGAGTCAAGATTGGTTTATACTTGGACAAATGATGAAGTCTCATAGGCGAGGATTCTTGGAAGGTGAAAGTCATGATAGGTCAACGTTGACCAGCACTAGGCATACAAGGAAATCAAGCAAAGCCTCTTGGTAGATGATGAAGTTCCAAAGATGAGATCTCTTGGCATGAGAAGTCTCAAAAGCAAGACCTCTTTGTAAGATGAGGAAAAGTCTTAGAGGTGTGGCCTCTTGTTAAAGAAGTGTAAGTAAGATGAGACTTTATGAGTAATTTGTACTTTAGGATTTTGGTAGACTTAAATTAGGTGAGGACTTAACCTTGGAGTTGGTCGGAGTTGATGATCCTATAAACTAAAGGTTTGATTGAGTTAACTAATAGTTGAGTCAAAATTGACTATTAAATCAAGTTTATTTGTTAGTGAAAGAATGTTTTTATTCATTGGTCAAACAACTAGATGGTCGCCTAAGGAAATATCAATTGACTAGGAAGTTGACTAAGAAAATATCAATCAACCAATGGCACAACAAAAAAGCTAAAAGAAGACTATTGATCTGATAGAGATTGACATAAGCCATCGAATGGTCTATGAACTCCAGTAGATTAGTTGATTAGATTGAAGATCAATTTACTCAAGTATCCAGTGAGGAGCTAAGCAATTGATTAGATGTAGGAGCAATCAACTTAGTTATTCGGTAGCAAAAAAAGCTAAAGTAATATTGAAGTTAATAAGTTGGCAATTGACTATCAAGCAAAAAAGAATAGGTAGTTGTTTAGAAAAAGAAGCTATAAGGAGAGAAATAAATGTGAATTTTTGGTAGCAATCCTAAGCCAATGCATTCAAAAAACAAGTGAAAGCAAGCCAAAAGAAGAGCACCAACCTTGTATTGTTTTATTATTATAATAGTTATTGTTCTTATTGTTTTATCTTCTTATTCTTCATTTTAAAGCGAGGTTATAAGAGATTTCTCCACCACCTAAAGGCAACTAAGAAGGAGAAAAAAATAGAGAGATTTCAAGAATGACTCACTAACAAGTCATAGATTTGGCATAAGACTAGGAGTTCTGACTCTATAAATTCTAAGTATTAGCATTGCTTGTCGTGTATAAACTTTCTTATAGACACGACAAACAAGCAATTGAAGTAATTGGCTATTCACCCCTTCCCCTTTAGCCTCACCATTGATCTAACAAGTGGTATTAAAACCTTAATGCTCTAAGAGACTTAATTGTCAAATGAGCACAAGGCTAACGAAGCCAAGGATCAATCACACTTGAAGCTTTTTCTTTTATAGAGGTGGAAATTGCACTAGGCCATGATATCAATCTTCCATCACCATTTAACAAAAAAAATTTTCTTAGTTTGAAAATTATGCATGGATTACTTCATACAAACAAAAATTCAAAATTGGTTCATATTGAAGGATGATTTTGAAGCTCCAAAGGATACTAAGGGAAGAGTCCTTGAGAAGAAAAAGTAAAGATTTGAAGCAAACAATAAGGCAATCAAGGTTTTTTTTAGCATCTTGCATAACAATATTTTTTGCAAAACTGATGAGTATAAAGATACTCGTGAATTGTGGAGTATGTTGATCAAACTTCGTGAGAACCCCTCATTGGCACAAGAAGCCGTAAATCTAAGAATGGAAGCTCGTCGTCTCACAAACAAGAAGAATTAGAGGATGAGAATTGCTCAACATCTAAGGATGAGGGAACTCATCCAAAGAGGAGATCAATGAAGCTTCTAATTCATTCAAAAGTGACGAGGAAGAAAGACCATTGACATTGGATCAACAAGAATGTTCGACTTCAACATCAGTAGATGTAGTCAATGAACCTTCCACCTCATTTGGTTATCCTAAGGAAGATGACAAAACTCTTTCAAGTATTAAGAACTCAACATCTATAGGTATAACTAATTCTTAATTTAAAGATCATATTTTTATGCTTTAAGTGAGGGAAAGAGGACACTACAAGAGTAGATGCCCAACTTTGACGAAGGAAAAGGCTATGGAGAAAACCAAGGAAGTCACTCCCCCGAAATGAAAAGCCAAGGATCACATCATTTGTTACAAGTGCAACAAGAGAGGATACTACTACAATGAGTGTTCAAATAAGAGGGAATTCATTGAGAATAAGAGAGAAAGCTCAAATCAAGAGTGAGCTCCTAAGATAAAGCTAAAGGTGTCATCTTCATGTTATTATGCTAAATTTAGAGTTGTAGCTTATTATGATGTTTAGAAGCATGCTAAGCCTAAATTAAATGTTTATAGTGATTCCTATTATGAAACTAGGAAATTAAATAGTGGTTTTAAAGATAACTATAGATCTTTACATTTTACATAATAGAAATGAAAATTCTAGAATATTGATGCAAAGACTTGATTATTTAGAAAAGACTCTAAAGAAATTCACTAATGGGTCTAGGATTGTAAATTTAGGACTAGGAAGGCTAGAGTCAACCAATGATAAGAATGGTATGGTTTACAAATCTAAGTCTAAAGTTAGTGTGCCAACCTATAATAAGGTTCATTTTGACTATGGTACAAAGTCATAAGTACCCTCTTGAACTAGAGTTGATAGCAAGGTATTAAGGGATGTCATTCCTAGTGACTATCTTGATGAGACTACAAACAAGTATAGGATCATAAAGAAGTCTAAAAGAGTTCTTAGAAAGATATCCCTGGAGGACAGAAATGTATGCTGTGCGACTTCGTATACGTGACTCGTGCGCGATGCCTGTGGCTGGGAATTCCTCTCCGCGCAATCGCGCCCACTATGGCAAATTGGCCGAAACAGCGAGAAAAAAAAATCCAAACCCTAAATTCCATTGCCGCACCCGTCGTTCCTTTCGCCATTGCGACCCCATAACCTTAAATCCCATCGCCGCACCCGTCGCTCCTCTCGCCATCATGCTGCCCCGGTGAGCCACCACCATCGAGGTCTTCGAATGCACCGCCTTTGGGCACATGGAGGAAAGGGCGCGACTGCAGTGGGCGAGGGCGAGAGGATGGCTGATCATGTGACAGAGCTCACGCGCTGACAGTGTGCTTCGATGACCTATTTGGCGGAGGAAGCAATGGCGGAGGCGAAACCTAACCTCAGGCCTGAACGCAGCGACGGCGGACAAGCGACGACGGGTGCGATGGCGAGAGGAGCGACGAGTGCGGCGATGGGATTTAGGGTTCTTGGGTCGCGATGGCGAGAGGAGCGATGGGTGCGACGATGGAATTTAAGGTTCGGATTTTTTTTTCTCGCTATTTCGACTAGCTTGCCACGATGGACGCGATTGCGGGGAGAGGAATTCCCAACCACATAGGCATCGCACACGAGTCATATATACGAACTCGCGCAACATAGCATTTCTGTCCTAGAGGATATCTATAAAATCTAAAGAGAACTAATAAATATTGGATCCTAAAAGAGTGTGATTCCATCATTCTAAATGGGTACAAGATGTGTTAACTATTTTTGGGGGGAGATAATCGACCGTTGATCCGAGTCGTGTTCCGGGCAGATCCGATTTAGACACCGCCTGCCCGTGGGCGGGTCTACCTGCTCCTCCAAAAGCGGTCTCGCCCTTCTTTTATTCATCTCCTTTCCTTCGTTTTCTTCGTCTTCCTTCCTTCCGATCTGCTCTGCTTCTTCGTCGGCTCGACGCCATGGATCCCAACCCTAAATCCTTTCCCATCCTTTCCTACGTCATGTCTCGCCTTCCCAACACGGCCTCCTTCAAGGCTGCCCAAATCCCCCACGATCACGGCGACATCGAGCAGCCGACTCCGCCGGACCACTCTCGCGGCCAGCGCGATGACGAGGTCGAACTGACGGAACGCCTTCCCCTCCTCCATCGCCCGGCCATCCTCTCCTCCATGGCCGCCTCTGTAGCGGACGTCGCCCAGACCCGCTCCGTGCTCCGCGCCCTCGGCGACCGTCCTGACCACGAGTCCGTCGACGCCGCCCGTGCCCGCGTCGCTGAGATCGAAGAAGACCTGGCCCGACAGATCGAGGAGATCGAAGCGGCACCGTGTCCCGAGGAGGGGGATCTGCTCCTGTGGCGGGAGGAGAAGGAGGAGGAGTGCAGGGCCAGAGCAGAGCGGGACAAGGTCGCCCTGCGCGCCGTGATTCACCTGGACGAGATGCACGAGTCGTACGAGAGGCTTCTGAGGGAGGCGGAGGAGAGGCTGGTGAAGATATATGATGCCGGCCGTGCTGAGGACGAATCTGCGATGGCGCAGGAGGAGGGGAAGGAAGTGAATGAGAAGGTGATTGCTGTTCTGCGAGAAGGGTCGGAGAAGTGTGTCGGGAGTGTGGACCTTTCAGGCCAACAACTCAAGTATCTACCTGAGGCATTCGGGAAGCTGCGAGGCTTAATCTCTCTCAACTTGTCCGACAATCTGCTAGAGGTTTGCTTCCGTCTTCTCTCCCGTTAGCATAATTCGCAAATTCTCTGGAATATATGAATTCTGAGCATGGGAGTGATTTTATTCTTATTACTACGGTCTTAACTTGTTATGGATGAGTGTTGATTTCCAAGTCCATTAGGATTTAGAATGCATGATCCTCCAATCCTTCTACCGGATATCATAGTAGTTTAATTTATAGGAAACATCTTTGTCAAACCTTAACAGTTTAATCTTTTACATTTTCCTTCTCCATATCTTAAACCTTGAGTCAGGATACATACAATGCCACTTCTCTCTTTAAAGTGATGTGCATATCCTGTAGGATCCAATAGATTTATTTCACTTCTGCACATGTTTAACATTGAATTATATGGGTACTTAAGAACCTTACTGGACCAGTATTAAATATTCATATTGATGGAAATATAACAACGAAGAATGTCCAAATGTAAAACACTTTTCCTATTAACAAATTTCATCGTCCAGGTACTAAAACGTAGATGAAGTAAAAGGCTGACAATGTAAAATATTGATTATCAATATCCTTAAGCAAGATTTCCATCTTGTAATTATTATTGTAGATTTGATACTTCTGATCAGTTACATATTAAACTGCATGATTAATAGGCATACCTTTGATGTCAATCTCCTAATTTATCACTTTGGTGAATAAGGCCGAAGTTAGAAAATCCAAAAATTTGCTTGCTTACGTAGTTAAGGATGCACAAAAACACCTTTTAGCTTAAATCTATTGATTCACCCTTTAGCAAGGAACCTTATGCAAAGAGCAAATGGTTCCTTTGCATATTATTCTCATGTTGACCCCTATTAAAGTATAATTAGCAAAATCATGTGTTAAAGTGGACAAGAAAAATAAGTATTGCATGTATGGGTGGAGCAACGCTATTTTGTACATAGGACTCAAAACATAGCTAAATCTAAAATTCCTAATGTGGGGGGTAAAACCCACTATATATGATTCTGCTGCTGAAAGCTGCCTATGAAGAGGATGCTTACCAGAAGTGATGATGTGGGGGTTTGCCAAGGTGATGGCTACAGAGATGGAAGTGTAGTTCGACTTACACAACCTTATTTGACTTGCGCCCATGAGAGCAAATGTCAGAGGGCGCTGGAAGTTATTTATAGTGAGGCTTATCTGATGCTTAAGTCACTAGAGGTGTAGTGGACAATGGAAAGCAAGAGATTCATCCTCTAAATGAAGCATGCACCTGAGTATTTATAGGTAGGGGATTTGAGGAATATCTGCAGACATGATCTCTAGGAAATCAAGGGTTCTTCAACCTTTAATTCCAGCTTAATGACCATTTAATGGTGGCAACTTTCATTAATGTCAATTGTTCAACTGTTATTAACCAAAAATGAGGATCATGGAGGGACTATTATTGGGAGCATAGGTTGCACTTGCTAGTGGCTGATAACCACACAGGTAGTAGCTCAGTCTAAAGAAGGTCTAGAGATAGACCATGGATGTGGTCTTCTGAGCTTTGAGCAGAGAACTCGGGGTACTATGCTGAATGGAGAGCTCAGGAAACAACTCTAGTTAGAGACATTAGGAAACAGAGCTTCTTAACAGCTAATGGTTTTCACTTGTTGAGCTCTAAAAGTGTTGAATGCCAACCTAGTTCAAGAGGTTAACTTATAGAGTTGCCAACGTGTTGACCTGGCCTGCGAGGTTGACTCATAGAGGTGTTATAGTTTGAGAGGTCGATCCATATTGGTGCTGATGAGTTGACATAGCCCACGAGGTTAGCTCATAGAAGTAATGAAACATCTGAAGGGCAATGTCAATGTTTAAATGCTGCCAAAACACATACATCATGAAGACATGGGTCGGCCTCACCTTGGAGTGATCCTAGGTAGTAATAGGTAGAATGCAATCGATAATGACCTTATAGAGGGCATTATTGCGAGTTGATAGAGCATTGACCAAAAACATATTAAGATTTGGAGGATAATGACCATGGTAAAAAGTGTTGTATAGAGTATCGGTGACACCCTCGTATAACTTAGGCAATAACTCCATAAAACTAGGATTAGAGACAAAGCTAGATTTAGATGGTAAACAACTCAAGAATTTTCAAAGAATCAGGGAGTGAACTCTATCTCTCTTTGGGCTATACTAGTTCTAAAGATATGGGCATCTCCAATTTTCCTCAAATTGTTGTAGAACTCAACTCAGAGATCGGGATTCATAGTATGCGTTCAATAATCTATTCGATCCAAATGATAATGCTCGATGGCATGGACCGCATTATGAACGAAAATTCTACAGCAACTCGTGTTCAGAAATCGCGAGCTTATTATTTAAAATGTGTTGGTTTCAAATAATCTCTGTAATTCCTTAGTAGGGAATTATGGATCATTAGATGGGACATCTCTATATAAGGATCCTTATCTAGAATCAAATCCAAAAGCCTTATGCTTAGACCTATGGGTTATGATATGAAATAGGGATGACAAAAATTGATACAAATAAACAAACCCAGACCATAATGCATGAGAGTGATATGGAATGAAACATGTCATTATGGTCAATAAGAAACAACAAACATTAAGAATGATGAAAATATTGAAAACTTAAAGATTTGGATCAAAAAATTATCTAGGAGGCATGATTGGGAAAATCATAGGCAAACCATTGTTGCAGCCTCATTGCCTTGACTCGAATCAAGGAATGGAGGGTAAAGGAATGTTAGAATAGGCTACGAGGGCTTATATGTGGAGTCTCATGGCTTGGAATGACCACAGCGTGGAGAGACAATGAAAGGAGGTGGCGTTGGTATGTATGATAACAAAGAGACTCAATTGAAGCTTGGGCTGTATATTGAGATTTTTGGACATTAGTCAATTGAGCGGAAACCTACAATTGACTTTTAGAGTCGATTGGAAGTTATAGTCATTCTGTTCTATCAAAAACCTAACAATCGACTTGGGTAATTGGTTGTTCACCTTTTTGTTCCCTTATGTATGCGAGCAGTTGACGTGAGTCGACTCTAACTCTTCTGTTCGAGAGATTTTAGAACAATCGACTTCAACAATCATCTGTATGGGGTTTTGTGACGCAATCTAACAGAGCAGTCGACTCCAATGCCCTAGCAGTCGAGTGTTCAATTTCTAATAACCATAGTAATTACGGTTGTTGACGATTAAGCGATGATATTAATTATGTGGTTAACCTCATGATTCAAATTTCAAACTATTAGTTAATTGATTGTACAATAGTAGTCCACTATGTAAGCACTTGTTAATTACTACAGATACAATATTCAATTGAATGCGTCATTACAATCGACCAACGTTTGCACATGTCAGTCCAATAATTTTCGAGAAGTTTAATCGGTGTTCAGTCGACTATGTCATAGCAGTCGACTCTATGAATAACCATGAGTGGAACCCTGCCTCATTTAGGGTTTGATATGCAGTTGATTGTGTTGACATGTCTAGTCTACCTATTGTTACTCAAGGTCACACGAAGCCTAGTTCAACAACTTTAGACATTGCATTGCCCTTCACATGTTTCATTGCATTATACATTAATCTACATCTCGGCATGGTTGCAAAATGCATATGCCTTTCTATCATCTCATTTTTTAGTATCAAGTGCAAATTGACCCATCCCAAGCTGCATTATACATTACTCTACATCTCGGCATGGTTGCCCTTCCCATGTAGACCACTTCAAACACCTCATGTCATGGTATAAGGTTAGTTAGCTTGTTCTATAAAATCGATTGATCGATACAGTCAGCTGATGGTAACCACAACATGATTTGAATTCGTGGCTTGGTAAAATGAGGAAATAATCAACAGAGATCTCGAAGATGCGGCATTCCAATTCTTGCCGAATTGGATTAGATCAAGCACAAGAGTTAAGTGAAGGAGAATAAACTGTCGATTGATGGTAAAAATTATAAAAATTCACAAAGCACTTGTTCAAGAAACTACAACAACAAGATTTTACAATTTCTTTGAGAAAACTCTAAGCAACCTACGACCATCCCTCAGCAACTGCATGAAGATCAAGATCATCGAGACAATTTCTTATCTTTCTTCCTGTTTGTGATTTAAGCAAGGATCGAGACCATTCAACTACTGAAATGCTCTGGAAAGTTTAATTTGCAGATATTAATTTTGCTTTCTTATTGTCTTTGCACTAATCATGTATCGTTGTAAGATAACAAGAAAACTGCATTGTAAGGGGAGTAATGGCTTTCGGTGAGATCTTTAGGTTATAGACGTAGCAGCCTTAGGGGGTTGTGAACCACATAAAATCTAATGCATCATTGTAAATTGTTTACTTGCTATTTGTCTTTTATAGTTCATTTTATTTGCATTGCAATTTAGCATATTTATTTCTGAGAGAAAAGCGAGTTAGTGTTATTCACCCCCTTTAGTATTGTAATTGATCCTACAAAGAAACATGCAAACCCCTTTGTCGACTTCATAGATTATCTAGTTAACCAATCTCATACTACGAGTTCGAAGTTATCTGAATTTGGGGTTTGCACTTGTGCAACATTTACCTCAGTATCAGTCGACTGAGACACCATGACTCAACCTATCAACTAATTGAGTCTACCTAATGTCGAGTCTAGCCCTGTTCTAGGGTTATAATTGCTTATATCTTTCAGTTTCAAAAATAATACCCCATGCTAGAAAACCTCCATGCCTTTTAGACTTATGTGCATGGAGTCTCCTCATCTCTGGGTCTTTGCCTGCCTAGCATCCATCTGTCTTCGACATGTTGGGACTTTCCTCTTGCTAAGAGTCTTCTTGGACTTCCATGTCTAGCATCCAATCTCTTTGACCTGCTAGGACTTCCATCCTGTCAAGATCTCCTTGGACTTCCATTCCCAACATTTGACCTCCCTAGCCTACAAGGACTTCCATCTACTTGTCAAGCTATTTGCATTTGCATGCTTGACACACCATATCAGACCACTACAATTACTTAACTTAAACCATGGTCCAAATATCAAAGCTTATACAATACACATGCTTGGGGGTGTAATTGCATCAACACTATTGAGGTCGGGGATGTTCGCAGGTCGAGTCTAGAACCTTTAGGCAAACCATTGAGGCTAATGGGGAATTTGGTCTCGTGACCTTTAGGCAAACCCTCGAGGTTGTGGAAAGACTACTATAAGTTGACCTAAGATCCTTTACGTGAATCACTGACCATTGAGGCTAGGGGGAACTTAATTCCGCAACCTTTACACAAGACATTGAGCATGGGGAGAGACTACCGTAAGTTAACTCTTGAGTCTTTAGGCGAACCACTAAATTTAAAAGGGGCAACTTATTCTACATATTTTAGGCGAACTATTGAGTTCAGGTAGACTATTATAAGTCAACTCTAAACCTTTTAGGCGAATCACTGAGGCTAAAAGGGAGCTTGATCCCATGACCTTTAAATTCGGTCCGATAGAAACTATCGTAAATCAAACCTAGGGTCTTTAAGCGAATTATTGGGACTAAGAGGGAAAGATTCATTTTGCAACCTTTAGGCAAATCACTAAGGTTGGGGAGCACTATCATAAGTTGACCCTAGAGCTTTTAGGCGAATCGTTGAGGCATTGGGGGAGTTCGATCCCATGAATTTTAAGCGAATCATTGATGTTGGGAAGAGATTACAATAAGTTGACCCTAAAGCCTTTGGGTGAACACTAAGGCTTAGGGGGAGAGCTCAATCCCATGACTTTTGGTGAATTGCTGACGTTGACCTTAGAGTCTTTAAATGAACCACTAAGACTAAAGGGAGAGCCAAGACTAAAGGGAGAGCCAAATTGCATTACCTTTAGGCAAATCACTAAGGTTTGGGAGAGACAATTGTAAGTTGATCAAATAGTTTTTAAGCAACCCATTGAGACTAAGGGGACCTTGATTTTGCGACCTTTAGACGAACTATTGAACAAGGGGACGCTTGCGAACCATTGAGGTCAAAGAGAGATTTAGATTAGCAAAATTGGACACCTATTAGAAGTTACAATTCAATTGTGAAACCATAATTTAAATGTAAAACGGGAATAACAAGATAGTCAAGGAGAGTAACTTCCCTTTGTGGCGTAGCTTGACCCATGGTTCCACCGTCTCGATAGTTCTTTCCCTCAGGCATCCTCTAAATAGTGGCTTTTGAGCTAAGCTTGAATGCCCCTTCTCATTTGGGGTCAAGCTTTTTGACGTCTCCTACAGGTTGAACTTAGCTAAGGGGTAACTTGGTCTCGCAACCTTTAGGTGAACTACTAAGGTAGGGGAGAGATTTTCATAAGTCGACGCCAAAGCCTTTAGACGAACCATTGAGATTAAGGGGGAACCATCTCGCAATCTTAGGCAAACTATTGAGGTTGGAGAGAGATTTTGATCTTGAGACAAGGTTTGTGATATATATCTAGAATGGAATATCAACAAAATTGGACACCTATTAGAAGCTGCAATTCAATTGTGGAGCCCTAGATTAAATGTAAAACAAGAATAAGAAGATAGCCAAGGAGACTAACTTTCCCTTGTGATGGAGCTCAGCTTGTGGTTGCACGAAATTCCCTAGTTAGGGTGTTAAGCTTTAAAAGATATATAGGGGGAACTTAGCTATAATAAGGATGCATGCGAAAGTTGTTCTAGAACCGTCTTTATAGTGCTTTCCTTGGCATCCTCTAAATAATAGGCTCCTGAGTTAAGCTTCTAAACTACCTTGAATTACCCTTTCCTTTTTGGTCTAGCTTTCTAACCTCTCTTACAAACTCAACTCTTCGAAGGACTAATTCCCCGACTTGGAAGGAACGAGGGACCAACCTCTTGTTGTAAGCTTGGCATATGCAGTTCTTGTAAGACTCCATCTTGATAAACACCCTTCCCTTCTTTTCATCAATGAGGTCCAAATTGAGAGCATGACATTCTAAATTGGAGTCGTCATATGCTTGAACTCAAGCAGTCACCTTCCCAATCTCCTAGGAGGATAGCTTTGGATCAATACACCAAGTTGAACGAGGTCTCTTTAGTGGCAGTCCTTGGGGTAGTTTGGTAGGACCACGGTATGTTGGGTTGTTCGTCCACCCAACTTCCCATGATGTGGTCAGGCTTATCTTGAAGACCTTGCATGATACCCCTATTGGTGACCTCAATATGACCGTTGCTCTAGGGATATGCTAACAAATAAAGAGCTAATGGATTTGAGCTCCTGGCACTAGACACTAGTCTTGAATATTCTTTTTTTTTTTTTTGTGAAATTGCCCCCCATTGTTTGAGATTAGTTTCCCAAGGCAATCCAAACTTGCACATTGTTTCATCTTCAGCTTTGATCCATTTTCAAAAACAGTCAACATCTATCATCAAAAATTTCCTTTAGGTTTGACCTAATGGAAATGGTCCAACAATGTTTATTTACCATTGGTCATAAGGGCAAACTGCTACCACAGAGTTCATCATCTCTGCAGGTTGCCACCACATATGGTGTGCTTCTCACAACTTAGCAGGTCTTCACTGTTTGAATGGCTTCCCCTTCCATTGTGGATTAGAAGAAGTCTACCAAAAAAACCTTTTTTAGGTGAGTACCTACTACCTAGGTGGTTCCCACTACAATTAGGCTTCCCTGAGCACTAGAGGAAAGGTTAGAAAAAAGATCTCTTGTAAAGCACTCTGTCGATCAGGGTGAATTTGAGTGCCCTCCTCTTAGGACTCCGTGTCTTAAGGTCATTAGGGAGTTCGCCCAACCAGAGGGATGCCAAAATATCTATTCTCCAATTAGGTCTTCCTTCTTCTGGAGGTCGAAGGTTGGTCTGCAGTGTAAGCTCGACCTCTGCAATGACTTCTCAACTTGGCCACATGCTAGTGAGCTAGCCATCTTTGCAAGTTCATCGTCTTTAATGTTCTCTTCCTAGGGTATCTGCTTAAGGATCATCTCGCTGAAGTCCTCCTTAGCTCTTTCATATTCATCCATACTTTTTGAACTTCTTGTTTTATACTTCATTTGAGTCGTTGACCTGCTGAGTGACTAATTGTGAATTTTAATGCACCACTACTCACGTAACCCCCATGTCCATAGCTGCCCGAAGCCTAGTAAGCAAAGTCTTATACTTGGTTTCGTTGTTAGAAACCTAGAAGCTCAATTAGATGGCCAACTTCAACTCATCCCCTTGGGGCAAGACTAACGCCACTCCACTTTCTTTCCCTGTGGAAGACCCATTAACGAATACTCTCCAAGGCTCTTCTTCTTCTTGACCAGCTGCTTCAGCCATAAGTTGGCCAGAGCTTTGACCTTTATAGTAGATTGGGGTTGGCACTAGATGTCATATTTGTTGAGCTTCATTGCCCACTTGATAAGTCTTCTAAAGGCCTTAGGATGAGTAAGGACCTTACCTATTGAACTAATTGTTAGGACAGTTATGAAGTAGGGTCTGAGGTCCAAATTTTAGAGCTGTAAGGTATCTAACGCAGTATGTGGGCTTTTGCATTGAGCCCTCTTGTTGAAGAAGAACTGAACTAACAACACCTTATAAAGCTGAGAGGTATATCCAGAATTGCTCTCCTAAAATATGCTTTAGACAGAAATGGGAGGTTGGCCAAATATTTCTTGAGGTCGGTGAAGACCAATTCACACTTTTTCATCTCAGTTAAAGCAAGTTGTTTTGCTCAAGACTTTAAAGAAAAGGAGAGTTTGGTTAGCCGACTTAGAGATAAATTTTTATAGAGTTATCATCGGATCTGCTAGCCGCTACACCTAGCGAGTCATAAGAGAACTTATAGCCTAAACGACTTGGACTTTCTCAAGATTGGCTTCAATCCCCTTTTCTGTAACCATGTAGTTGAGGAACTTCTCGCTTTTGATCTCCGACACTCATTTGATTGGATTGAGTATGAGGCCATACCTTCTTCTCGCCGTTTCAAATGTCTCCTCAAGGCTAGACAAGGTTGGCTGCCTTGATTGACCTCATGAAGATGTCATCCAGATACATGTACTTTGACATTTCTACTGATATGAGGGTTGAAAATCTTATCCAGAAGTCTCTAGTAAGTTGTCCTTGCATTCTTTAGCCCAAAGGCCATTGCAACATAACAAAAAGTTATGGCCTTATCTTGGTCAGCCTTTGCTAGAGGGATTTGATGACACCCTTGATATGCGTCCATCATATAAATGAGTTCATGGCTAGCAATGGAATTTATGACCTGATCTGTCCTCGAAAGCAGATAACAATCTTTGGGACATAACTTGTTGAGGTCATAAAAATCCATGCACATTCAACACTTGCCCAAAACTTTAGGCATTTGCACTATATTGGAAAGTCAGGTGATTGGGAAGTGATGTGTCAAGCTTTCGATAGCTTTTCCATCTCGGTCTAAATCACCTTGTCCTTTCAGGACATGAGGGACCTAACAGCAGATTCCTATTAAATCTTGGGGTGACTAGATAAATATATTTCCATTCCTGGTAATGTAGGTTGTCAAATCTTCTTTTAGGTCAATGTTCAAATTGGTGGTGATTCTGGTGACCTCTAGTCATCCTAGGATAACTTGAACTAGCTCGTGCTCATCCTCAGTGGTTACTGCCAAGGCTGCCTCCTGTAAGATGTGTACCTTTTACTTGCATTTCTCTTTGATCGCACAAATTCACCCATGGTATGGACCCTTTTTAGGTTGGTTTTGATCATTTTCACATATCACTTTTAGGAGGTATGTCGACCTCCTCAGACTTTCCTGGCTTTGGTTCATATTGGAAATTTGATCTTTTGATGCTAGGGTGAGGCCACTGTCATGAAAACGCTTAGTGCAAGATGCCTTAAGATGACATAAGCTGAAAGAGCGTCCACAATAGTGAAAGAAATAATCCTAGTTCTCCTCTTAGGGTTCTCCCCAAATGAAAGTGATAAACTAATCTCACCTAGGGGTTGAATTGCATGCCCTGAGAATCCAAATAGAGCAAGTGATAGGTCGGGAACTCAGCTTGCTTGTTTTGCATTTGGGCAAAAGTCAGCTTAAAGAGGACATTGACCAAGCTCCCCAAATCAATGAATATTCAAGCTATATCAAAATTGACTATAGTAGCTCGAATGACTAGTGCGTCGTTATGGGGAGCAACTAAGCCTTCTAGATCCAGAGGTTAAAAACCAATAATCGATACCTTTAATAATATTGGTTACACACTAATGCTCAAGCTTTCCATGCTCTTTTTATGGGCCTTGTGTGCTAGATTTGAGTCCTCATCTATCATCCCTCTAGAGATCATGTTAATGGTTTCCCGAGTGGGGTAGTTGTTAGCATTTAGCCTTCTTAGATATTTCTCTTTCTTCTCAAGGAGGTGGGCCTAGTCTGGCTCGACCTAGCCCCCCTCTCTTTTGTGTGTCTACCGTTAAGGACCTTGGGCATTGTGTTACCCATCCTCTTTCCTATGGCCCCTCTCTCAAGATCAAGAGGGACCTCATCTAGGGGTTGGTGCTGGTTATCCACTTCGTCTCTTGATCTTAAGTGATATAATAGTAATCAAGCTGGAATGAACAAAAGAGGTTGGATTAAGGCTGCCTTGTCCCCTTGGAATTCATGGGTCGTTGCAGCACCAAATTCTCCTCACAAATCCATAGTGCTTTTTTTTAGATACCTTTAAGGGTGTGTATGAGACAAAGTGCCTCAGGCGCTTGGCCTTCCATGGTGTCTGATAATATGCCCTTTTTCACCTCTTTTGGTAGGGTGGCCATTATCTTCTGTTTATTTTATTTTATTCTTGGGCCTCCTCAACATTGATGTATTTCTCAACCCGTCCTAGGAGCTTGTTATAGTCGAGCGGATGCCTTTTCATTAGAGAGTGAAAGAACTCCCCTCCTAGAGGCCCTAGGAGAATATGCTTGTTAGCATCTCAAGAATGGTGGAAGGTACCTCCAGAGCTGCCTCAATGTCTTCTTGAAGTGACTCCTATTTTGTTGCTTTAGGTTGAACAAGCTATGGGCAATCTTTTGATATTTCTTGTTACTGACAAAGCGGTATAAGAACGCCAAGCTAAAATCCTCATTTGGATTGGATTGTGTTAGACTTCAGCATGTTGAACCATTATTGAGTTGACCATATCTGACTAGGGTCGTCAAGAAGGCTTGAGACTTGACTGTGTTTGTTCAGGTATTGACGTAGTAGGGTGACATTCTTGCATCTACATAAATGGTCCTCAGGATTAGTTGTGCTGATATACTCACCTACTTGTAGTGGCCTGAAATTAGTTTGTAACTCTTCAACTAGTATTGTTGCCGAAAAGTAGTTCCCTTGCTTCTGAAGCTCGTCTTGTGGCTCCTTTTGGTCATCTAGGTAGGTACGAGGCAACACCCATGGATACTTTTGGTTATAACTTCTTGTGGTTGATACTGAGATCCAGGTTCTCTAGCTCAGACTTCTGAGTTTGGGAGGATTCTGAGTAGTACTCCTGAGGATTTCCTCTGTGGTAGTGGTCTTCAACTAAGCCAAACTAATGGGCCCCATCTCTATCTCTAGATTGTTGGGTGTGGGTTGGTTGTATTGGCTGATGGGGGACTCATGACATTCCGAAATTGTCTCTTCTTATGGTCACCATTTCAACATCTTGACTCAATTTAATCTATTTCCCACAGATAGTTCAAAAAATGATATTGCTGAAAGTTGCCAATAAGGTGGATGTTGAAGGGGAGTGGATGATGTCGGGATCTGTCAACGTGGTGGCTATGGATGTAGAAGTGTAATTTGACTTGCACAACCTTGTTTGAGGCTGTCGAAAGTTATTTCTGATGAGGTTCCCCTGATGCTTAAGTTGTAAAGGTATAGTGGGCAATGGAAAATAGGAAGGCAAGAGATTCATTCCCTAAATGAAGCACACACCAATAATTATAGGTACGAGATTAAGAAATACTTGCGGAGACTGTGCCCATGATCTTCGACCGTTTCAGCTGTTAATCTCAGCTTAATGACCATTTAATGGTGGCAGCTTCCATTAATGTCAACTGTCTGACAGACAGATACTAGTCAGAAATGAAGATCGTGGTGGGATCATTATAAGAAACATAGGTCACATGCTAGTGGCCGATAGCTGCATGGGTAGTAGCTGAGTCTAGAGAAGAGATGGACCACGGATGTGGCCTTCTAAGCTGAGTAAAGCAGAGAGTTCAGAACTAAGCTGAATGGAGAGCTTGAGAGACAATTTTGATTAGAGAGCTCTTCATTTCACTTGTTGACCTAGTTCGAGAGGTTGACTCGTAGAGTGCCAACGTGCCAACGTGCCAACTTGGTCCATGAGATCGACTCATAAGGTGCCATTGTTCGAGAGGTTGGCCAATAGATGTGTTGACATGCCAACCTGGCCCACGAGATCGGCATATAGAGGTGCCGATGTGCCGACCTGGCTTGAGAGATCAATCCTCTTGCCTAAGAGCATATGCAACGTTCTTTGTTAATAACACTTAAAAAAATAAAAACAAAAATGTGGGACCCACTTCTGCCACATTAACGCGTTCAAACCTTTGAACGCGTTCAAATCTTTACTCCTTCATCACTCCTCCACGTCATGTGGAGAGAGATTAAAGAAAGGCTATTAACGCTCTTTTAACGAGCGTTGTAGATGCCCTAAGGTCTTTTGAACACGTAAGTGATATGCAAATGTAGAGTAAGACCATGTAGATATAACCTACTGACCTGGAGTAAGATTGTTATCTCGGATTATCATATGACTAATAATTCTAATACCTCTAACATTCCTTTTCAAGTTGGAACATTTATGTACAACTCGTTACATAGACTAAAAAATGTAGACCAAAACATGATAACAAATGAAAGACACAATCCTCTCACACAGCTAAAACAAAGCTTTGACTAAAGCACGTAGGCATCGATTCCGTGATCAAATGCAACATTTCAATAGATATTGGATGACGAGAGATCCCAATAACTTATCTTAGAGAGCTTCTCCTTGAGGCATAAAAAGCAGCATGCGACAAGCTAATGAAATAGGAGAAAGAATCACTCAATGAGGGTATTGAAAACAATTACAAGGATGATTTATTTGCATCTAATCCGGTCATATTTTGGTATCACGCAACCAGATGGCATCTTAATTAACATAAGAGTTTGCCCTTGCAGAAACAGCTAGCATGTGGTTTAGACTAGGGCAAAACGGAAAGGAAAATGATGAAAGGATGGCAAAACCCACACTGCAGTGCTTGCGTAAAAACCAAATATGCCGGTGTGTTGTGGTAATTTCCCAAAAGACTATCACTAGTGAATGCACATTGTTCAAGAGGCTATAATATAATGGCCAAACATTTTTTATTAGTTTACATAGTTCCTGAGATAAGATACTTTCTTCTTATTATTTATGCATTACTTTCAACTCAGAGAAACTGCTTTGTGGCTTGGTTATTGCTCAAAACACACTAAACATCTTGAACCTTGTTGATCCTGCTGCAGGCTATTCCGGATGCCATAGCAGGGTTAGAATGTCTAGAAGAACTTAGACTGTCATCCAACAGTCTTATCGCACTGCCTGATTCCATTGGACTATTGCCAAAACTAAAGACTCTGGACGTATCCAACAACAAGCTCAAGTCTTTGCCAGATAGCATCTCAAAATGCAGGTATTACTCAACAAATCTTTTTCGTATGAAAAATCTTTGGCATTGTTGCTAGAGTGACTCATTTTAGCTTACGTTAACTTCAGATCGTTGGTCGAGCTGGATGCAAGTTATAATGAGCTAGCTTATTTGCCAACTAATATAGGATATGAGTTGCAGAATCTAGAGAAACTATGCATCCAACTCAATAAACTACGCTCTCTTCCCACATCTATCTGCGAGATGATATCATTGCGCCTTTTGGATGCCCATTTCAATGAACTTCACAGACTTCCAGAGGCCATTGGGAAGTTGACAAATCTTGAAATATTGAATCTTAGTAGCAACTTCAATGACCTGCAAGAGCTTCCTGCAACTTTTGGCGATCTGATCAACCTCAGGGAACTTGATCTTAGTAACAACCAGATACATGCATTGCCCGATACATTTGGCCGTCTAGACAAGTTGTCAAAGCTTAATTTGGATCAGAACCCATTAGTCATCCCCCCAATGGAAGTTGTAATCCAAGGTGTAGAAGCAGTGAAGGAATACATGGCGAAGAGGTGGCTCGATTTGTTGTTAGAAGAAGAGAGGAAGAGTACCGCCGACGCAGACTCACCCACTCAAGTTGGTTGGTTGACACGAAGCACGTCGTGGCTGAACGATTGGGTTAGCGGAGTTTCCGAAGGTGTTGCAGAGTACCTTGGCGCAGGGCAGAAGTCTGACAGAGATTCATATCTTGACGAGCAGCTGTGATCTGAGATCCTCCTGATAAACCTTGCACGGGGATATTTGGTTGTTCTTGTTTGTACAGATGCTCAAGGGATGTTGAGAAATAAATTGAGGACTACTATTTGACCTTTAAATGGTTGACTTTTTCAAGTTCAGTCACAGTTCTTGTTGAAATTACAGATTTGGGTGTAGCCAGTTAACTCATTGGCAAGTCAACGACTTTAATTGGTTGTGCAACTTTTAAACCTGGTAAGCATTCTTTTATTTTTTTTTTTACATTATTACTGATTTAATATTATTAGTCATTCATTTAATATGCTTAGTTGTTAAATCACTTTTATAGATGTCAATATATTCTTTCAAATTGATTTATCATTTTGGATTAGAGAATTTAAGGTCATATTAATTTAATTCTAGTGAATTTGGAATAAATTTATGTATGCAAATATATTGATTTAATTAATTGAGTTTAATTAAAATTTAATATATTAGATCAATCTTGGCCTCTTAGGTAGCTTATTATTAGGATTTGTCTATTTCATTTTCTCAGTCAATTTTGGATCCTTTATTGATTTTATAAGAATGGATATTTATGCATATTTGAGTACTTATAGACCTCATTCATGTATAGCCTATGAAACTAGGAATGTAGCCCAAGGGTTATAATGTGATGGTAAGAGATGAGATGGACTTTTTACGGAGTTTAAATCTCACTCAAGATATATTACATCTGAGGAGTTTAAAAAACTTATGATCTATGTTTATCTCTTGCTATGATTAAGAAAAGCATGAAGAAAAATGGGTAGATGCTTCAATTGTGATAATTAAAGTAGGATACATAAGAAATCAAATGAGGAAAGCCAAAGATAAAGGTAAGAGAAAAAAAAAAAAAGACTAGCTTAAAGGCTATTTGTCAAAATAACACTTAGCATTTATGGCACATGATAAAGATGTTCTTTCTGCATCATCATCCGAATGCTAAGATGGATTTTTGTTAAGTATATGTGCTTGAGGATGATCGTAGTCCATTACGAAGTATCATTGGAAGGCTGACGACGTGTGCAAGTAGGGATGTAAATAAGTCGAGTCAAATTTTATGATATTTAAGTTTGTTTGATAAAGTAATTGAGATAAGTCAAGTCACGTCTAAAATGTATTAAACTGTTGAAATGATTATTCAAACTTGACTTAGTTTCTTTTTTATGAGTTTGAGTTTGGTTCAAGTTTGGTTTGAGTTTGGTTCATTTAAATGTTATTAAACTCTCAATTTAAATTTGTTTGAAACTTATATATTTTAAGCTTGTTTAGTTAGTTATTGAGTTTGATAATATAAATTTATTGATTCATTTTGAAAGTTTTTTTTTTGTTTAGCACATTAATAAGATTTTTATTAATGAACATGATTTCACGAATATTGAATTAATTTGATTCTAATCAATTGTTCTGCTTTAAAATAGATGCTTCAATCAATTCAACCTTTCGCTACTAGGTTGACTTGTTTTGGTCATGTAGTGTTTGTGCAATTGTACTTTATATGGTTGAGTTCAAGTTAGAATTATTTTTATGTGAACGAAGTCATGCAAAACTAGATTGACTCGATATCTCAAGGTCTATGAGAGATCAAAGAAGGATGATATGGGACATCTAAGATATTACAAGATGAGGAGCATTGCAATGCAGTTGGTCATGGGAAGCAAACTACATAGTTGAAGAGTGAAGGATGACATGTGGAGTAAGTTGAGGGCTTGATACATTCAAGGGATGATAATCTAATGGGAGATTGCCTCGTGTTGAAGAAGCTACGAGGTAAAACACCTAAGTGAGGTGATAGTTGAGAGACTTGTACTTGGGAGAAGGTAATCTCTAAACTGAGATAAACCTCTCCTATTAGGATTGCCATAGTTGATAATCTACTCAACTAAAAATGTTTTTAATTGATTGGTGGTTGAGTCGATTCAAAAATAATTAACAATGAACAAAATAAATTTTTTTGTGGTCAAGATAATTGGATTGTCAAATAATTTGGAGCCACTCAACTAATGATGTATTCTAGTTGACTAATGGTGGTTTAGTCGACAAAGTAGTCAAATTGATCAGTTAATAAATAAAGTATTTTTAGTCTTGGCTGAGTTGACTAGATAGATGGCTATTCTAAAATCATTCCAATCAATTGATGATACAACATTAAAACTTTAAGTAGTCATTGATATGATAAATTAAATGATAATGGTTGAATAACCTAAGGCTTATAAGATAACAAGTGGTCTAATGATGGAATCTAGTTGATTGGGATAGACGTTAGCAAATTGGGAGTTGTTGCGATTAGGAAAATAGTCGATCGATGGTGGATGCAATTGGTTAATCAATGACAAATTAATAAATTATGAACTAAAGCTCAAGTCATTGGAAGGCTATAAAAGGTGGAATCATGTCACTTTAGCGGCACCACATGGATGGCCCCACGACCATTTGTGTCCATAAATGAGTGCATATTGACGTATTTTTATATTGTGTTTTCATGTAGTATATCATTTGCTCATGATAAAATAATAAACTATGAACTAAAGCTCAAAGTCATTGGAAGGCTATAAAAGGGCAGCATTTGAAGGTGGGGTATTCAAGCTTATTTACAATAATATTTTGTGAAAACTGATGCTTTACTCTTCTTAGCTTTATTGTTCATCTTGTGAAGAATATTACAAGAAGTTTCTCCATCTCTTATATATAGAGAGAAATTATATAATGTAGGCCAGTGAACCTCTAATACAAATTTTATTTTTAATTTCAATTTTTACTTCATTGATCCTAAATATTATATTCTAAATCTTGAACTATCTGAGTCACCCTAAACATTATACCTTAAATCTTAAGAATTTTTTTTTTAAAACAATATTAGATGTTCAAGCCTTCAAGGAACGTGTAATATAAGATGTGTAGCATATCAAATCTTTATATACATACACACATATTTAATTTAGTTTTATCTGATATTTACTTCCCTCCTATTGCTCCTTCTCTTTATCTTGTTGACAATAACATTATGAAAATATTAATTACTTTTTAACAGAATTATTAAAATATCTTCCTTTTAAAAAAAAAGTTAAAAGAGTGTCTTTAATATCAAAAATATTTTTATTTTCAATAGTATTCCAATAACTATTTCTACAACGTATAAACTATTACTTTTATTTTAATTTAGTCAAAAAATAGTATGCATAATATATTTTATATTAAAAAAACATTTTTACTACATGGATGTATTGCTTAATCTTATCAAAATAATTTTTAAAATGTAAAAAAATAAAAACCTTGACATAATGAAAATATCAATTACTTTTCTTATGCATATCAACAAATAAATGCACATTATTACAAAGATCTATAGTCTAATGTGCACTAAATTTTTAGACAACCATCAATAATAATATTATCGCCCACATGTGTGGTTTGAATTCCAATAAAAATGAATATTTTAAAAAGTATTTTTTAAATATAAGTTGTGACTTATTATTAAAAATATTGTCTATTAAAAAATAGATTTTTTAAAAAATAATTAATCTATCTTATATATTTTTGATAATTTAATTGTTTGAGTTTCGCTCGATTCATCTATCGATTAAATTTAAAATATCATTTATATATACTCAATGATCAATCTTTAATATCATTAATACTGAAATTTATATGCCCCAGACCATAGTGCGATGGTAAGGCAAAAGGCGGGTATACCTGAGTTGGTTATGATGCATTAGCCATTATCAAATGATAATACCCTCCTCCGTCGTGACCAACTATAATTTCTCGATTTACCTCCTCACAGATAGTCGTAGGACTGTGGAGTGGTGGCAGATTCCATCTTTTTTGGATGTAAGGGGTGGCCATTATCAAATGTTCATGAAGCTTGAAAATTAGTGGTGCTGGGTAGGGGTGTAATCAAGAGATAGTAAGAGGCTCGAGCTTGAGCTTAATTCATTTTTCCTAAGCTTGAGCTCGGCTGGAGTTCGATTTGAGTTTTAATTCTTAAGATCGAGCTTGATTTATAATGAAATTAAATAGTTCGTGAACGACTTGAGCTTAGTTCAAAAATGACACATTTAAAAATTAAACAAGCTTAGTTTGAGCTTGAAAAATGACTCATTTAAAAGTTAAATGAGCTTAGTTCAAGTTTGGTTCGAAAATGACTCATTTAAGAGTTAAATGAACTTAGTTCGAGCTCGATTTATTCCCCTACACGCACGACAGAAGATTTCGAGATCTAGAACAGTAATAGTATCATTTTTTTATTTTTATTTATTTTTCTTGGTTTACGATTAAGTCATTTAAGATTTTTCTTTTAAGATTTATGGATTAAGTTATAGTATTAAGCACAATTTATTTTTAAAATGAATAAAATTTAGTTACTCACAAGGTATGCTGGGTTATTATCCCGCACTTCTTATTCGATATACCTCATAAGCAACTAAATTTTTTTCATTTTAATTTTTTTTTGTGTTTAATACTATAACCTAACTCCTAAACCCTAATAGGAAAATCTCAAATGCTTAGCCATAAGAAAAAAAACAAAAAATAATAAAATAATAAAAATGCCATTGTTCCTGTTCTGGGTGCTCGAAACACTTTCGAGCGTCCGGAATCTTTTGTCACGAATGGGGTGCGATATTAGAATTATATATATATATATGAGCAATATATTCGTGAGCCTCTTAATGAACATGTTCGCGAGTTTCTAAACAAATATATTCGCAAGCTCATGAGCTAACAACTATTAAGCTCGAGCTCGGTTTGATAATATTTTTGAACTTGAAATCAGGTTCAAGTTTAGCTCGTTAACTTAATCGAATGATTTTTTTTCGAATCTAAACTTGAATAATTCACGAGCGGTTTGACTCGTTTACACCTTTAATGTTGGGCCGTTAGACCTAGACTTTTGTATTTTTCAAATTGATTTTGATGATCGATGAATATTTTTTATAGGATCACATTAATCCATCTTCTGAATTAATTGAATGATAAAAATTAAATATCTAAATTATTATAAAAAAAATACTGAAATTTATACTCAAAAATCAACTTTTAAAATCGTCAATATTGAAATTCGAACTTCGACTGCTTTATCACGTGCAGCAGCACTCTTCTAGGTTGCAACTTTTAAACGAATGGGCCGTTGGCTTAACGCGATGGCGCACGTGCAAGGCTCCAAAACACGTGGTCCCGGCGACAGTGAATAAGACAACAAGTGCATACATATTAAACGTACCTTTCGAGACCCTCGCAGTTAATGCAGCCATGAAGAATCCAAAGACCCCAGTCCGCCAATCTCCGCCTTTCATTCCCCGCCACACATTGTGATGAGCGGCCAGATTTCCCTAATCACCATCTCCCCTGCGTCGGCAGTCTCTTATCAATTATTATTATTATTTTATTTGGATAAATCAAACCAGCCGCATTTTAATTATTACCAACAAATAGACAAATTGAATCCATAAAAAAATAATTAATTTAATTGATTATTAAATTAATCAAAAAATTTTAATCATTACAATAAAAAATTAAAAGTTATCACCTTTACAATCTCACACGATCGATTTTATTTAATAAAAAATAAAATTTATACCCCAATAATTCACGATATCTGTGATAGATTTATGAGGATAAAAGAGGATTAAAAAAAATATTATCTTGATTTTATCTCGATTTCATCGATCCGCATCGATAATCTCTTATCAATTTTTTTTGATAAATCAAACCAATCGAATTTTATTAAATAAATTGAATCGATAAAAAAATAATTAATTTAATCAATATTAAATTAATTAAAATTTTTTAATGATTACAGTAAATGGAATCCATTACTTCAACCGTCTAACACATTTCGATATAAGTATAAGGTGAAATTCACAGAAAAGTCATCTCAATGGTCCAATTCTACATGATCAATCTTATAATTATCTATGTGAGAAGGTAAATTAAAAAATTATAGTCGGTCATTGACCAAGAGGTCTACTTCAATAATATTACTATGGCTAATCGACTCAATCATACTCAGAAGGTCTACTTCAATAAGTCTGTCCTATAATAATCGACTCAATCATACTCAGAGAATCTAACAGTCCCACACACTTCAATAAAAATGTGAAATCCGTCATTCCAACGACTCCACACAGTCGTCTCTACGACCAACAGTCCCACACACTTTAGTAAAAAAAGTAGAATTCATCATTTCAACAGTCCTCTTCATCGACGATTATATGTGAGGAGGTAAATCAAAAAATTGTAATTGGTCATTTTGACAAGAGAAGGCATTACATCGACTTCGTCTTCAGATTGCCCTTTGACAGCAATAGTCCCACACTTTTTCTGTAAAAAATGAATTCCACCAACCTAACGGTCCCACATGGTCGTTTCTACGATTATCTATGAAAAAGTAAATCAAGAAATTATAGTTGATCACGACGGAGGAAAGACATTGCCTCCTACATATAAAAAAGATTAATCCCAGTAGCCACTCTCTGGGGGTGGTCGGCCCGGTATCATAATTAACCGACCACCATAAATCGGGAAATATACGTCCACACATACCACCAGGGTAAATCGGGAAATAATAATTGATTGCCCATGATGATTTGATTTGGAGGAAAATTTGCAGGAAATAATAATTGTTGCATTGATCATGACATGATGTAATTCAATTGAATTGATTGCCGACTGAATTGAAATTTTAATTTAAAAATCAAAATTAAATCGAATAAATTAAAATAATTAAGATTTTTTTTTAAAAAAAATTAAATCTTTTACTCTCCCTGGCTCTCTGCTGACAATTCCCGAGGCAGCCAGCCAGGGTGCATCATCCACTCCCTTGCTTATCTACTACGCCTCTGCCATAGCTCTGTCGACTGTCGATGCCTCTCCCTCTCGCAGTCTTGCACGCCACACATTGTCGCGCCTTGGCCCTTCTCGCTTCTAGTTTCTGCTACTTTAGGTTAAGAAGCTCAAGGATTACGCTGGCTGGATCGCCGGAACAAGGGAGAGTTTACACCTGGTGAGTTCCTTTACTTGCTGCAAAAACTGAAAGGAAAGGAGTGATAAAAAACCTACCTTTTTACCTGAGAGAGTACGGTGCTGCATTCTGCTGGCCATTGTTTCCCTCTTGTTTCTAATTATCATGTCTGTATACTCTTTTAGAGTAAAAGTTAAGGTTTTTTCAATTTTTTGGATCAAATTTGTCTACTTGTTGATCTGCTTTGTTTACTTGTTAACGTTCAGGTTTGGTTTTTTTCAATTTTTTGGATCTTTTTTGTTGATCTGCTTTGTTTGCTTGTTAACGTTCTTAACTTCTGTCAATTGACTTGGGAATACTAATCAGCATTCCTTGTTGTGGCTCCAGAGAGATCCTTGGGGTGCTTCAGTAGCTTGATGTGATGATTGTTTCCAATTCAGGAATGGAACATGAAAAATGTTTTTGTTTCATTTCTTCGATTTAGTAGGCTGAATGACAAGGATGACTGAGGCTTCACGGCATTCTGTTGATATTCCTCTTTCGAAAACTCTAGTAGCCCTAAAGAGAGTCAGGTCTTTGAGGGATCCATCAACCAACTCCTTGAGCAAATTCACTGCATTGATAGAAAACTTGAACCTGGTGGCCAATTCTTCGAATGCTGCTCTTTTGGAGAAGAATAAGAATAAACACAAGTTTGCCAAGACAAGGAATTGTTGTTTGGGGGAAGAAGATGATGATATTACTAGTAACTCTGGTTCAAGTTTTGGGTCTAGAATGCCTTTTCCTGAAATCATCCCTGAAAAACCTTATGCAGCGAGAAGTAGAGAAACTAAACCAGCAATGGCCAAACTGACTCGTAAGAAATGTAGGAATCATGCACGGAAAGCATTGGATCGAAGAAGTGTTCAACATTCCAAAACCCATGTAGAAGAGGAAGTAAATTCCTATAGAGAGCCAGTATTTGACTTGGCTGACAGGATCACTGCAAAAGGAAATAAAACTGTGCGCAGAAATTTGAGGAAAAAATCTTCTCAGGTGAATACGGCTGTGAGTCCACATATTTCAGCGAGTGAAGCTCATAGTACTGGTTCCAGGCAACGCACCATGGGTAGTGCAATTGTGGGATCACTGTCCAAATCCAATGATGCTGTTGATTCACATTTTAGTGGATGTGGGATCAGTCACTGTTGGTCAGGAACACCAAAGTACATGGGCCGCAATATTTATTCGGATGACGAAGAGCACGAAAAACCTTTGCTATCTGCTGAACAGACAGATACACGTTGTATAAATGTTACACCATGCCCACAAAATCCTAGAAGTTTAAGCCAGAAATATAGGCCAAAGTCCTTCAGCGAGTTGGTTGGACTGAATGTGGTATTAGAGTCCCTTTTACATGCCATAACGAAAAGAAAGATTGCTCCTATTTATCTTTTTCATGGTCCTCAGGGTAATGGTAAGTCATCAACTGCTAGGATTTTTGCAGCTGCTTTGAATTGTGTATCTGAGGTTAAAGATAGGCCATGCGGGTTTTGCCGAGAATGTCTATACGTATTCTCTGGAAGGAGTAGAAATGTCAAAGAGCTTGATGCTTCCAAAATAAATCACAAAGAAAGGTTTAAGTCCCTTTCGAAGAGTGCATGCACAGCTCGCTCTGAGGTTTTCATAATAGATGACTGTCAACACTTGAGAGAGGAAGCATGGGCAGCCATTTCTAAAAGCCTTGATGTGAAACCTGGACATACTGTATATATTTTGATCACCTCCGACATTGATGCATTGCCTCGCAGTTACTTGTCAAAGTGTCAAAGATACTATTTCCCAAAGATAAAGGAAGTTGATGTAGTACACAGATTGGAAAAAATAAGCATAGAAGAGGAGTTGCAATTTGACATGGATGCTTTAGACTTCATTGCTACAAAATCAATTGGCTCTCTTCGAGATGCAGAAACATTGCTCGATCAGCTTGCATTACTTGGAAAGAGAATAACAGTTTCTTTGGTGAATGAGCTTGTAAGTTGTGACGTCTTTCCCCTTTGTCATAGCCTTTAAAAATTTGTTCTCTTTGCAACTTGTTCGGTCGTACAAGTTGATTGAGTTTGCTTCTAAGCTTTTTTGATAGAATATTCAAAATTCTAATAAATTGCTTCTCTACAGATAGGAGTTGTTTCTGATGATGAGTTGCTCAGTTTGCTCGATTTGGCTTTATCTTCTGACACTGCTAACACAGTTAGAAGAGCTAGGGAGCTCATGATGACAAGGGTTGACCCTTTGCAGTTAGTATCACAACTTGCTAATGTTATTATGGACATTCTTGCTGGAAGATGTGGATTTTCTGAAACAAGCAGAAGCTTTATACAGAGGCATTCAGGTATGTGTCTATGCTGCTTACACAAAGACATTAAAAAGTTATGATTGAACCAAGTGGCATTGTAGGTTTCATTTTCCTCATTGTGTAAATTAGAGAAATTTGACTCCCAAAATAAGAAAACAAAAAAAATATTGAAATTAAACAAGCGTTTAAAAGTTCATATTGGTGCCGTCTTTCCCAACCACTTGAATTTTTGAGATAAGTGGCTAACTAGTCAAGTTGGAATCGTACATAACAATAGATTTTGCATTTGTCATATCTCCAATTATATTGAATTAGTCCGTATGTACGCTAAGCTTAGGCTACTAGTGTAAGTGTGAGTCAAAAGTGTTAAGAAGATAATTAGTAAACTTGTTCATTTACCAACACCTCAAAATTTTGAAATATGCCATCAACCAACAATTTTAACACTCAACAAGACTGTATATGACTTCTCTTGTCCAAACATGATTTGAAATCTTGTATTGTGTTGGGCAAAATGGCCTAAATGTATTGTTCCGATAACTTATCGAAAAACTTGATAGTACTCGACAATTCATCTCCTTCCTACTTTAACTTCCAATTTGCCACCTATACCATGCATCAGAACGTCAACATGATAATGAACTAGGAATGCAAAACTTTGACATAGTTTGAGATTTTGAACCTTGGTCCCTAGTAAGCTCCTTATAATGGGGAAAGGCTCCAAATGAGAGTCCCCAATATTCTAAATTGCCAAATAAGGCTCCTCTCATTGTTTTTGGACCAAGATCGTTTCCATTTAAAAAATAATATGATTATTTTTGAATCAAGTGTTTGGTGAATCAACCGAGGGACTAAAAGAGCTCTAAAATAATTTAAAGATAAGAGATACATTTTCATTTAAATTTATTAAGTAATTAATCAAGTTGTTAAGTGAAATAGTAACATAAATGAGAAAAAAATAAGGGGCATGTATTCAATTAATTTCATAAGTATTTTTTAATTTAAAAAACATAAAATAAATTAATTTCAATCAGTTAAGCTGATTGATGAAATAACTTAATAAAATAATTCATTTTTTCAAACATAAATATAAAATTGATTAATTTTGACCTTTTCAATTTGTTAAAATATGTACCTGTAAAATTGATTAGATGTTTATCTTCTTTTATATTTTTAATTATTTGCAAAATCCATCTATTTTTAAAAATTTAAACGAACTATGTTTATTTTTTAAAGATGAAAAGTAGTTTAATTTGGTTTATTTCGATGAGTCAAGTGATTCATTTAGTTTTACAAATAATTTATTGTTTTTAATTTTTAGACATAGAAAATAAATATCCATTTAATTTAATTATAAAAATACTTATAAGGATATAAATAGTATTTTAGAAAATAAATTTATTTTTAAAAATAAATGGGCCTTATTTAATCTTTTAAATATGACATTCTTTAACTTTTTTATTATAAAAATAATTAATTTTAATCAGGGTTCTTTGGCAAAATAGCTTAGCTTATAAAAATTAGCTAAATTAATTAATTCTTTATAAAAAAATAAATATAGTTAATTTTAATATTTTTAGAATTTTTATTTTTTTAAACATGAATTATCTCAAAAAATGAGAGGGGAATCTCATTTTATGAAATTAATGAACTGAAATAATTTGAAAATTCAAAAGAAGGCAGTTTGTTCAATATTGTAGTAAACATTTTTTCATAGTAATATAATGAAAATAATTAAATTTGTTATCAAGTTGTTTGGTGAAATAATTTGATAGACAAATATTATCAAAACATACCACTTTGAATGCTTGGTGAAGTGAATTATTTCATCGAACTCTCTCGCATTCATAATTTTAAAACATACCACATTGATAGTTTATCATCAATTCATTGCTTGTTTTGATATTTCTATGTCAGATTGTTATTTATTGCCTACCTGCTGCAATTTCCAGTGCGTGAGAAACAGATGTTATTTCCCTCTTTCTTGGTTCTCTATTGCATTCCTTGGCCTATGTTTTTCGTTGATTTTCTTCTTTTTCCTAGTTTCCCTAAATTTCCCTTCTTGTAGCATCTGTCATTGGGATGCAGAAACTTAGAGGCGCCTTAAAAGTTCTTTCTGAGACTGAAAAGCAATTGAGGTCATCAAAGAATCAGGCAACATGGCTCACTGTTGCCCTTTTAGAGTTAAGCACATTAGAATCTTCGCCTCTAACAGAATTCAACAGTTCTCATCAATGCTCGGAAATGCCTTATTTGAGAGGTAAAAATTCATTTTGCTTCAACATGTGAGCTGAGAATAATCCTATTCTCAGAAAACACAAGAGTCCTTAAATGATCCGCAATCCTAAATTATCCTAACAAAACTTTTCTGTGTGTCGAACTACTCTTCCCCCTAACAGATGATGCTAGATTAAGCACGACCAAGGCATGGGATCGTAAGAACTCAGTTTGCTACTCTTTTAACCAGGACAAGCCAGTATGTTCAGATAGAAACTGCAGCCGGAAAAAATTGGAAAGCATCTGGAGACAAGTCACACAAAGATGCCAATCAAATTCGTTTAAAATATTTCTGCAACAAGAAGGCTATTTGTCAGCAGTTTATGTTCATCAAGGTATATTAGAAAGTTCTTCTGTACAGTTTCTCGATATAGTTCACACTCTATTCTTTTTGTCTTTTTTATTATTTTGAAAAATAGAACTGCTATGGAAGTGGATCATGTACTATTATGTCAAATGTTTCAGTCATTCCTCTTCCAACCCTTCCTGGAATGGCTACAATACCACATTCTGGCAAAGTAATATCTTGAACGGTCAATGTACTTTAAGTTGGAAAGTTCTATATCAATATAATAAGCATGCCATTGCTTACATACCTAACAATCAATTTTTTGATTTTTTACTCTACCAGCTTCCAATTAGATGAATAACCTTTATAATTCAAATTAGTGCAACAGTGTCAAATGAAGCATTATTGCAGCTTTTTATTGGATAAAAATTCTTCCATCACCCACATACATGATATCTCAATTCTCAAATAATACAAAATTGTGTAGGGTTAAGTTGATGATTAGTCTTCCTTTCATTAAATTTGGTAACTCTTGCTTGATTATCCATTATAGCTCTTACAAACGAGATTTAATACTTTAAACTGTGGCAACTCAGTATTCTGTTTAAAATTTCAGGTGTTGCAGTGGCTGAGATAGAATTCTACAATCCTGAACATGTAACCAGGGCAGCAAAGTCACAAGAATTAATAGCATGTGCACTTCAGCATGTATTGGGTTGCAATATAGAGATTAGAATCAAGTTTGTCCCAAAATCAATAAGAAAGGTGGCTAAACCAAATAAATCTTCATTTAGTTTGTTAAGCTGTTCTGGTAGAAAGAAAGAATTATCACTTTCGACAATAAGTGATGAAGGTGAGACAGACACATCTGAAAAGATAGAAAGCTCTTTCAAGATTTATTCATCTCATCCTGCTCAGAAATTTTCACCTTTTGTTTCACAAGGTGCTGGCAAACAATCAGCAAATAGTCATGACACAAAAGCAATGATCAGCCAGACAACAGATGTCAATGATCACTATGCTGAATCAGAAGCAACAATAGATGGACAGGGCGGAGTGCATAGAGATGGAAAAGTTGAAGCAGATCCTTCACGGAACCTAGGTGAAGTGACCGAATATATCAGAATCCCAGAACCAGAAATTCAACCTAATTGTTTCCCTAGGAGACTATTGTTTCAAAGAAAGTTCTTGTCTAATACTCCTACAATCTGCTTGAGGATACCACAGCATAACAAATCAGAGCTTTCTATCCCTGAGAATGAAGCATCTGAAACATACATTTGCATGTACGATGACCCTTATACTCTAAATTCCAGCTCAACTTCCCATTTTACCTGCAGCTCCAGAGAAGAAAACATGTAAGTCCTAGCATTTTTGGTGGCATATACCTTCTCATTTAATTTCTGATCCTTAGTACATAATTGCATACTATGTTGCCTGCAATTGAATAGTTGATAGAATCTAAAATTTATTTGCATGCTTTTGATTACTAAAAATTAATGATCTTTAAGCTTAAATGGATTAGCGCTCAAGTATTAAAGTTGCATTGCGACAAAGGCATCCACATTTTCAGCCTTCTTAACACCTATAATACTTTAAAATATCAAATGCAAGATATAAAATTGTTAAATAGAATCAAATGTAATCATATGTTTAATGTCATTTTCGTAGATTGCAAATATTTATTATATAGGCATGAAAACTAACTTCAAATTAAGGAAAAATTCAAATATATTATTATCAATATACTATTGGGTGTATTTTCCTTTCTTTTTTTTTTTTAGGGTTAATACATAAATATATCCAAACATTTACTTGTTTTCTTAATTTTATTGAACTTTGAAAAAGTTTCATATATTCTATCGTTTTTAAAGAATATCAGAATCTATCTTTTGTTGAATTTTGTATAACACAGGTTAAAGTGTCCCATAATATTGAATGCCACATCAAGTAACACGTGGATGCCAACGAGGAGCATACATTTTCCTTAATTTTTTCTCCTCCTTTGTCTCTCCTTGTTGGAAATCACCAATGACCACAATGTGGTGCCCGAGAAGCGCACCTACCTCTAGCTTGGCTCCTTTGCCACTGCTGAGGAGGCCTACAACAAGGTCACTCACTGCCTTTACGACCTTAATGCCTATATTAACCTCCTCCATATATGCACCTCCTCTCATCTCCTTAAGCCGAGTGCCTCACCGTTGCACCTCCTATTGTGGAGGGCTACAACAAGGCCACTTGCCGCCTTATGACTTTAATGCCTATAACCTCCTGCATATACACACATCATTTGCCTCCTCTTATCTTCTTAAGCCGAGTTCCTCACTGTTGTACCTCTACAAGTGGCATTGGTGGTGGAGGTCACAAGAAGGGCCCACCTTAGAGGTGGACAACCACTTGAAGGGTTAGTTATGGAGGTACAATGATGAGACACTTAGCTTGAGGAAGTGGGAGGAGGTGGACCTTTTGTACTCCATCCATGAGATCTCCTCCCTTACCACCTTTGCCATTGTTACATCGTTCGCCTCCACGAGTTGCTTGCCTTTCGCTCCAAGGTATACCTCATCCTTGACCTCACCAAGGGTGGTGAGCTCTTCTCCCACATTGACAACCATAATCACCTCCCTAGGGACCTCGACTAGTTTTATGAGTTGATCTTTGTCATTGCCTACTCTCACTCTCGTGACATCTTTCATAGGGACATCAAATTGGAGAATCTCCACCAAACTCAAGGTCTTTGATTTCAAATTCACCGTCCTCTCATGCTCCTTCAATGCCAATCACCTAATGTGGGATGTTGACATGCACCTTAGTGGAGAAGCAAATGAATGGCTATGATAGGGGGAGGCTCACATCTGGTCTTCAATATGATGCTCTGTGTGCTCATTGTCGGTTGCCTCTCTTATTTGAACATAATCTCATATCTCTTGATCATAGATCTACTATGACCACCATTATTGCCTTTGGTGGATGTCGATTTATGTTTGCTACTTTATTGTCTCCTCCACCTTTATCTGACCATGTATATCTCAATTGACGACATCTTTTGTGATCCATGGTTTGCTAACGGCCTTAAAGTGAATTAGAGGGTGGGTCTTATGCTGTCGCTTGTCAATGAACAAAAGCCCCAAAACCACCTCAAGGTTGTGTGTGATGCCTAAAGACCATCGGTGATTATCGTGAAACAATAGCTTTTGACAAGGAGAGAGGGAGGGGAAAGGACGAGGAACAATGATAATTTCATGTTAGCAAACACATGTATTATTTGTTGATGTAACAAAATGTCACATGATTGTCATGACATAATTTTAATGTGTTAGACAATATTGAAATGGTGGATAGATTTTAATATACTTTGAAAACGATAATGATAAATGAAAAAATTTGGATAATTTTGAGAAAACGAGTAAGGGTTTACATATAAATATATTTATGCATTTACTTTTTGTAAATATGTTATTTTAAAACTTGACATCTTGCAAATAGGTCGTTAGTGTTTTTATCTTTCTTGAAATAGTAAATTAATGATTATAATTGATGCCCTTTTACTTTGAACATTATTGGAATTCTTTTGAATTTAATCATTTATGATATATTTTATTAACTTTTTTCAACTATATTCACTTAATACTTGAAAATGACATTTGAATATAATGAAAGATGGTTAAAAAGAAATAAAATGTAATATAAAAGAGAAAAGAAAGATCAAATTAAATAATTATCATGATACACTTATAAGAATTAAGAAAACTTAAAAAAGTATGAAATAGTTAAGAAATAAGCCAATAAAACAGCGAGCGAAGCCAGTAGTGAAGCTTTTAGATACTTATATTAACGATTTGATAGAAAAAAGAAGGGAAAGGAGCATCTATAGAATAGTTAAAGTGAGACAGAGGAAAACAAATAATTTTACTCGAATAAGATGCATTAAAGATGTATCTAATAGGGTACTAGTGAAGGATGAGAAAAGCAAGGAGTGATGGAAGACGTATTTCATTAACTTTCTACTGAAAGGTTTAGGTGACTAAGTTAGCTTGGAAATTTAAATCTTTATTAGAGAATTCAAATTTTTGAAGTAAAACATGCAGTAAATGGGATACAAAATAGAAAAACGGTTGAATTGAATGATATTCTAATATAAATGTATGAAAGTGCCGAAGGAAGCAAGGTATTAAATGACTTATGAAGTTATTAAATCTAATATTGTAAAAAGAAAATGTCAAATTAATGTAGGTAAGTACTCTAGCCCCCTTAATAAACACAAAGGAGACGTATAAAATTGTGGGAATTATAAGAGCATTAAGCTAATGAGCCATACTATGAAATTTTGAGAAAGAGTGAGAAAAAAAACTTGAGACCAAGGTGATCGAAGATGAATTTAGGTTCATGCTTGAAAGGTTGATGATAGAAGATATACATTTTATATGACTAAAAAAATATTGAGAAAAAAGCAAGACTTACACATGGTATTCATTGATCTAGAAAAATCTTATAACCGAGTCCTAAGGGAAATTATGTAAAGAATTATAGTAAAGAAAGGTGTTAACGTAGTGTATATTGAAACAATTAAAGATATGTAATGACAAAAGTGAAGATTACAGAAATTAAAGATATATAATGACAAGAGTAAAGACTACTGGTTGATTAATTGCAGTATTTCCTGTAATAGAGTTACATTAAGGATGAGCTCTAAGTTCATATTTTTTTACACTAGACATGGATAGACTCACTGGATACATTCAAGACATATTACATGTGCATGTTGTTTGTAAATGATATTACTTTGGTTAATGAGACACATTAAGGAGTAAATGTATAAATGTTAAGCTTGAATCTTGATAGGAAATAGTGGAAGGAAAAGATTTTAAACTTTGTAAAGTAAAAATAGAATATATGAGTTTAGTAGTATTATACTTAGCAAGACAATTGTTAAATTAGGAGATTACGAGATACCTACATTGAGAGCATTAAATATCTAGGATCGTTTTTATAAAAGGATAAAGGGGTTGATAAATATGTTTCACATATGATACAAGAAGGATAGTTGAAATGAAGGAGCACATTAGTGTACCTTAAGGTATCTAAAGTAAAAGTTTTACAAAACGGCGATTAGACTTGTTATGTTATATGTTGCTGAATGTTGGGTATAAAGTGAGCACATGTGCAAAATATGAGACTCGTAGAGATAAAGATGTTAACGTGGAAGTGCAGACATACATGGATAGATAGGATAAGAAATAAGAATATTAGAGAAAGTTGAGATTGCTCTTATTAAAAGAAAACTGCGAGAGACACATTTAACATACATGCACACGTACTTAGACATCTAATAAGTGTCTCTGTTGTGAGACTATGACAAATACACAATAATAGAGGAAGAGGGAGACCTAAGAAGACTTGATAAAATAAAATAAAATTTATTTAAGTATTAGATAATAATATAGTAGGTGATCGAGCCTAATGACGTAGGAGCATTCATATAGACGATCCCACTTAGTAAGATAAAAACTTTAGTAATAGTAGTTGTTGTTGTTGTATCATGATCATGAGAATGTCGGACATTTTGGTATATAATTCTAGTGGAATATTATTTGAGATTAAATACATGAATATCCAATATTTTACTTTTAGATCTACTTTTGTTAGAGATAGTAATATGTCATTTCATAAATCAAAAAAAAAAGTTTTTGCTCCCCCTTAAATAAATGATATTAAGATGATATAATGATCCTTGAACTTGATGATTAAATATAAAGAGGTTGGCGTTGAGTCAGGCATAAAATTTACAATAGAAAATATTTTATTAAATGATATAATTTATTTTACTTGATTTTCTATTTTGAAACTATAAATAAACAAGTAATTAATACCAGTTATTACAAATTTTCTATAATTTAAAAAATAATATTCTATGATACTATAGTACATGTAATATTTAACTAAAATAATTAAAATATGTTTAATAAATAAAATTGTGTTGAATATTAGATGCTTGTAGTTTTCACAGGAATATTGTTATTAAATATCTTCGGCTATTATAATGGACTTGTGATTATGCTATTTAAAAAACTATTATTAGAAACATCAATTGCAGATAATTAAACAACATGTCTGCATATGCCATTTGCAACTTTTGTCTCAATTTTGCAATCCTTATTAATGGCAACCAAATTTTGCCTTAAACTGCGCTGCATATACCATGGATCTCTATATGGCAGCCAAAGTGATAAGCTTCAATTAATTTGTATATCTTGATTGTGTACCTTTTTGCTTTCAGCATTTTCTGCAAGACCTGTACTTCTAGTCTAAGTTTAGCTCTATTCTACATATATCAGATTACTTGTGTTATTGACTTCAACCCATGAAGGAAGCTTTGTAGTTTATAGTTCAAATCTGAATGATGTTGGAGTTTCGTGTTGGGATGAGAAGGTCAGATTGTTGGTTTTATTGAAGAAGGCTTTATAGTTTAAATCTGAATGATTTCGGAGTTTGGTGTCGGGATCAGAACCTTTGGTACCATTAGGCTGAAAACAACTCGTGTCGCTTGCCAAATCTTGTATATAAATAAATATATAAATTAGTTTTTTTCTAACAGTTTGAGCTTTTGGGATAAATATAGTAGGTCGAAGTTTATGTAAACAACAACAAAAAAAATCTATTCAAGTCATGGGTTTCTGCCAATCAAGTCATGACACATGAGAGAAGCGTTAACAATAAATTGACCTCTTCCCTACTAGCTTGAGCTTTCGAGATATGTGGTTAACCAATCAACTTTAACCATGGACTTTTCTACTACATATTGCTCCATTTGCTCCATCTAAAACTTTAAGGTCTCTATAGTGGTTCTACTCCTATTAACCTACTCTACCATTGTACACATCAAATTCAACTAATTTATATGACAATGTTGGCTAATCTTGTATGCATTGACTTTGGTCGATGATGCTACTCAACTACCGAGGCACATCCCTAAGATCTCTCCATTAAAACTAATAATCAACATATATGCTCTTTTTTTGTTTAATTTCTTGAGATAATATTGTGTCACCTGAGTGATTTGAATATGTTAATAATCTCATGTGCCTTTTGAATGTCTGCAATGATATATATACCTTTCTATCATATTTATTTGCCTTGCACATACCACCTTAGAACACTATTAGTTGCTCTATAATGGTACCGTTCGCTCTATAGTGGTACCACTCCAAATCCAACTGGCTTAGTGGAATTGAATTTTTCCTCAATTTAGGACAAAGGACTAACCACGATATGTTATGCATCTCTAGGTAAATTGAATTAGTTCTCTGTAGATTCATGGGTTTTATTTCACCTGTAGCACTTCCTTATTAATGCATTCATACTTGTACAAGATAATCTAAATATCAGGTCCATTTATTTCATCTCTCACTTCAAAAGCAACCAGATCCTCACTCTCGACTTTCTACACACTTCTTAAGTCTTTGTCTTTGTGCTTAACGATTCCTTTTGATGTGACGATATCTTGTGGACGTGCTGTTAGGATTCAATGCTAGTATGCTAGAGGGGGAAGGGTGAATAACCTACCAAATTAAATATTTGATTTTCTCTTGTACACGCAAGGTCAAATAAACCCGTTAATTCATATGCATCATGCCCATGTGCTTATTCATGTTAGAGTAATATACAGTGGAAATAAAGTATGAACAAACACAAACACAATACTAACAAATACAACACTAACAAAGAGAGTTTATGTGGTTTGGATACCCTAAGTTCTACCAAAGAATTATTACATCTCACATCTCACATCTCACAGATGTTTTCAACTTTACTTTTCCTAAGAGTTCATCTCCTATGAAGTCTTTAGTCCCTCAAATATACTAAGCCCTTGGCTCGTTCAACATGTTATCCTTTGTCAGGTTACCTACATAGACCAACTTTTGACTTTTGTGGTTGTCATTAAAGTTGTCGAACTAATCCATGCCCCATGTCCTATAATCCTTTGAATGTCCCATGCTATCCTTTGTTAATCTCCAACAAAGCTCTGAGTCATCGAGTCCACTTGGCTATGCCAAGTCATAAACTATGACAAGCTCTGCAACCTGTCAAACTAGCTCCATGCTCCTTGTCCTATGCCGATCTCCAACGAACCTGAGCCATTGAGCCATATGAACTTTGCCACACCAAGTTCAACAAACACAACTTACCTTGTTGAGTCACGCTAACTTAGCTGCACCAAGTCAACCAACATAACTCAACCTCGTCAAGTCAAAAGATCCATGAGCTTCGTGTGCATCTTACTAGGTTCCTGTTGAACTTCATGCACACATTAGTAACACCCTAGATAAACCTAACTTAAACCCTTTGCTAAACATGCCCAACACTTTAATCAAAATTGGATCACTTACAGTATGATGGATTATCAAAGGTATCATTTGAGATCTTCTCTTCTACATTGTCCAAGTCACCTACAAGGTATGCTCATATGCTCCATGTGTAACTTGTACAATAATGTCTTGTTATATGCCTTTAAGCTCATATAATGCTCTTTGTTATAGTCTCAATGGTCCTGATATGAATGGCATTGTTAAGAATATACAGACCTTGATGGGTCTAACTGCTTTTGCCTTTATTATCTCCCAATCACTTTCATATTTGATGACTTCCCTTTCTCTTTGAGACGAAGAGTACTTATAGATTCTAATACATGAATAAATATGATATCCTCCTCCATCAACAAAAGGAAATTAGACCCTTTATTAAACCTTTGAATTGAGAATCTTTTGATGCTTGAAGTCATCCTTAGACAATGTGTTTTTTGAGCTAATTGCTCCACCCACTATGAACTCCTAATGCACCACTTCAAAAATCTCACTATATATGTATATATCTTTGGTACGATTGGATGGAATTGGATAACATTCTAGCATTTATGATTTCAATTCACACACTTGTATCTTTAAATATAGGTTCTCTAGAATGTGGAACAACCTGTACCACAAGGCTACATGATGAAGACAAAAAGTGATGAGTAAATTATGTGCTTTAACATAAGCCTATTCCACAATGAGAAACCAAGACTATAATAATACGAGAGAAAGGAAAAAATAATAGCTAGACAAACCATTCTCCAAACCTTGCAAAAAGTTCTTACCTTGTAAAAAATGATAGCTGGACAAACCAATCTCCCCAAGAAGCTTCTCTGCAAGTAGTATGATCTTCCACAACCTTCAAATGCATCTAAGATGTCTCCTATCTAAATTCTCAAATGCAAGCAATCAATGAGCAAGAACATAGTGAAAACCACCACCCCTTAACAAAAAAAAGTAAAATAGAATTTTATATAAGCTCAAAATTTTAGCAAATTGAAACTGCATAGAGGCTATTCAAGTAGCTGTAAAATTTTGTTGTATGCATCTACTTGTTGTCCATTCAGTTTGTTACTCTTAATGTTTTTTGTTGGCTTTGATGTGCATAATTGTTGTCTTCCCAGAGTTTGCAAGGACTCTAAGGTCAAGCCAAAGCTCTTCTGCTGGAGAATGCCCAAGCCTCAAGTTGTTGACTAAAAAGCTACTAATGCTGGTGATTGAATTGCCTCTAACAGAGCATGAAGATGATAAGTTGCCGCGAAAAAGTCCGGTTCACTAATAGTTGCAGAAAATGTTCCAAGGATTCCTCCAATATATCCTCTGTATTTGCTAAGGTAGAGTTGGGTACATGTATAACCATTCTTAATCACCTTGACCTGAAGGGTAAGATGGCTGTGGCAGCAGGCTTCAGTATGCTTATCGAACATTAATTAGCAGCAAGCAGCTTGCCGATATGCCTGGTTACCCTTTGCGACAATGTTCCGGGGACTTAAGTATCTTGTAGTATGAACTGTGGGATGGAAAAGAATCTGAATGGTGCTCATAGTGCAGGGAAGAAATGTCTTTCTATGTGACTCGAATGCTTGTTCATTGGATGTCTAGCAACTTTTGGAAGCACAAGAGAACAAGTAGACATCATAATCTTTGCATGAATTAATAATTGATGAGGCAATCTAAGAGAGGCCCTTTTATAATTATATAACGAGGACACTCTTTTATTATTTTATTAATGAAGCAAAAGATCCTTTTATAATTTTAATGAGGATAATAAATATAAAATAAATAAATAAATAAATAAAATTATTTTAATTAAATTAAATTATTTTAATTGATTATATTTTATTTTCATCATGATTGATTGGTTCTCTGTAAGAAAAGATTTAATTATTTTTTATACTTTTGTTTTCAAAATTGATTGTAAATATTGATGAGATTAAATTTGTTTTCAATAACTTTATGAGTTTGTTTAATTAATTCTTTGATAAGAAGATTAGTTAGTTGGTGAGATGTAGATAATATTTTCATTCATGTTTTTTAATGGAATGATGATTAATCTTTACATGTTTATGATGAATAGGATTGTGAGTTATATTGATGGTTAATAGGTTGTGAGTTATATTGATGGTGATTTATTATCATAATGAAAAGAGTATAGTGTCTTTATATTGAATCTTTAGGTTTTTCATCATCCTTTTGATTTAAATGAGTTTACAAATTTTATGTCATAATTTTGTATTTCATTTCAACACTATTTTTTGTCACCAAAAATTATTTTTTACTATGCAACATCACTAAATTCTCTTATACTATCATTCAATATTGAAAAATGACTTTTTATTATCAATCGATCCTATCTAATTTGCATCAGTATATGTGCAAACTTTTTTATTTTCAATTTTTGTAAAGAATAAATCTTTTCCAAGAGTTTGTTTCAAGTATCTCAAGATTATGTATACTGTATTTAGATTACTTTAACATACAACAACAACCAAGCCTTATCCCACTAAGTGGGGTCGGCTATATGGATCCTTTTACGTCATTGAGCTATATCTCCTATTATATCATCATTTATATTTAAATAAATTTTATCTTGTTTTATTGTTGCTAACCAAGTCTTTTTTGATCTATCTCGTCCTCGTTTGATATGTGTATTTGTCATAGTTTCACACCGCCTAACTGGAGCATTTATCGGTCGTCTAAGTACATGTTCGTACCACCTTAAACGTGTTTTACGGAGTTTTTCCTCAATAGATGCAACTCCAACTTTCACTCTAATGCTCTCATTTATTATTCTGTCCATCTTCGTATGTCCACACATCCATCTTAACATCCTCATCTCCGCAACTCTCATCTTTTGCTCATGTGCTCGAGTCATAACCCAACATTCAGCGCCATATAACATGGCAGGTCTAACTGTCGTTTTATAGAACTTTCCTTTAAGTTTTAGAGGCACTTTACGATCACATAAAACACCTGATGCTCTCCTCCACTTCAACCATCCTATTTGTATTCTATGTAAGACATCTCTCTCAATCCCTCCATCGGCTTGCAAAAATGATCCTAAATATTTAAAACTCTCAGTTCCAGACAACTCATCATCTCCTATTTTAATACTTGTCTCATTACGTTCAATATTGCTAAACTTAAATTCCATATATTCTGTCTTTACTCTACTAAGCCTAAAACCTTTCTCTTCTAATGTTTCTCGTCAAGATTCTAATTTAGTATTTACTCCCTCACGTGTCTCATCTACCAATACAGTATCTTACTTTAACATAGTGAGTGTATATATTGATTTACTAGACTAACTGCAAAAGATAATATCTGAACATGTATGTGAGAGATAGATGAGTTTTTCAATAAGACATTGATTATTATCTTTGTCAACTGGTTTTCCTTTAAATATTTTTCCTTTATTTCCTAGTTCAATTGACGTATTACTTGGCCTACATCCTAACATATTAATTTCCTTCAACAAATCTAAAATGTTTTTTCTTTTAGAGACTAAAATGCCCTTTTTATTTCAAACAATCTCTATTCTCAGAAAATATCTTAGTGTTCCAAGATATTCGATTTCAAATTCTCATGCCATCATTTTCTTAATTTCTTTTAATTCTTTACTATCATTTTCGATGATGATGATATCATCAACATACACTATAAGAAGTTTTTGATCTTTTCTTTATCAAAATGTTTTACAAATAGTGTATGATTTGTTTGCCCTTAAATATATCCAAAGTTTTTGATCACCTTGGAGAATTGATCAAACCAGACATGAGGTGACTATTTTAACCCATAGAGACATTTGTTGAACATGCATGCAGTGTTATCTCTTTTTTTTTCAAATCCTAAATGTTTATTCATATAAATCTCCTCTTCCAATTCTCCATTGTGAAAGATATTTTTTATATAAGTTGATGTAATGACCAATCTAGATTAGCTACCAATGATAGAAGAATTCTAATAGTATTAAGTTTGGCAATAGGAGCAAAAGTCTTAGTGTAATCAATCCCATAAGTTTGAGTAACATCTTTGACCACCAAACGAGTCTTGTGCCTTTCAATTGAACCATATGCCTTTTACTTGATTGTGAAACTCCATTCGCAATTAATGATACATTTCCCTTATGAGAATTTCATCAAATTTCAGGTATTATTTTGTTTAAGAGGATATATTTCTTCAAGAATAGCAGTCTTTCACTTAGACATAGCTTGTGCCTATGACAGACCCGAGAATCAATTCACCAGATAATTTTAAAATAAAAGCACTAAATGTGGAGGATAAATTAGAATATGAGATAAAATTTGAAATGAGATATTTGATATGGGATCATAAACCTTTTCTGAATACAATTGGTATATCAAGATTGAGAAATGTACCTGACTCATTATAAGATTCTACCATCGGTTCATCTTCTTGTTACGGTTAGGATTCACAATTTTATTTTTTATCTTATCCATCCTTGTATGTCGGCATATCCATCTTAACATCCTCATTTCTACAACTTTCATCTTCTACAACTTTCATCTTTTGCTCATGTGTTCGAGTCATAATTTAACATTCAGCTTCATATAATATAGCAGGTCTAACCGTCGTTTCATAAAACTTTTCTTTAAGTCTTAGAGGTATTTTATGATCATAAAGAATACCTGATGCTTTCTCCATTTTAACCATCCCATTTGTATTCTATGTAAGATATCTCTCTCAATTCCTCCATCCTTTTGTAGCAATGATCCTAAATACTTAAAACTCTTAATTATAGATAATTCATTATCTTCTATTTTAGCAATTATCTCATTACGTCTAATATTACTAAATTTAAATTTCATATATTTTGTCTTTACTCTACTAAGGCTCCTTTCATTTCTAGCGTTTTTCGTCAAGATTCGAGTTTAACATTTACTCTTTCATGTGTCTCATCCACTAACATAATATCATCTGCAAATAATATCATCTGCATTATAGTTTTCTCTTCTTCATTTCTTGTTTCAAACCTATAACCCTCATACACCCTATCATAATTTGTAATACATCATCTAGGTCATCCCAAAATATAGATTTAGTACATTCATCTAATTCTACTTGAGATGCATATATGATAATGACATTAACAATTTCTTTCGCCATCACTATCTTGAGGGCTATAATCCTATCCCCCCTTCTAATTACTCGTACTATTTCATCCTTTAACGAATTATCGACAACAATACTTCATTTTTTATTTTACTCCTTTTTGTATATCATAATTTAAAACTCAAATTCTCTATCATCTTTTATCTTCTCTCCTATCCATTTTATCTCTTATACACATAAAATACTAATTCTTCTTTTAATCATCGTATCTACCACTTCTATTATTTTCTTAGTGAGTTAATCAGATCATATCTACCACTTCTATTATTTTATTAGTGAGTCTTCCGTTCGCTCTTTATAGCGCATACCTTTCTCCTAATTTGTATGCTCTTAGATTGCTTTGAGAATAGTAGGGGCTCTAAGGGCTTAATTATCACCTTGTCCTCTTGAACATGATTTTAATTATCATCTTTATCCTTGCAATTTGTCATGCAACTCCTCTACCTTTTGCACCTTCTTCAATAATCTTCTTCTTCAGCAGCAGAAAAGATGAAATCCACCACTCCAATATTGTGTACGATCAATTTCATAATTATAAAAAGATAAATAAAAAAATTATAATTGATCATTACCAGGATTACCTTCTTCAGTAACCAATAGATAGAATGGACAGTTCTAATTTTGATGGAGTTAAATCAACTATGAATTTTTTTTTTCCGATAGAAGTTTTTCAACCATATCCTTTATTATTGATACACGAGAGTGACTCCACTTCCATCGAAAATTTTGAAGAATAGCATTCAGGCTATTGGGTTTTATAATTGGGACATGGATCCATACTTACAATACAAAATAAATGATTAGGGGCTTTGAATCATAAAACCAATTACTGATCAATCAGTAATTCACCTCTCAATACAGGCTTTTGTGATGGAATGCATATTATATGAAGGGGGATTAGGGGTGTAGATTCTAATTCAGTTCCTTAACATTAATGGACTATTAACATATTATAAGCTTTAAGTTAATGATCTCAAGATGAATTAATTGTCTTATAAATGATGATAACTAGATCAGGTAATAAATTGATTTAGTTGGATGTATCGCTTTACTTTCAGCAAATACCAAAAATACTAAATGAAAAAGATCAAGAACCCTAATCCAATGTCATTGTAAGCTATAACGGTAAGTTGCAAACACCTAAAACCCTAAATGAAATCTTTGGTTGCCAGTGTACCTCCTTAAATTGTTACACTGACTTCACATGCTCTTCAGGACAAAATCCTAAACCCTAAAACATAACTTTGATAGAACACCCTTTTGATGTTTTAAAAAGAAAGAACACCCTTTGATTTTTACCTATTAAGTATTCAAGATCAAATACAATCTTGCAATGCAACTCATTGGTGGTACCTATCAGACATGAGGTGCTATGCTATTTTAAGCATAATGTGTGGTCTTATTAATTTGCAGCCAAAGAAGCTCTCAATTTCAGTTTAAAAGTAGAGGGGGGTTGTATCAGCAGCAGAATACATCTAGATTTATTAGCTGCTAAGATCAATCGACATTATGACTAGTCATCACAATTACAATTGGAGAAGTAAAACAGATGACTACCATTTTGGTTCAAGGCGCACTACTGTTCTTTCCTTTTGGAATCCTTGAGCTGCCCCTTCTTGCGAATACTCATGCAGAAGCTTAGTCGACATTGGTCAACCATGGATTCGGGAAATAGTGAAATCAGACACCATATGAGTGAATGGGGCCAGTAGGGTGAGCATCTTGGCTCGTAGCCTATCCATCGAAGAGCTGCACGAGCATAACCGTCTGCTGATGGGACGAAGAAGGAAGATCTCCTGATGGATGTCATCTTAGTAGCCACATACAAGGGCACCTGCATTCCAATCCAGAAACTAAGTCATGTACATGCATGTCAAATGCAAGAAAACAATAACCCAACAAGCTTTCAACTAGGATAATAAACAAGAATTAACATACTGTGTTCCCTCTAGAATAGCGAGTTGTAGTACCCAAATTGTTTTTGGAGGAGCGTAAATAAAGACGTAGAGGCATACATTTAGATACGAGTGTACACAGTACGCATTCGAAGAAGAGACACGTATATACACGATAATTAATTTCTATGCTTAAACTTAGAAGTGCAACAATTCATTCAATACAGAGAACATTCTTAGAGATACAGTCAGATTGTTTCAGTGTGGCAATAATCAGATAGATACTTCTATCCATTTAAGAACTGCACTACTTATTCTTTTCTTTTTACGACATCGTAGATCAGATTAGTGATGAGAAAGATAAGATTTAAACTAATGTATTACTACATCTTCCAAACATAAACATAGATATAAAACAAACATATCCATTTTTTTATTTAACTGGATATTTGGCAGAAGCAATAGGTACCAATCTCATTGTAAATACTCCGAAGTGTTAGAATATACTGATCCACATGAGAGAAGACTTCCGCATTGAACCATATAATTCAACCTTTCATGGTAATAGCATCTAGCAGATGGAAAGAGTATATGAATCTCACTTCCCAGAGTTCTAATAGCCAAGTAACCGAGGTAGAGGAAAATAAAAGTGGCAGGAAATACTCTAGAACCTAGAGCACTTGTGCCACTGATTTTTCAGGTGTCCTATTTCAAATGGAAAATGGCAAACAGATGAGAAATTCAATCTAATAAAAAAGAAAGAATTGCCAATAGATTGGCAATAGAATGATTGTCCAGACTCTATTTCCAATTTTGTTTCCTATATCAATTCACCACCACTTCTGTGTGACCAAAGATGATCACATACAAGACTTCAAACCGATATAGGAAAATGACAGAAACGGGCGAGAAAGTAAATCTAATAAACAAGAGAGAATTGCTAATAGATTGACAATTATTCTAATGATTGCCTGAACTTTCTTTCCAATTTTGTTTTCTCTGTCAATTCACCACCATTTCTGTATGACTAAAAATGATCACATACAAGTTTCAAGCAGAAACAGGAAACTGAAAGAAATAGGTGAAAAGTTAAATCTAATAAACATGAGAGAATTGCTAATAGATATATCATTAGAATGACTAATAGATATATCATTAGAATGACTAATAGATATATCATTAGAATGATTGTCTGGACTTCCTCCCCAATTTTGTTTTCATTGCCAATTCACAACCTTTTCTGTATGACAAATAATACAAGACTTCAAGCAGCAAACTATTTTTGATGGAAATTCTATATGGAAACAAACTGAAAAGGCTTTTCGTGATAGATTTTAAATGTGCAAACATCAAGTTGAATCTATTGAGCTGTGCTTGTAACTAAATTCTACTATTATTATTTGATGGTATCTGAGTATATTTATCATGTTTATGGAGGAAAAACATTAAAGTGAAGGACGCATCATTGAGCACATTCAAAGCCATATCATGTCATCTGCAGAAAAGGGAGGCTAGAGAAAAGTAACAGATATCTTGCAGAATATATCGAACTGTTTGAATAGTACCTGGCACTGCACATCTATTCCCATCCCTTTGTATTCAACGTATAAGCATCTTGATAATTGATCAATGTACCTGAAAACAGTATTAAACACCCTTTTTCAAACAAAAGATCGCATAGGCTGCAAGCAACCCAAGTTTAGCAAATAAAAAAGAAATAAGAGAAGTACATCTTCATGTTAGTCCATAAAAGCACTTTAACTCATGCAGCAAACGAACTTGCTAAACTTTTCGATCAAAGATCAAGAAAAAGATGCATAACACGACAAGCTTAAGCTTTACAGAAAGGTTTCCCATCAAAATTCCTTGTCCCAGACAGACACTGTTATCAGTTATAGGCTTGCTTGAATCATCCCATATAAACTAGTGTTCAAATCAGTTCAATATTATCAGGGCGGCAGTAAAGAGGCGCAATGAATCATGGAAAAAAATAGGAACTCAGATCTTACGCTTTCGTTGCAGAATAAACAGCGAAGAGCGGATCAGAAGGGATGACGTTAGCGGCACCAGAGCCGATGTTGACTATTGCGCCCCTCTTCCTTTCCAGCATGCCCGGAAGAACGGCCTGCGCGATCTTGGTCATTCCCTCCACGTTCACCTTGATCAGGTTACTCAGAAGCTCCTCATCCAGCTCGTGCAAGAACTGCGCATAGGGGTACGCGACGCCAGCGTTGTTGACGAGGATACCGACATCTAGCCCCTTGATGGCCGTCCGTAGGCGGGCGACGCCTTCGGAGATGTCTCCGGAGAGGTCGAATACCAAAATCTGGACGCGAACCGCGGGGTACGCGGCTCCGACGGCATCGGAGACGTCGCGTAGCTTGTCAGGGCTACGGCCGACGAGGACGAGGTTGAGGCCCTCGCGGGCGAGCTGGAGGGCGAAGCTCCTCCCGATCCCATCGGTGGAGCCCGTGACGACGGCCCACGATCCGTAGCGGCGGAGGTTCTTGCCCGGGCGGAGGAAGGTGACGAAGACCCAGCGAAGGGCGAGGAGCGAGATCTTGAGGAGGGCGAGGAGGCCAATGGCGGCGAGGAGGAGAAGCCAGGCCGGCGAAGATTGGAGGTGCTCGTGGAAGGAGCATGTAGCCATGTCTTGTGGGGGAAGAAGCAGAGAGAGAGAGAGAGAGAGAGAGAGAGAGAGTGAGGAGTGCCCAAAGAGGCAAGGGGATATTTATACTCGATTGAACTAAAAAGGAAAGAGCGGAGCGGGCACCGGGCAGGGCTCCCACGAAACGTGCGTGGCAAGCCAAAGCCAAAGAGCGTGAGTCGATGCAATGAAACAGAATTACGTGGGAGATTTTATTCGTAAAAATATCTTTATTTTTAATATTTTAGAAATATGTTGTTACACTTTTATAGTAACAATCTCATAACTATTATAATTATAAATCCTTAATTATTATAATATAATATTATTAATATTATCAAAATTAAAATATTTATATTATAATAATTATAAATCATAATTATATATTTTTTTAAAAAATACTCAATTGAATAAAAAAGAAATTACTAGATCACAACTATTACCGTTCTAACAACCATAATCTCATAATTATTAAAATTACATAATATAATAGTTACAATATCATAACTGTTACAACTATATAATAACTATGATTCTATAATTATTATAATATAATATTATTAATATTGATTAAAATTAAAATATTTATATTATAATAATTATAAATTATAATTACTATGATAACAATGAATAAGAATATATGAATATTTTGCAATGTTGGTGATGGAGCAATAAAACCATCTATCAAATCAAAAGTTAATGTTACCCCACGGACGGACGGACCGGATCTCACTAAACTTATAGAATTAACACACAAGTTAATGCTTGTTTTCTTTGTATAGTTAGCTATTCACTAGTTAAATTTCACAATCACTTCAGTTGAAATTTACTTTAGCCCCACACGATCGGTCTCATGTCAATCTGTGAAAAGGTAAATCAGAAAATTACAATCGACTGAAGGAGAACATTACCTTAAATTTCATAATCACACACTTTATTATATTTGGTGGAACATCTTGTATCATTAATGTCATCATTTATAGTCTTGACTAGTTTAGATCGATTAGCCATGTTGACTAAAACTATCTATCAAATGTTGAGAATTATTGAATCAAATTATGTTAAATCACCATGTTATTTTGTTTCCCTTTTATTACATTCTTACTCACAATAGATTAATTAATTTCAAAATTAATTTTAATTTTGAAAAACCAAAATGTATTTCCTTTACATTTCTCATAACTTTTATAACTACTAAACCTTTTTAAAACTGCTATCAAAAGAAATGATGCCAAAAGCTCAGGTAAATGATATTGTTGTTTGGTTAAGGAGCAACTTAGTAAAGTTGGTCCATTCAACGATGCTAAAGAGATCTAGACAAGTTGATTGAACTACACGAAGAAATCACTGACTTGAGAATGTTAGTGCAAGGAATATCAGATAATCGAACTTGAGTTTTGATGTTAACAAAAAAATTTCAAGTTAAGCCTTGGTGAGTTAATGTATTTGTTAAGTACGTAGGCCTTAATAGGAAAGCCCTAGTAGCTCGAGTGGATCATATACCAAGCAATGGAAGCCTTAGTAGATCAAGTAAATCAGATACTAAACAACGGAAGATTTAGCAGATCAAGATGATTAGACACTAAGCAGAAAGTCTAGATGGATTAGCGAGATCGGATATCTGACAAGAAGGACTTGATGGGTCAAAGGATCGGACATCGAGTCAAAGGAAATCCTGATGGGTTGAGTGATCGAACACTAAACAGAGGAAGCTCAAACAGATGAATTGGACCAGATATTTGACAAAGGATAAATAAATGTAAGCTTATGTAGTGACGAGACGCTTCTAAAAAGAAGGGCAAGTAAGGATGTGTCCTCTTTAAGGGGACGAACTTAGACATTAATCCGACTAGTATCCTACTGCACTGTCTATGTGTCGATGAATACTCCTCTTCGATAACCTTTGTTTTCATAAAAAGGATAGTAATGTGTTACCACACCTTTACACTTGTAAGAGGTTTTCTCTTCCTCCGAAAAGATTTTCTGAAGAAAAAATTTAGTTGATTGCTCACTCATAAGCGATCCTTGATTGTGAACCTTAGAATAGCAGTCGGTGGTTGTGAACCAAGTAAAAAAATAAATGAATTTTTGTTGTGTTACTTGTTTATTTCTACTGCATTTTCTCTCGAAAAAGGAAAAAAATTTACGAGCGATATTCACCCCCTCCCCTTCTATTGCTTTCAATGGTCCTACAATTAGTATCAGAGCAGAGATACTCTGAATTGATGCAACCACCACTCGAGCAATTTCACTTTTTTTTGTACAACTGTCGAAGTTATTTTATATTTCAGTAGCATTACTTACCCAACACCAAGTCTTGGAACATTCTTTAATTTTATTTTTCTAGCAAGCATTATATGACCCATCAAGAAGGGTACAACGTTGTTCGTTCTCCCCTATCCAATGGTGACAACTTCGAGTACGGGAAGGGACGAATAGAGTACTAGTTGAAAACCCAAATAGAAATGTGGATCATTATCAAAACTAGATTCACACTATCGGTCAATGAAATCAGAGAAAAATTTAAATGCGAAAAGTGAACCTCTAACATCAAGAGACAAATTGAAGCCGACGCTAAAGTTACACAAATCCTATAGTGCAACCTAATCAAAGAAAAACTCAACCACATCAGACCATTCATAATTGTCAAGGACCTTTGGGACAAACTGATCGAGCTCCACGAGGGAACCAACGACACTAAGGTAATGAAGCGTGATTTGTATTTAAATAAATTATTTAATCACAAAATACAGGATGGTGACTCCACGAGTCAACTACACGCCCGAATCAAGGACATCATAAACAAACTACATTCAATCGAACAACCAATGGAGAATCAAAATATAATAAGATACGCCCTTAAGGTCTTTCCTTAAACACTTTGTGGACATCTATGGTAGATGCATACAAAGTCTCTAGGGGACCTTTCCACAATTAGGTTAGACAAGCTTTTTTGTAAATTCGAATTGCATAAACATGCTAACTTGAGTCAAGTTGAGTAGGGTATTTCTTTGATTGTAGGGCAAATCAAGAGCAAGGAGTCCAAGTCGAAGTCTTGACCGAAAAAATCGAAATCCGAAGACGAGTCAGATTCAGACAAAGATGATGAGGAGCTAACGGAGATGATCAACTTGGTCCGAAAATTGATCAAGAAGAAGAGCTTTACCAAGAGGGAACTCAAGAAGGTGATCCAAGTAAAAGGCAAACAAACATGTCCGAACAAAACCACTAAACTCAAGACGGAGGTGACTTGCTATGGATGCAACCAAAAGAGTCACTACAAATCCGAATGCCTGAACTCAAAGGGAACCAAAAAGAAAAGGAAGAAGAAGACGTTGAAGGCCACGTGAGACGAATCATCCTCAAAAGAATCAGACATGGAGGAATTGAAGCAAACAAGCTTCATAGCTCCAATGGCGAAGGAAGACGTAGTCGAGTCCAAGTCAAGCAACGGATCCAAATTCAAGTTAGACCAACAAGACGACGAGGTAACATTTCCACTAGTTGAAAAATTATATACAATTATAACATGCTTAATTATGAAATTAGCTAAGTCCAAGGAACGGGTTAGGTCATTCTTTAAGGAGAAGATCGACTTTAGTCCCTCGACTAATCAAGTTCAAAAAGGAACCTCAATTCAAGTTCAAAAATTTGAGGAAGAAAATTCTCTCTTTAAAGGTCGGGTTGAAGAACTCAAGGGTGCATTGGAAAGGTTCATTTCGATAGGGTTGAGTATGCGATTAAAACTGAACCAGACCGAATTAACCGAAGCCAACAAATCAAATTTTTTTGAACTAATCGAACAAATCAAATTTTTTCAAACTAATCAAACCAACCGAATCGATAAAATATCAATTAATTCGGTCGAAAATCAAATTAACCAAAATAATCAAAATTTTCAAATATTATGGTAGATTTATCGATTTTTTTATTTTGATTTATTCGATTTATTCAGTTTAATCAAATATGAAATTTTAAAGCCAAATTGAATTAATCGATATAATCCATTTTTTTAGAAAAAAATCTGAAATTATGAAATAATCAAACTGAATTTGTATAACATGTTTAATTATGAAATTAGCTAAGTCCAAGGAACGGATTAGGTCATTCTTTAAGGAGAAGATCGACTTTAGTCCCTCAACTAATCAAGTTCAAAACGGAACCTCAACTCAAGTTAAAAAACTTGAGAAAGAAAATTCTCTCTTTAAAAGTTGGGCTGAAGAACTCAAGGGTACGTTGGAAAGGTTCACTTCGATAATATTGAGTATCAAGTAAAATCGAACCGAACCGAATTAATCGAAACCAAACAAATCAAATTTTTTCAAGCTAATCAAACCGATCAAATTTTTTTAAACTAATCGAACCAACCGAACCGATAAAATATTGATTAATTTGGTCGAAAATCGAATTAATCAAAATAATCAAAATTTTTAAGTATTACGAGAGATTTATCAATTTTTTTATCTTGATTTATTTGATTTATTCAGTTTAACCAAATAAGGAATTTTAAAGTCGAACTGATTAATCGATATAACTGATTTTTTTAAAAAGAAACTTGAAATTCTGAAATAACCGAATTGAATGATTCGGTCAATTTGTTCGATTTAACCGAATTTTTGCTCACCGAGTTATGTACAACAAATTAGAACTTGGATTCAAAGCTAAGACTAGACATAAAATCTACATGTCATTAGTTAATCGATATGTTAGAAAACAAGTCCAAACATAGAGCCTAAAAGCATGTTTAATAAATAAAGTAGGACTTAACCAATATTGGATCCTCAAGAATAAAGTTCATTACTTAAATAAAAATTATCAAAGTTTTGATCCAAGGGAGACAATAAGAAATTTGTCTCATTAATTGAGTAATTTTTGCATGCTTGTTTGTTTTTAATTTTGTTTAATTTCATCCTCAAGTTAAAATGGCTAGATAGGACTAGAACGACAAGATAGGAAAAGGAGTCTCTTGATCTTACAACATAGTATCAGGACGCGGTGAACTAATAGTACATTAGGGATATTTAGAAAAAGTGCATATCTAGACTGGATAAGACGTATCCTACCTGATGCACCTAACTAAGTGGAATTAGTTGAAGTTAACTCACCACATCCTAAACTAATTAAATCAAGGTTTAATATTAAGTTGGTTAAGTGTATGATTTCTTATATTGGCTTTGTCTAAAGAAATAGTCGTTGATCCGATTAAGAAAGCCTCTGAGCCTCGCCACAACTTGGAAGTCTGTTTAAGAAATGTACAATTAACTAATCTAAAACTAAACCCGAATATAACCCAAGATCAAATACCTTTTCTAATTCAAACCTAATCTTAATCAAGTAAAATTTTAAAAAAATATCTCACATAATGTAACGACCCGGCCCCTTAGCGGCCCAATCGGCGGTCAGCGGCCCCCTTGGCGACCCCTATGTCGTCAACGACCCTCGGCCGTGTCGTTAACCACCCGGGATTATCTCACATAACCCAAGATCAAATACCTTTTGGCTACCAGGATTCAAAATTCTAGTACTTATCCTGGAAGTAAAGTTTGAATCCTGGGGGAGGCAAAAAATCCACTGGCCAGGGGTGGAAGTCCTAGTGAGTAACGACACGGCCGAGGGTCGTCGATTGACGACATAGGGGTCGCCAAGGGGGCCGCTAGTCGGGCCGCCCAAGGGACCGCCGATTGGGCCGCCAATTGGGCCGCTAGTTGGGCCGCCCAAGGGGCCGAGGGGCCGTGTCGTTACAATAAAAAGGCGCCTTTTTATTGTAACGACCCGGCCCCTCGGCCCGGGGCGGCCCAACTAAGCGGCCCAATTGGCGGCGGGGCGGGCGGCCAACTAGCGGCCCCCTGGCGACCCACGTCATCGATCGACGACCCTCGGCCGTGTCGTTACTCACTAGGACTTTCCACCCCTGGCCAGTGGATTTTTGCCTCCCCCAGGATTCGAAACTCTAGACCTCCAGGATAAGTACTAGAGTTTCATGAGCCAAGCGACTCACTTGGCTACCAGGATTCATAAACTCTAGTACTTATCCTGGAGGTCTAGAGTTCGAATCCTGGGGAGGCAAAAATCCACTGGCCAGGGGTGGAAAGTCCTAGTGAGTAACGACACGGCCGAGGGTCGTCGATTGATGACATAGGGGTCGCCAAGGGGGCCGCTAGTTGGGCCGCCCAAGGACCGCCGATTGGGCCGCTAGTTGGGCCGCCCAAGGGGCCGAGGGGCCGGGTCGTTACAAGCTCTCACTTGGCTACCAGGATTCATAAACTCTAGTACTTATCCTGGAGGTCTAGAGTTCGAATCCTGGGGAGGCAAAAATCCACTGGCCAGGGGTGGAAAGTCCTAGTGAGTAACGACACGGCCGAGGGTCGTCGATTGACGACATAGGGGTCGCCAAGGGGGCCGCTAGTTGGGCCGCCCAAGGGACCGCCGATTGGGCCGCTAGTTGGGGCCGCCCAAGGGGCCGAGGGGCCGGGTCGTTACAATAAAAATGCGCCTTTTATTTAACGACCCGGCCCCTTGGGCGGCCAACTGGCGGTCCCTTGGGCGGCCCACATTTTGGCCCCCTGGCGACCCCTATGTCGTCGATCGACGACCCGTCGGCCGTGTCGTTACTCACTAGGACTTTCCACCCCTGGCCAGTGGATTTTGCCTCCCCCCAGGATTCGAACTCTAGACCTCCAGGATAAGTACTAGAGTTTATGAATCCTGGTACCAAGTGAGAAGTGCTCACTTGGCTACCAGGATTCATAAACTCTAGTACTTATCCTGGAGGTCTAGAGTTCGAATCTTGGGGGAGGCAAAAATCCACTGGCCAGGGGTGGAAAGTCCTAGGAGTAACGACACGGCCGAGGGTCGTCGATTGACGACATAGGGGTCGCCAAGGGGGCCGCTAGTTGGGCCGCCCAAGGGACCGCCGATTGGGCCGCTAGTTGGGCCGCCCAAGGGGCCGGGTCGTTACACATAACCCATAAAGCTACTATGATTGATAACTTAGAATGTGTGAGATGTTAAAATAATAAAATCAACAAACTATTCATGATTTCTATGTGTCTACTCATGTTAAAATTTATAGGAACTATGAGATTACTAGATAAATAATATAGAATTATTCTATGATATTGTTTTACATATTTATTCTATTTGTTTTTTTAACTAGTCTAGGATACACCGTAGATTTCATATATCTATAGATTTACGCAGCATTTGTATCTTACAAACATCTAGGTTTAACTTGTTTGTATATTAAGTCACATAGACGAACATGAGATGATTATGATTGACCCAAAATTCCAGATGTAGATTAGTACATCTATATGAACCAAAGGGTATAAACTTAAATTGATCACTACGGTGACTAATCCTTAACTAGACTTGATAATTAATTGATATTGTTTGAGTTGAGAAAAAAAGATTAGACATTTTCTAAGGGTGATATTTTAGATGATTTATTTTTAATATTATATTTTTAAAAATATTGAAATTTTTAGTTAACTCATGCTTGGGGTCTTAAAAAAACTTAACATATCATGCATTTTAAGTATATTTTTTTAAATTACTTATAATTGCTTACATTTCTTTTAAGTATTTAATTACACTTATAAGTTATTAATTGCTTAATTTTTCACATATCTTTTGAGCAATTTATTTGTTATTTATTTATTTTCAAAAAAAATATTTTGGAACTGTTTAAAAATTATTTTTAAAAATTTTATGAAATGTTTTTTTAACTATTTTGAAAAGTTGTTATGTTTTACCAAATAGTTATTGAAAACTGGAGTGCAATATTCTACTGCCCTGTCAAAAGAATTGAACTCCACAAGTGCGGCTGGTAGTAGAACTTAAAAAGGGAATAAGCAGCCAAATCTCAAGTAGAAGACAACAAAAAACTAAAGATAACATTCAGAGTAGCTAGTAATCAAACAGGAATCACAGGCAAAATTCATGGTGGTTGTTTGTAGAGATTAACGCTTTGTTTGGAAGGATACGAGAGAAGCGAAGGAGAGGGAAAGATAAATAAAAAGAAGGAGAATTTTAACTCTTGTTTGGGATGGAGTGAATTAAGGAGGGAAAGGGGAGAGAAGGGTAAGTTTTACCCTTCTATGCTCATGAATCATTAGAATTTCTTACACTCCAATTTCTGATGTAAGAAAGGGAAAAGAAACTCAAAAATATTTTATTTCAATTTTATCTCTATTTTAAAATATTAATTCTCAAATTAACTCATCTGTTTAGATATCTCGTCTTTGCGTCGTCGCTCCTCACACAACGTGTGTCATCACCGTCTAGTGTCCAATCGCTCGCACTCTACGACATCAACGTTAGCGTTGACTCTCACTGTAAATCTTTTCAAGGACAAGACTCAAGAGGACAAAGACAAATAACCCTAATCTTCTTCTTCTCCTCCTCTAATGAGGCAATGACAGGGACTTACAAAGAGCATGCATTGTCTAGTTTAAAACCTTCTATATCCTAACTTTTACATGCAACAATATTGATAGAATTTTACAGTTTCTCATCCGTCTTCTACATACGCTGTCTTTTTTAAGAAGTAAAAGTATTTTTGTAACTTTATATATTTAATTTTCATTCCTCTTCCTTTCCTCTTCAAATAAGATAACACATATTACATTAATGAACCTTCCATCCCTTTCAAACAAGAGAAATATAAATATTTTACTTTCCCTTCCTTCCTTTCCCTTCCTTTCCGTTAATGAACCTTCTCTCACTCCATCCAAAAAGAACGTAAAATCCTTCTTAAAGCGAGAGAAAAATAGACGAGAAAGAAAACAAAGCACAAATTGAATGCAAGTTGTTTTAAAGAAAACTAGATAAAATTTTCTCCTAGGGTTTTACTAATGACCACAGCATCAAGCAGTAACAGCTACATGACTATCCAATCCTCAACATTCAATTTCACTATCTAACAAAACATAGAACTAAATTGTGCTAATGGAGGCAAATTGCCAGACAACAACTACTCTACTCTACACTATCACCCATCAAACAGAGCATCAGAACAAATCAGACTAAGAAAATTTCATCACAGATTTATTGGCTATTTGAAGACAAAAATACCAAGAAAAGCTCTGGCCATGGCGTACCTGCAGGAGAAACTTTCCTTTATTGAACAACAAACCGCAGCTTCTGAATCCCAGCAACAAACCCTAGCTCACAACAGGGAAACAACTTCCTCAACTGCATCAATGTCCACTGCTCCGAATTGCTCCACCTCGAAGCTCGGACTTGCAGTAACTGTGTTGGGCCTCGCATCACCGCCGCTATCAAGCTCTCCTCCTCCGGCGACGCCCTCCTCCCCTTCTCCCCCGCCATCATCTGTTGATTTTACAAATTTCTCGTACCGGATCGCCTTATCGAAGTTTCTGTTTTTTCGCCCGGCGCTCTCCCCTTCCGATGAAGGCCGACGTCGTTTCCTGCCTCCGCTACCATCGTCGTCGGACTGTTCCTCCTCGTCCGACGACAGCTGCACCACGCGGCCGGGGTTCGAATTAGGTATAGGGAGAGGAGCAGCACCGGTAGGATTAGGGCTAGGGTTGAGAGGGCAAGTGTGCTGGTAAGAATAAGGAGCAGCGTGAGAGGCGGAAACAGGGTTAAGACTGGGGGGAACGGCGACGATCCAGCTCTGACCGTGGACGACGGAGGCGCAGCCAGCGCAGAGGAAGGACCACTCGACGCGGCAGAAGGGGATGCCCGGCGCGGCGCGGCAGGATTCGCACTCTCTCGCTGCGATCCCAGTTCCGAGGGCGGGGGCATGAGCTCCGCCGCCCGCCCCGCGGCCGCGGCCGCGACCGACGCCGCCGCCGCCACTGGCCATCTCAGTCGGAATGGATCGGGCTTTAATTTCGCGGGGTGGGGAATTGCGGGACGGGGAGTTTGCGTACCCGCCTTGTGGGGCTAGGGTTGGCGTCCTGGGCGTCGCGCCTACGTGGAGGCTCCTCGTCCACAAACGGAGGCGTCGTTTTACGCGATGACGCGCTGCTGTTTGTGGACGACTGCTTACCCACGCAGTTGCAAGGGTCCCACCTCTTGCATGGGTGGGTTGCCGGGATGGGTAAGTGTTTCCACGAGTGAGATTGGTTTTCCGGGTTCATTCCGGGTCAAATATCCGTGCGTAAATTTTAGATAGGAATAAATTTTAGTAAAAGTCATCCTCTGACTTTAAAGATCTCCCCCTCTATACGTGTTATCATCATTATTATTAAACTTTGATCGCCTCACTGATAAACATCCTCTAATGATTTTAAAAATCTTTCTTCTTGTTATACATCCCTACTAATTTTAAATCATCCCTTGTCTCTCTCCTCGGGTAAGTATGGCTCTTAAATCCTGAAACATCCCAATGGAAATCATAATCAAAGGATGCTGAGCATCTGGGTTTACCGCTGCGTGCACTTACCGATTTATCCTGATGGCCGATGGAAACTTCCGTGGAACCGGTCACCCCCAAGTATTGAGTCAATATGACTAACTGGGAATATCATTTGTTTCTTAAATCCTAGAACAGAATTGAATTAGCTCAGACGAGATAGATATTCTTATACTAGATAAAGATTGAATCTCGAAAAAATTAAAAAAATATTTTCTTCAAAGTGGTTAATTATAATTTTTTAATTTCCCTATTCATATATAGTCATGAAGTTGATCGTGTAAGACAGCTGAGGTGACGAATTCCACCTTGTACCGACTCTTAAAATTATGGTACAATAATTAGATCTTTCAATGGAAAATCAAAATCTCAAATTCGAATCTCAACTGCGACATATTATAAAATATTTTCCGTCATATGAAAAGTAGGTCTGAGTATGATAGTCATCTAGATGAACCTCCGTGAACTCTTCTCAATTTACCTTAGTGGTCAATAAAAAATTTTCGTGGGACCGAGTTGATCATACTTAATTTCAGTAAAAAATAGAATCTGCCATCTCACAGACTCACACGGTTGACCCCACGGGTTGATCACACTTAAGAATCAAGATTAATCCGTTCTAAAACTAAATATTTAGTGTTAATTAATAAAAAATAAAAAATAAAAAAAGTACCTCTTGATGTGCCCCGGAGCGTAATGCGATGGTAAAAGATGGGATGGATTCCCTAGGCAACGGATTCAAATCTCACACAAGACATATTGCACTTGATGAGTTTAAAAATTTATGATACTAGATCGTCCACTTATCACCTTTAGGATTAATTAGTTTCAAGAATTAGATATCTATATATATCCTAAACCCCCACAATCCTAACCATAACCATCCGATCCCAATCTCTCTGCCCCGTTGCCTCTCTCTCTCGTCGCAGCACCGAGAGAGCCATCCGTCTTCGCCTCGCAGCTCTGTGAGAGAGCCATCTCGTCGCCGTCCAATGTCCCGTTTCCATCTCATCGCAATCGTCCCCATCTCATCGCCACCATCCCCATCTTGTCCCTGTCCCATCCGCATCTCATCACCGTCCCAAGGTTATGCGTCGCCGCCCGAGGTTGGGTTTTTTCGCCGTCGTTGTCATCGTCTCCTTCAGTCGCGACACGTCGCGGAGACGCTACCATCCCCATCATCTGGGCCGACCTTTCCCTTATGCGTATCAACTACAAGCGCGATCCTAACCTAGTGGTCGAGCACTACGCCCAAGTGCCCAACTTCTTTAGGTTGATGGTTACGGGATAACAGCAGGTGTGCAGTGGACTATGAGGGCGAAGAAGCATAAGTGCCATCACAAGGTGGTGCGCTTCTACTCTACTTGCTTTGGCTTCCAAGAGCCCTATAAGGTTCTTTGCGATGGCACCTTCATCCATCACCTCCTCCTAAATTGCCTCACTCCTATCAACGATGTTGTCACTCGTCTCCTTGGAGCTCGAGTTCTCCCCTTCACCACTAGATTTGGGATGTTTTCTTTCATTTGATATTTCTTCTTTTCCTTCTACCTCTGTTTGTGGCAAAAAGAAAAATACAACTTTGTTCTTATATATATGTTTCTCTTGTAGATGCATTATTGGAGAGCTTAGAAGCCTTGGTGAATCCCATCACGAGGCCCTTGAAGCTGCTCAGCAGCTCATGATGGCGAGGTTTGTCTGTTTGATATTCTTCCTCACATACCACATTGGTAAAAATAGGTTTCTTATCTTTCAAGAATTCTACATATTACTAGTTAAAAGATTGTTGCTTGTGATTGTATCAGGTGCGACCATGAGAAGAGAATTAATGTCATGGCAAACTCAGAGCATTTCTTTATTGCTACCCAATTGGTAAAACAAGTATGTTGTCTGTGTTCTTCAGACTAACCCTTATGTTGTAGGTTTTTCGAGCAATTGAATAAGGTTTTTAATCGATTAGAATTTGGGCGCCTAGAAAAGTAGGTTCAAGCAATTGGATGTTTAGATGAACATAAAACTCAATTAGATGTTAACGTGATAGAGGATAAACCTCGATTAGCTGATGTGGTAGAAGATAAACTTTGATCTGTTAACATGGCTATGTTTGGGTGACCATAAGCTATTTGCATGACCATAAAAACCCAATTTGGACAAAAAAAAAAGAGCAAGTGTGGAAGTCGTCTAGTTGATGGAAAATTAGTTTTCAAGTGATTAAAAAATAGATAATAGTCAAAGAAAAATCACTGAATAACAAATGACCTAATCAATTGGAACATAACAATAAAAAGGGCCTTTAGTAGCAGATTATAATATCTTAATTGTCAACCACATTCTTCAGCTACTCTCAAATCTCAAAAGTTCCCAAAGTGTTGTTGTTCATTTGATCCCGGAGGTGTTAGGACAAGTGTTGTTTCGTTTAGGGATTCTCGAAGTGATCAAGATTTTTGTGCAACTTTTTTTTTTTACTTTACATTTATTTTATCACGTTGGAATACAATCAAAGTCCCACATTGAAAATATATGAAAAAGATCCTGCGGTTATAAGATAGAGCATATCTCATTGGTACGACGAGACCTTTTGGGTAAAGTCCAAAAATAAAATCATGAGGGTGTGGGCTCAAGGTGGACAATATCGTACCGTTATGGAGATATCATATAGATTCCATCGAATTTAACAGTGATATCTGTTGGGTTGCAAAGGTGCAAACATAGTCCCACATCTAAAACACATGGGAAAGATCATGAGTTTAAAAGGATGGAAAGTATCTCCATTGGGATGAGGCCTTTTGGGGAGAGCCCAAGAACAAAACCATGAGGGCTTAGGCCCAAAGTGGACAATATCATGTCATTGTGGAGATACAGACATCCTTGGGGACCCTACAATTGGTATCAGAGCGAGGCCGCTCTTCACCGGACTAACCGCCGGATGAGCCATGATCCGGATCTAACCATGTGGGTTGAACCTTAAAAACAAAGGAAGTAGGGGTTCCCGTGTTTGAATCAAGAGGACCAGACACCGGGCAGGAAGTCCTAGTAGGTCGGGTAGACCGAGGGGCATGAAGTCCTGGTTGCGGCTGGGCAGGAAGTCCTAGTAGGTCGGGTAGACCGAGGGGCATGAAGTCCTGGTTGCAGCTGGGCAGGAAGTCCTAGTAGGTCAGGTAGACCGAGGGGCATGAAGTCCTGGTTGCGGCTGGGCAGGAAGTCCTAGTAGGTCAGGGTGGACCGAGGGGCAGGAAGTCCTGGTGGGTCGAAGATTCAGACATCAAAACGGAGGCTTTCTGTTTGAGGGGGGGTCTGTGGTCCTTTGTTTGAGAGGGGGATTGTTGGGTTGCAAAGGTGCAAACATAGTCCCACATCTAAAACACATGGGAAAGATCATGGATTTAAAAGGATGGAAAGTATCTCCATTGGGATGAGGCCTTTTGGGGAGAGCCCAAGAACAAAACCATGAGGGCTTAGGCCCAAAGTGGACAATATCATGTCATTGTGGAGATACAGACATCCTTGGGGACCCTACAATATCAGAGTGGGTCCATGTGGTGGGGGCTCCCATTAAGGGGGCGGGTCTGTTGGGACCCATACCAATAAGGGGTCCATTGAAACCATTAAGAGGGTGGATCGATTGGGATCCCGTACCAATAAGGAATTGGGATCCGTACCAATAAGGAATTGGGATCCGTACCAATAAGGAATTGGGATCCGTACCAATAAGGAGTCTGTTGGGACCGTTAAGGGAGAGTTTCCAGTGGTCCTTTGTTTGAGGGGTAGATTGTTGAAATACAATCAAAGTCTCACATTGGACTAATAGTGGTATCCTTTTGGGTAAAACTCAAAAATAAAATCAGAGCTCCTAATAAAGGGTCCCAACGTATCATAGCAGACCTTTTGGGTAAAACTCAAAAATAAAACCATGAGGATAAAACCATGATAAGATAGATCCAAAGCTCACATTGGACTAATAGTGGTATCAGAACTCCTAATAAAGGGTTCTAACATATAGGATCCGTACCAATAAGGGGTCTGTTGGACCGTTAAGGGAGAGTTCCCAGTAGTCCTTTGTTTAAGGGGTAAATTGTTGAATACAATCAAAGTCTCATATTGAACTAATAGTGGTATCAGAGCTCCTAATAAAGGGTACCAACGTATCATAGCAGACCAACTATGAGGGCATGGATCCAAAGCTCACATTGGACTAATAGTGGTATTAGAACTCCTAATAAAGGATCTCAACGTATCAGAGCTCCTAATAAAGGGTCCCAACATATCGGAGAACCTATTTATCTCCCTCTAATTGCATCACAAAATAAAGGATTTCATTTCTTAGAGATTATATCACTCTGCATTGTAAATAATAAATAATTGATATCAGATTAGGTCACTCTTCGTTGGATTAACCGTCGAAGGAGCGACAATACTAGACGATGGAGTTTAAACTCTTAATCATATGTTTTATGTTCGACCAAGCTAAGTGGTTGGATTTTTTTGTATTTGATTATTTAAAATTAGGTTTGTAGGATGGCACATGTCAATCTTAATGGTGTGTTTATTCAATAGAGTATGGAAGTTGTTGAAAACTTATCTCAAATGATTGGACGGCCCAAAGACTTAGAAAGCAATATATTCAATTTTGGATAAAATATAATAATGATGATTCTAATAGTCAATAAAATATTATTTTATTTTTTTCATAATGGATGAAATTCATTGTTTCAACGGTCTTACACAGATTTCATAATCATATATGATAATGTAAATTAAAAAATTATAATTGGCTACTACGAGGAGAGTATTGTTTTGACTTCATCAAAATTCAACTCTTGTCCATTTCAATAAATGTATTTCGCATTAATAAAATCAATCATATCCCGAGAGAATAAATATTACCCTCTATTTATACTAAAGAATAATATTTTTTTATTAATTTTTAAGTACTCTTAATTTCTCATTAATTTTAAAGTAAATTATAAAATTAGGCTAGACGTAAATAGAAAATAATTTAGATCTATTTAAAATTAATTTTATTCTCATTTTTTAATTATTAGTGAGTTAGGAAATTTTTAATTTACTTCAATTTAAAATGTAGATTAGACGGATCAATTGATGAACTTATTAAAAATTAAAAAATATATAAAAAATTAAAATTTTTATGTTTAAATTATAAATTAGATAAGTTAAATTTATGAATCCATAAAAAAATATATATAAAATAATAAAAATTTTAAATTTAAATACGAATTAGATAGTTAAAATATTCAATTTTATTTTAAATTTAAAAAAATAAAAAATTCTCATGAATCAATTTAAATTCATCACGATTGACTCGCATGGATCATAGGCTCGATAGCTCTCTTCGATAAAAGGTGGAATCCGTCATATAGTCAGTCCTACGACTATTTGTGAAGTAAAAAAGTGGAATCTGTAACCTCAACGATCTTACAAGGTCGATTTTACGACCATCTATAAAAAGGTAAATCGAGAAATTATAATTGGCCACGATAAAAGAAGGTATTGTCTCGGCTTCATTGAGATTCAAACTCTTATCCCTTTTTACAAATTTACTCTGTCATAACCAACTTAATTATGCTCCAGAGCAAGCTCAAACAGATCTTGAATCTCAACAAAATTGAGATAATATCCTTTTTTTTTTATAGTGAACTTTTTAATTTAATTCTTTGATCATAAGATTAATTGTGTGACACCGTTGAGATAATAAATTTTATTTTTTTTAGTAAAATAGATTAAACGGATCAATCTATCTAGATTTATTTAAAATTTATCTAAATCCGTAGATGGAGCAGATAATCTAACGGACGCCTCTACCGCGCCACCGAATGCATGTTTTTTTTTTCCGCGCGTTCGTGAAAGAGTGGACGCATCAACTCCGAGAGTGGACGCATCAACTCCGAGTCCACGGCGACGTCATCTTCTGCGCCTCGGAATCTCTGCATGTCTGCATCGCATCGATTACCGACAGAACGCCGCGACAGCGAACAATTCAATCCACTGGCGTTACGTTGCGTATTGGTTGGATCATTGGCTTCGCGTTCGGTGGGTGGCAGTGGAGAGGTTCAGCGTGAATAATCAATCGGAACAGCAAAACCCGTCGCCATCTCCCCCCTCGTTCACGCATGCCGCGCTATCTTGTCCTGATCCTGATCATGGATGAGTCACTTCCGTTGCGGCTCTTCTTTCTTTTACCATCAGTAGAAATCAGTTTTTCCACAGGACTGTTGAAAGAATGGCAGATGGACCACACACTGTTGCAAGAAGGAAGCAGCTAGCAGACAGGAGCTGACTGCGTTGCGTCCCCTCCCAGCTCACTACATTACGTACGCATCATCCTGTTCACCACGAACAAATTAATACCCTTCGATCCCCCGTGACAGCGGAAGGGAGGGAGGAAGAAGATGGCACCGCCACCGCTACTGCAATTCCTGCTGTTGCTGTTGCTGTTGCTGTTGCTTTGCGCGACCTTCAGCTCTGCGCCGCAGCCAATGTGTCGTACGATCACAGAGCGCTGGTCGTCGATGGCAGTCGGAGAGTGCTCATCTCCGGTTCTATTCACTACCCTCGCAGCACTCCCGAGGTCTCTCCCACCTCCCCCGCCCTCTCTTTATTTTTCACACTTTAACTAGTAGATAATACTCGATTCCGGAATGGATGCCGCAGATGTGGCCGGACCTCATCGGCAAGTCCAAGGACGGCGGGCTCGACGTCATCGAGACCTACGTCTTCTGGAACCTCCATGAGCCCGTCCAGGGCCAGGTCATTTTGCCTTTCTTCACTCTTCCTACCAAATGCAAATGCTGTTCTACTTTGATTTCCTGGAAAATAAAATAAAGTAATTTTCTTTGGCCTTCGTCTTCGACAGTATGATTTCGAGGGGAGGAAGGATTTGGTGAGGTTCGTGAAGACGGTAGCGGCGGCTGGCCTCTACGTTCACCTTCGGATCGGCCCTTACGCCTGCGCTGAATGGAATTATGGGTAAATTAAAATTTTGGGTTCTTGATTTTCTCTTTGAGTGCCAATTTACTAAGCCTGGAGATTTTATTTAGTTGCTCATTTGACGCAGGGGATTCCCTGTTTGGTTGCATTTCATCCCTGGCATCGAGTTTAGGACCGACAATGAGCCCTTCAAGGTTTACTTGTCTCCCCATCAAATTCCAAAATTCTGGAGTGTGTAGTTCATAATTTCTAAATCATGAGTGCAGAAAGAGATGCAGCGGTTCACAGCGAAGATCGTCGATGTGATGAAGCAGGAAAAATTGTATGCATCACAAGGTGGACCCATCATTTTATCCCAGGTAAAGATCTGGAAAGTGAAACAGGCATGGCTGATCATTGAAGCTGATTTGGTTTTGAATCTTTTTGATGGTAGATTGAAAATGAGTATGGAAATGTCGAGGCAGCTTATGGTCCTGCAGCTAAAACATATGTCAATTGGTCAGCATCAATGGCTACCTCTCTAGACACTGGTGTGCCATGGGTGATGTGCCAGCAATCTGATGCCCCTGACCCAATTGTGAGTTTCATGCTTCGATTTGTGTTTTTTTATTTTTTTCTTTATACTGATGTTTCATCAAAACATAAGAAAACATACCTATTTCTGGGTTTGTTGACCTATTATTCAGCCATACTTTCAAGTTTGCTATTGAAGATGTTACCAACTTACATTATCTGTTGTATAGATCAACACTTGCAATGGATTTTACTGTGATCAGTTTACTCCAAACTCAAATCAGAAACCAAAAATTTGGACCGAGAATTGGAGCGGATGGTAAGGCATTTGGACTCCATTTTACGCTCAACTGTGTATGTTTGCTTTCATTGTCGCTTTACTGTGGGATTGCAGGTTTCTTGACTTCGGTGGTAGAGTGCCATACAGACCTGTTGAAGATCTTGCATTTGCTGTAGCCAGATTCTTCCAACGTGGTGGTACCTTCCAAAACTACTACATGGTATATAACCTATACATAAACTGATTTTAACTTTTCCACTTGTTAAATAATCACATTCTATAATTTTCTCTACTCTTGAATAAAACAAGAGTAACATGGTGGATCTTGACTTTGCCAGTACCATGGAGGAACCAATTTTGGCCGTTCTTCAGGGGGACCATTTATTTCTACAAGCTATGATTATGATGCTCCTATTGATGAGTATGGTGAGCTTATGGTCTGGTCCAGATACTTTATTGTCATTAACTTAGTGACCTTTTTAAACCATTGTCCATCTTGGAATTGGTACTTATTAATCACTGAAATTAAATAACTTTGTCATGTTACACAATTGGATAATAATTCTTTTGATAAACCTCTCAGGAATTGTTAGGCAACCTAAGTGGGGTCACCTTAGAGATTTACATAAAGCGATCAAGCTTTGTGAAAAAGCATTGATTGCAACTGATCCAGCATACACTTCTCTTGGTCCAAACTTAGAGGTAAGCAATTATGCATGTTATCCAACATCCAATATTTAATACCATTTACTTTGTTTGTTCTTGCTCTCAACTTGTTGCCATCAAAGATTTTTTTTTCCTTGATTAGGTTGAGATTCAAAATCGTGTTAACTCTTTCAAGAGGAGAAACATAGGAAACAAAAGTTTTTAGTTTAATAGAACTTAGTATACAGGAAAAGAATGTAAAATGATGCCTTTATAGTTTATTCTAACTAAATTAATTCTACATGTAAAAGAGACATTTTTATGGTTTATTGGGAATTAGGTTGTCTTCTTTGCAAGGAAATGAGCTTTAAAATCATGGTTTGGAATCTCGTATATATTGGGTGGGATGGTCAAAATGTATTATTTTGATAAATTATTGAAATTTTGTACACTTGGCTTGTTAGTGGAGTTAGTGGGAGAGCATGCGGGGGGGGGGGGGGGGGGGGTGTTGTGGATACTGATTACCTTTTTTGCTTGTTCATGTCTACACATGTGGAGCAAATACTAGAACACAAAATAATGCTAACACTTAGCATTTTATGTGATTAAGAACCTTTGGTTCCTACTCCATAGTCTATGACTCGGTAAGTCTAGTCATCGCGAGTCAAGAAGATTACAACAATAGAACAATTACAAGATAGGAGCTCTTCTTTGGCTTACTTTCACTTGCCATTTCTTGCTTTCACTCAAGAACTCAAGTGTTCACTTCCAAAATCCCCCTTGTAAGCCTTTTTGTTCTAAACAACTACCATTACTTGTTTTATGCCCGATCAGTCGAGATTGATCTCACAATTGCTATAGCTGAGTAAATTGAAATTGCATTTAATCAACTGTCTAGCACCTAACAAATACTTGAGTCGATTGATATTTCATCTAGTCAATTGACTTGTTGTACCATCTAAATCATATGACTGTCATAGCCAATCTTATTAGACCTACGTCTCTTTTTCTGGATTTTTACAGTTTCATTTGTCGATTGATTATGCCTCAATCTACTGACCAACTAATTGAGAAATATTGTGTTCGCTGACAATCTAGTGTATGTTAATTGCCTAGTTAACTCAACCGTTAGTCTACTGGATCATTAATTTTGACCAACTCCAAGGCCAAATCTTCGCCTACATGAAATCTATTAAACACCTAAACTATTGGTCGTTCATAGACTCATCTCATTTAAACTTTCCTACCAAGAGGTCATGACCTTGGGACTTCCGCATTTTGCTAAGAGGCCTTGCCTTCAACATTTCCCATGCCAAGAGACCTTGTCTCTTGGATTTATTCATTTGTCTAGTATTAAACAACTTTGACCTACCAAGTATTCCCCTTGTTAAGTGGCGTAGCCTTTAGAATTTTATCACCTGCTTAGTGTTACTCACCTAAACTCACCAGGACTTCCACTTGCCCAACCTTATATCCACCTTGACCTACTAAAAATTTCACTTGCCTAGTCTTATATCCACTATGATTCGCCTCGCCTAGAAGCTTTGTGTTTGTGATTTCCACTTGTCTAGCCTTGGTTTGTTGTAACTTACTGAGACTTCCTTCAACGCTAACCTCTATTAGAATTTCACCATTTGCTAACACCTAACGGACGCTCCACTTGTCAATTATTGAATTATCCACCATGGAGTAAGTTTGGTGAAAGCAGCTCCAAGGTGGTGCATTTTTTTACCAAAGTTGCTCCACTCTGGAGATGTAATGTTCTAAGGGCATGAACAACTTTGACCAAAGTTGCATCACCTTGGAGCACCTTTGACTAAAGCTACCCCAAGTTGGTGTAGCTTTAGTCAAAGTTGCTCTAAGTGGAGTGCAGAGTATTTCAGGTATCAAATTATGGGTGGGGTGTTGTTTTAATAAATTTTAAAAGAGAAGCACCCTTTTGACGATGTGGATAAAAGGACGTTGTTTTGGTTTTCTGCCTAAATTTTTCATCATTGTCAAAATGCTCTCCATTCATTTCAAATTGTATCCTATCCACTAACATTATTACACTATCTAACAAAATAATGATGCTGAGATTCTTTAGATAAAACAATGATATAATGAAAATAAGACAAATTAATTGGAGTTAAAAAAATTTAGGATGCCTTTTGACTTTCTTGAAGATCTAGGAAGCATTTTAAAAAAGGAAATATACTATTGGGGGATGAAAATTCCACAAATAATTGTGGGTAAAGACAAAGTTGAGTGGAATTTGATTTCCTTCCTTCAATTTGTCTAAATGAATTACATTATTTAATTGTCATGTCATGCTTCATGATCAAGAAACATATGACAGACTTAATTTTTTGGGCGTCTGAAGAGCATCGATAGACACTAATTTGTCTCAAATGAATTAAGAAGATCAAAGATTTCACTTAGATAGTAAGACTCGAAAAAAAACATGGAGTTTGCCCACTACAAAGGCTGTTCAATTTCATGTTCTTTCCCTTTAATGTAAATGATTAGTCACCCTCTTTTTTTCTCCTAATTCTACAAAAATATGAACTTTGTTTTTATATTAAGTTGTTGTGTTGATGCAAATAATTTTGTTACATTTTATTTCCCTTAATTACTTTTTCCCCACAATTTGATCAAAAGTGGTGCTCCCTATCATTTGTCTCCATTTTGGATTGAGTTCATGGTATAATTCCACGTGGAGTGTTGTGGGATGATGAAGTGGGCTTATAAGCTTAGAAAGTGCACTATTATCAACTTGCGAGTATTTTGGATCAATGATTGAGCCTGACAAGTTAATGGGCCAGTGCTGTGATGCAAAAAAGTCATTACTTATTATGACACCTATTTACTCCCATACGGAGAGTTGTGGATTGAAGAAAAGGGTTATAGGTTTAGATGACAAACTACTACTAAATTGTGCTCAAGCATTTGAGTTATTAGCTATGTCTAACAAAGGTAATGTTTCAATTTACTAATTTGGTCATTCATTACTAAATCAGATTGCTTCCAGAACAAATGCAATATCCTGATTTCAATCTCCCATTTAACGAGAACCAACCAAATCTTCCTCTGCATTTCCAATATTAAGATCTATCTTGATACAATGTCACCCCTAATGTATTGAAGAATTATATAGAACAATAAATGATTATAATCTAAATCAAGATATATGTAAATTATTGCAGAAATATTTTTAAATCTAAAGTTAGTGGTCATGAAATTTGGATGAAAATGTTGTTTTAATCACTAGGAATCTAGAATTTGAGATTGCCAAGGGAGACTACATCATGATTGTTTCCTATTGTTTATGCAAAGTTCAAGAATATAGAGTCCCACATCCAAGCATTTTATTAGCTACTACATGCTAAGCTAGACATGGGGCATGAAGTCAACTCGAAATTCAAATATATTATTGTCTATATTTGTATTAATTATATTATATTACTTTTTGTCTGATTAAACTATCAATAAGAAATAGGTACCAACTAGTTAAGCAAATATGTAGGTAGACCACCAGATTAAAATATCAATTTGTTGGATAACTTTAGTAATTAATCTAATTTGTTTAGATTAATATAATATAAGAATGGAATCCAACAATCATATTAGAAAGTATTTCTACAAAGTTGAGTTAATCTGAATTTGGGCTTTTGGTTGACCACACTCAGGCAAGATTTACAAATATCTATTGGTTAGCAAAAACATGTTGTTTCATTATCTTCTTTCATTTATCAGGATAATGGAATTTTGAGTAATCAGTTATCTTTGATATGTTATAGCCTGGCATAGAGTTTAATGGCAGAATAAGATATATATGTAATCAGAACCAAAATAGTTTGGATTCAGGGCTTATTGTCATGGTGGCTATTTTTTAGTTCTCATTTTGCACATGTTAATTCTACAGTTCTCATACTTTGATGGAAAGAAGTGGTCATATTAACATTAACTCCATCTCCTTTCTATTTCACTGTATGTTTCATTACTTACTATTGATATATATTTTTTGTCCCATTTTGCTAAAACATTGCATGCTTTAGGCTCATGTTTATAAGACATCCTCTGGGACTTGTGCAGCATTTCTTGCTAATGTAAATTCCAACTCTGACGCGACTGTTACTTTTTATGGTAAAACATACTATTTACCAGCATGGTCTGTGAGTGTTCTTCCTGACTGCGAAAATGTTGTATTCAATACTGCACAGGTATAACTATCTTTAAGCATTAACTGTCATGATCTTGGACCATTTATTGATTTCAAGGTCCCAACCTTGCTTCAATACCTAGAAATTTGAACCTTGCTTGATATCTCTGATATTTTGGTTGATATTCACTAAAAATTAAACATTCACTCTTTAATAATTCATTCTAGTTAGATGATGAAATCATGTTCAACCATTACTTGTTGCATCTTTATCTGGTTAATATCAATGGATGTTTCGTTATGCTTATTGATGCTATCTGGTTGTGAAGATTGATAATTATTCTTTGTTAAATAAGACAACTTCATTATGTTTTCTTGCAAATTCTAAATCTCCTTTTTCTGTTTTGAATACAAATACACCAACAAAAAATATTCATCCAGATGATAGGCATAAACAGGATATCCTACTTGATCAATTAAAAATTTGGTATTTGCAAGCCTATATTGCAAGTCTTGGGTAACCGTGCTATTTTCGGTATTAGCAAAAGAATTCACATGAAAAAAATAGAAATATGGCTAAAACTGTAGTTATCAGTTTTTGTTTCATTAATATTAGACGAATGGGTTGTGTTGAAATTATAAAGTTGTATTCTGTTTGCCAACTATAAGATGTTCATAGGTTGTAGCTATATACCACTATAGTAGCACTCGCCTTGCATATCTTCTGGAAATTAGTCCAAGTTGTGCAAAGCAGAAAAACTTTGCAAATGAGTAAAGATAGTTGGTCGACCCTAATATATCGGGGTGGTCGGATGGATCGGATTTGAGGCATGTACGATACCTTCATTTTCCCCTTTCATTGGCAATTTCCAACAATGTTGACCTACTCTATTTTAGTTTGCTATTGTAAGGATGGATACCGGGATACCACTTGTTTAGGGAACCTGTAAATTCTAATCCTTCAAGATTATCGTTAGAATATAGTCCATATTTTCAGGATAAAAGTTAGTGGAGGGGTTGTACATGTAGCAACTATTCAATTCTCTAATCGCCTCAATTTCTTTCCTGACTTCAACGATTCAATGGTTATAGACTATTCTGATGCTTGCCTATCAAATTCCTGCTGTTGAACATTACATATCATATCGAGTTATTTGTATATCTAGGATCTTAAAAGTCCATACAACTTGGGGGACCTTTGGGAATTTGATAATGTTTGAATGATGATTACTTATATGGTGCTTGAAATAACTCTAGATAGAGAAATGAAATTGAAATGTTGCTTCGTCAATAGCAACATTGTTCTGACAGTCAAAAACATGAATCAAAATCTTGGCGTTTCATCTTACAGAGCCAAGACAACTTTATGCCCCTTGAGATGTAGAACAACAATCAAACATTCTAGCTGAAAACTTGCATCATTTATCCATGCCGACCTGATACTAGGAGATATTAAACTTTGGTGGTTTGAGAAATAGTAGAAACGTATTATTCTGATAAATTACAAAATTTGATACTACTTGGCACCGAGATCATTGTGTCAATCGTGTTGATGAGTATTATTTCATATCAACATGACATCTCTTGTCATGCTAAAACTGAGATAATCTTTTTTTTTTATTTTTTATAGTTGTCTCCATAGATGATAATGCCAAAATTGTAGCATTCCAGATAGAAAGCAAACCTTGAATAATTGTCTTATTTTTTTCTTCTTCATCTCCCTTCCACCTCTAATTTACCACCAAAATCATACATTGGAATATCAGCAAGTTACTGAAATAGTATTGGTCTAGGCAAAGATCGAAACATCAACATGGTCTGAGATTTTAAACCCCGATCAAAAGATCAACATCATGTAATTTTATTTCATATTACTTTAAAACTTGCATAATTTTAGGGGCAAAGAAGATAAAGAAAGTTTTGGTATTTTTTTTGTATTAAAAGAGATAAAAATGACATAGAGAGGCAGGAAGTGCAAAAGGTTCAAATTTGTACAAAACAACTCTAATTGTCAAATGTCCTATATATTTGAATATTTGAAGGTTGGTTATGAGATGGCTGCAAAAATAAAAAAAAAAACCAAAGATGTGTTTGACCTCCTACTTCTAACAAAATGTTGTCTTGATGATAAATGAACTCTCTTGCTACTTTCTAGATTGCCATTATTTGATTAGTTACTGCACCAATGACAGATAAATTCTCAAGCTACTCTTTCAGAGACCAAATATGTAAAGACTTACAGTCACGAATCAGATCAACCAATATTTACCTCTGAAATATCTGAGCCAGGATGGAAATATGTCCAAGAACCTGTGGGTATCTCGAAGACCAGTGCTTTTAAAAGAGAAGGGTTACTTGAGCAGATAAATACTACCGCTGATGCCAGTGATTACCTCTGGTATTCAATAAGGTATTAGGTATTTCTATCTCTGCATCATTGGTGATTTTAGTGTTGTAATCATAGTTAAATCTCTCTCATACATGTTTTACAGTGTCAATATAACTGGAAATGAACCATTTCTTTTCAATGGAACTCAATCTATACTACATGTGGAATCTCTTGGCCATGTCCTCCATTCTTTTGTTAATGGGCAGTCAACAGGTTATTTGCATTTCGACTTTCTGTATCTCTTATTTTCCCCTGATATAGCGACGTTAGAAGATAAACTATTGCCTAATTAATCATATTTGTTAAATTTTTGCTCAGGTACTGGGATAGGCAATAGTGATAATGTAAATGTAATACTGGATACAACAGTAACACTTGTCCCAGGAAAGAACATTATTGATCTTTTGAGTGTGACAGTTGGTCTTCAGGTAGTCACAGTCCACACCATTTTTGTTCTGTTCATTTGTTGTATTTATTTTGCTGATATGTTCGGATCATGAACTCCCTATCGAGAAAGATCTAGATACAGTTAACATAGTTTTGGAACTTTTGCTCGCTTATGAACCTAATCTCTAAAGCTACAATGTTTTATATGCCAGAATCACTAAAGAACCATCTAATAGACAAGCTTTTGTAATTGAGAGGAAGTGTATACGATATAAATTAGGCGATCTACTGTCACTGTAAAAGCAAGTTCTGTTCTTTATTATAGGACAACATAAAGTGCAAATAGCCATGATAGTTTCCAACCAGTGAATGTTTCTTTGGATTTATAATTTGTTTTTGTTCCTTTTAAAATTTCTCTTTAGAACTATGGTGCACATTTCGACCTATCGGGCGCTGGAGTAACAGGTCCTGTGCTGCTGATGGGCCTAAATGACAGGATAGATCTATCTTCAAACTTGTGGACATATCAGGTATCTTCTCTTTGTGATTTCAAACTGAGCCTCCTAGATATTAGGCTGTGATGTTACTAGCATAACTCAGGCAATACTTCATTGATGTGAAAACATAAATTAGGATGTATACTTTTATTTCATTGCACTATTTTATTCAGATTGGACTTCGAGGTGAAGATTCGGGCTTGCCTGATTACTCAAAGAATTCGCCGATATGGATTTCAGAAGATCCCTTGCCAAAGAATTCGCCTTTGATATGGTACATGGTCAGTCCTTGAGTTCTCTTTGCTTTGGTACATTCTCTTCAAATTTATTTTTCTTTGCAAAATCCTTGGCAATGATTGCTCGGAGAAATGAGCCTCCGAAGTAGTTGGAAGACGGATGAAGAAATTGCCATCTCAAGTAATTTATCAATAAACCTGTCTACTTGGCATAATAACTATCAGTTTGATAGTTGTACATAATTCTTGGATAAGGGAAACCAAATTGTCCTTAGTAAGAACCAAGGAATGAAATCTCAAGCCATTTCGTCCAATATGGATGAAAAATTTCGTTCCACCCGTGGATTGAAACTGGCATAGTCAAGCCTCTGGTGTTGGCGCACCATCGAGGCTCCGTCGAACTCTCGCGACTTGTCTAGAGGGATCCCTATCACCGCGTGACACATCCTGAGGCATCGCCGGGCTCGCGTGAAGCCTCCAGAGGTATCGTCGAGCTCTCATGACCCCTCTGAGGAGTCGTCGGGCTCACGTGATGCCTCCGGAGGCGTTGTCGAGCTCATGTGATGCCTTCGGAGGTGTCGCCGAACTCGCGTGATGCCTTTGAAGGCGTCGTCGGACTCGTGCAACTCCTTTGGAGGTGTTGCTGGGCTCGTGTGATACCTCTGGCATCGGGCGTCTGCGGGGATGCGATCGCACGGAAGAACAACGAACTTAGGTTAATTAAAAAATAATAATTTCAATCAACTCCTAATTAGTATAATTGAGAGAATTTAAATAGGCTAAATTAAAGTCTAATAAAATTATCCCATTATATATATATATATATATATATATATAGTTAATATATTTTATATTTTAAAAAAATATCAAAATTATATTGGCACGGCATGATACGATACCGAAATGGTATTGTTCTAATCTGAAATCAAAATCTCGGCACAGGTCGAGATTTTAAACCTTAGTAAGAACTATTGATTGGATGTCAACACTAGGTTCTATCCTTTAAGAAATATGAGATGAAAAAGAAGAATAGGGATGATCACTTTGAGCGAATTGACCGCAAAATGATTCAACATTATTATTTTATAAATTTTCTCGGTTAAAATATCCCAATAAGATGATAGATTTTAGGTATCCAAGGTGGTACCTTATTATAGAGATGAAACAAGGGAGTTGTTAAAGTGAACTATGAATTGATTGTTTTTTTTTTGTAGGATTGTATTACTAAGAACATTTCCTCATTGTTGAACAATAATAAGGGTTTGTAAATGTTTCTTAAGTGATATGGATGACTCCCTATCCTTCTATTTTCTATTCTTCGTGTGTTTGTGATGATGCCGGTAAAGGGTGGGTTGGCATGGATGTAAATATATACATCCAAGTGTATTCATCCACAAGAAGATGCTTCATTCTAAAAATTTGAAGGGAAATATTTATATCGATATTTTGATTTCTTTTCACTTCTTCTGATATTTTATAAAACTGAATATATGAGATTTAAGTTTAACAATATTAGTATAGTAAGACAATTGATAAAATAGGAGATGATGTGTTACTTGTAACTAAGAGATTTAAATATTTAGGATTGTTTTTATAAAAGGATAGAAGGGTTGAGAAAGATGTACATGGAATATAAGTTGGATGGTTGAAATGGAGAAAAAAGTCAAGTATCTTGTTGTGATCGTAAAGTACCTCTAAAATTTAAAGAGAAGTTCTACAAAATGAAATGACGGTTAGACTTACTTTGTTATATGAAGCTGCATATCGAGTTATAACTCGAGCACATGAGTAGAAGATGAGAGTCGTAAAGATGAAAATGTTAAGATGGATGTGCAGACATAAGAAAATTGATAAGATAAGAAATGAGAACATTAGAGAGAAATTGAGAATTGCGCCTATTGAAGGAAAACTGCGAGAGACATTTTTAAATGATAGAAACATATACTTAAACAATCAATAAATACTTCCTTAAGCAATGTGAAATTACGACAATTAGGCATATTAAACGAGGAAGATGAAGAGGAAAATCAAAGAAAATTTGATTACTAATGATAAAATGTCGTACTCCTTTAGTTTGAATAAAATAAAATTTATTTTAATATTGATGATGATATAATATCGGATAGAGTTCAATGGCGTAGGAGAATCCATATAGTCGACTCCACCTAGTAAAATAAGTACTTGTTCTTCTCTGATCTAAGGATAACCATGTTAAGTGTTTTTTCCATAAGTCTAAATCTCCAACAAAATTTTCCTTGCAGACCGACTTCGATGCCCCTGCCGGGAATGATCCTGTTGCAATAGAGTTTACCGGTATGAGAAAGGGTATGGCATGGGTAAATGGAGAAAGCATTGGGCGCTATTGGCCAGCATATCTTGCCCCGCAAACTGGCTGCTCGTCGTGCAACTATAGAGGCACTTACGGTTCCAGCAAGTGCTTAAAGAACTGCGGAAAGCCGTCTCAAACACTGTACAATCGCATTCTATGAACGGATCAGCATCTTGTTTTTTTTTCTGCATCATGTATTTATACATCACACTGACACAATCTATACTCTTATGAACAGATATCACGTTCCTCGTTCGTTCATTCAACCCGGCAAAAATAAACTGATTCTGTTTGAGGAAATGGGTGGCGATCCGACGAAGATATCTTTCACTACAAGGCAAACAACAAGCCTATGTGGATACATTTCCGAGTCTCATCCAGCACCAGTGGATGCTTGGAACACTGCAAAGAACCAGTTACCAGTTCTCCATCTAGAATGCCCCCCCTATTCGAATCAGGTCATTTCTTCAGTGAAATTTGCAAGCTTTGGCACTCCATCCGGGACTTGCGGGAGCTACAAGCATGGAAAATGCAGAGGTTCATCAGCTCTTGCGATTGTTCAGCGGGTACCGTTCGTGCGACCACTCAATGCTCTTGCTAGAAATGAACTGTTTTGCTTATCGACTAACAGTGGATGTAATGGTTTTAGGCATGTGTCGGCGCGAAGAGCTGTGATGTGGAGGTATCAACTAAGTTATTTGGTGATCCATGCGCAAATGTTAGCAAGAGCCTCGCGGTCGAAGCTGCATGCTCATGATGGAATGAGAAGCTAAGGCTGTGCAGTCACTTAATGCGAGTGGGGAATAAAATGTACAGAAGATTGAAGCAAAAGGTCAATTGATGAAAACTATACGAGTTTGGATGTGTTCAGTTAAGGCCTCACAGGGTTGGTGTTTGTGTAAGGTGATGAGGATTGTCTACATTACTCACTATCTATATCTGTATCTATATCTAATTGAGAGATGTCAAATGACAAATCCGATAAACTATTTTAATTATGTGTATAACAAAAGTAAACTTAAAGGAAAGTTATATAAAATGGTGGTTAGCCTTGCTTTGTTATATGAAATTGAATGTTGGATTATGACTTAAGCATATGAGTAGAAGATGACAGTCACAAAGATAAGATGTTAAGGTGGATGTGTGAGCATATAAAGATGGACATGATAAAAAATAGAATATTAAAAGAAAGTCGAAGTTGTACTTATCGAGGAAAATTTTGAGAAATATATTTAAGATGATATGAATATATATATATTTAGACGATTAATAAATATTCTAATTTTGCTCTTTGAGGCGGTTCCCAAGTTGTTGACTCTCGAGACTGCTCTTCTTGTTGGACCAATATCCCTCGGGTATTCCTGCGGGGGGTAGGATTTAGCAAAGATTGTCATCTCAAGATCTCTTCTACTATAACAGTTACAATTTAACTCGGGTTCTCTACCATTAAGGTAGAAGTTCCCAAGTGGGGTAGGACAGCTTGACCCCTTTCACTTGAAGAGATGCTTGTTCTCCGTGGCTTTCTCATGCATCTTTCATCTTAACGTCTTAGCTCAGATTTTTCACAAACGATACTAAAAATGATTCGGTAAGAGATTAGAGGATGTGTTGACTCCTTAATGTATCGCAGCTGAACTCTTTCGGTAGGTCGAATCTGTGTTAGGTCAGTTTTTCTCGAGCCAACTTCTATTGAGTTGACTTCTGTCAGGTTGACAACTATCCGATCAAATAATGCAAAGTCTCCTATAAAAGTCTTCCAGTAGTGATAATGGAAGAAATTGAAAAAAGAATTAGAAGGGAGGTCAAAACATACCTTGGTGAGACCCTTCCTATGCTCAAGTCAAATTCTGAAGGAGAGTTGGAGAGCAGGAAAATAATAGAAAAGTGAAAAACATCAATTTCTACTATACCTCCGATGTTGTCATCATTACCTTATATAAGGTCTGAAGAGTGACCTGGATTCTCAAAGGTCATATCTCTTTCCTATTAATAAGAGGTCGCATCTGAGCTCGAACTTGGATCTGGTTGGTTGGATGTAACCTGGATGTGACTCAGATTGACTTGAGTTGAACTCATCCATGAGTCGACTGACTTGATCCGAGTTCGACCATGAGTTGGTTGACTTGACTCAAGTGTGTTGGCCAAGTCCTATGCCTAATTGATTGGAATTGAATTTGAAAGAGCTGGTCCGACTTGACTCGAGCTCGTCGTAAGCGAGACTAACTTGACTCGAGCTCCATCTTAAGTCAAACTAATCCGGATCTATATTGATCGAGTCTTGACCTACCATGTGACCCCTAGTATCTATGTCACATCAATGGCGTTTGAGAAACGCATCAAGTGATTTTAGGTTTGTTTGAAAAGAATCAGACCGTCGCCGTTAAGGTGGCGAATTTCATTTTTTTTTTTTTTCAGATGAGAAGAATCAGACCGTCGGTTTGTTTTGTTTCGTGGGTTAACGAAGAAGTTGGGTAAATAAGCACGAGTTTTGAGAATTCAGAAAGTTCGATGGCCAAATTGGAAAGATGCAAAACTAGCAGATAAAGGACCACGCGTCTTCTCCGGTGGAGTCTCTGGAAATCGGTCATCGGAGGCGACGATGGCGGGTCGCCGACTGCTGCTTTTATTCCCTACGCCGGTCGTCGGATCTCCCTTGCTATCCGTTTTCTGAGATCCATCCCCTTTCGCCCTTCCGCCTTCTGTCTGTGCCGAATCCTAAACCCTAGATCGGATACTCCCCCCCTTACGCCGCTTCTCGATTCTCTCCGACGCCAGTCGCAGCGAGCCTTTGCATATTTAGGTTACTTTTTTTTTTGCTTTGTTTTTATGCTGCGATTGTTCTCCTTTTTCCCCTTTTCGTCGATATCAGCTAAGAGATGCGAAGGAGAGAGGGGGAAAAAAAAAGAAGGAAAAACTCATTTTTGTTGTAGACGGATATTGTTAAAGTGGAGGGAATTTTGGGTTTGGGAAGTTCAATTGATAAATTCTACGTATTTCTATCAATTGTTTCCTAAAGTTTAGTCATGCATTTTAAAGGAGGATTTTGTTTGAGGGATAACTTTAGTCATGCATTTTAAAGTTATTCTATGTTCAGATCTGTGTCAGCTCGTGGGGGTCGTATACTGGATCAAGTTAGACTTCACAGACGATTCAAAAGAAAGCAAAAAGGGAAATGCATAAGATAGATGCAGTGGAGTAGATGGGGAAGCATTTGATTTGGGTAGAACACAATTACCAGTGACAGATTTGATGAAGGATTTATTTTCTGCAACTCCATCCTTTTCCCCTTCTGTTTTCATCTTATAGCCATTTTCGAACTCGACCATATCTAGATTTTAGCTTTTATTCTCATAGAAGATATCAAAGACGATGACAAATGAGTGATTGCCAATAGAATCTAAATCATCTTTCCCTCTTTTGTAGCCTTGAGTAGAGCTTAAGAAGGGGAAAGATCCATTTCATTGAACCTCATCGAGAATGTATAGTCATTATTCCTATTGCATTATCAAAAAGTTTGAGAAATTTTGAGTTTGCAAGTGTAACTTTGTAGTTATGGGTAAAGATGATGATTTTAGGCTTGTAACTTTCAAATATGTAAATCACCTTTCTTTCTGATAGTTGTTGACTGGTTGGTCATCTCTTACCTTTGTTATCATCTATAACAACTATTCTATTAGTATTCATTTTTTTACCTTTTTTTTTCATCTTTTAATGTATGACCTCATCTCCAAGTTGTCTATTTGGTTGATATAATATGTAGTTCAATGTTTGATCTAAACAAGAGATATAATGGATAAACATAGATATACAAACATGAAGAAGAAAGTTAATAAAATTTATGTTGCAATGTTGGAGTTTGAAGTACTGGTAGAAAGTTATATGGAAAGTCAATCAGAATGATAGAGAGAGCATTTCGTTTATTGTTTGCTACTGCAATTTTATAAATATAGTATGTGATATTCATTTGATTTGTTATATTACAGTTGGATATGTTTTATATTGCAGTGGAATCAATGTAAAACTGCAGTTCCAGAATCTAAACCATGATTAGACTAGATAGGTTACTCATGTTGAGAAATCCAATTGCCTTACAATTCATAAATGCTTTTAAGTGCTATGATTATTTATTTCTGCCTGAACCAAAAGATGATCGATTTCAATGTTTTTATTTTGAAGATTTTGCCATGCTCATACTGCATCATTCTTGATTTTAATCTTTTGTTCTCTTCTTAGCAGTGTAGGCATGACCATGTCTTGCACTGAGAATCTCAAGAATACAAAGACACATGTGGCACTAATATCTGGTCTTCCTGATGACCTTGCTATTCTTTGCTTGTCAAGGGTTCCTAGAAAGTACCATCATGTCCTTAAATGTGTATCAAGGAGGTGGAGAGAGTTGTTAGGTAGTGAAGTGTGGCATATCAGTCGCCGAAAGAACAATACTGAAGAGTGTTGGGTCTATGCCGTGTGTAAAGTAAACTTAAAGGAACACCTATGCTATGTATTAGATCCAGATCCTACTGACAGAAATTGGAAACTAATGCAGTGTATGCGCACTCCATGTTCACAAAATGGTTCACAAAATGATGGAATGTCTATCACAGCTTTAGGAAAGAAATTGTACCTCTTAGGTGGTTGTACTTGGCAAGAAGATGCTACTGATGATGTGCATTGTTATGATGCTTCGTCAAACAAATGGGCAGTGTCTTCCAGAATGCCAACAGCTAGGTAATAATACTCCATTTCATGGCTCACTTCTCCTGTTAATTTATTCAGAGAATGGCTTCATGGTGAGACTTCTCTGATTTCCAGGTGTTATTTTGCATCAACCTCTCTGAATGAGAAACTTTACATCGGCGGTGGGTTCGGCCTGAATTCAAAACCCCCAAAATCATGGGACATATACAACTCAAACTCAGACAGTTGGATATCACACAAGAATCCTCATCCAAACCATGACATTGTAAAGTTTCTTGCTTTTGATGGCAAACTGTACACCATTCACAGATCAGAGAAAGGATTGCATTACGCTGGGATATACGATCCTGCATCAGCAACTTGGCAGATTACCGACTATGAAATTGCATTGTGTTCATGTGGACCGACAGTTGTGGTAGATGGGACACTTTACCTGTTGGATGAGACTTCAGGCACGAGACTTATGAAGTGGGAGAACGCACGGAAGGAATGGGTTTTGATCGGAAGGTTGTCTCATCACCTTGTAAGACCACCTTGCCACCTCGTGGCTATTGGAAGAAGTATTTACGTGATAGGGCAAGGCCTGAGCACCATGGTCATTGATGTGGACGAAGCTGCTAAGGGTAAAGGCATACTTGTTGGTTTTTCGTTCAGTCCGATACTAGGTCTTGATCACAATGTAATCAGCTGCAGCACCATTACCATTTGAATAGATGTAACCGGCAGCGTGTTCGACTTTTAACCGTCTTGGCTGCATTGAATAAGTTGCATAGAGAGGCCGATATGGAAGACATGCATCGCCATTCAACCTCGCCATGAATTGATGCTCCAGGATTAATTGTACATTCCTTAGTAAACTTGGGCAAAGTTTTCATTGCTAATATTCTCATTTCGGTTCTGATTCTATTCAAAGGAATGGGAGTTGTGGAAGCATCTTCAAAGTGAGGCTGTTATCGTGGTGACTGGAGGCAGCAAAATCTGCATGGAGAGTTTAGATTTTGATTGTTCTCATGCTCGCTGAAGAGAAGGAAAAAAAAAACAGTCCGAGCAAGACTATTGTGTTTGTTTCTATATCAAAATCCTAAACAGTCAATTCTCTCTTTACGACATTTTTTCTCTCTCTTAAATCGATGGAATTGTTCCTTCTTTTGAAGTTTCATTCCATATGTACTCTATATCATAGGAAGTATTATTATATATGTTAACAATGTTTATGTTTTGGTCAAATATTGTAGATGATCAAACTATTGATCAACGAATGAGTTGATATAGCACGCTCTTTGGGGATAGCTGCTAAAGGGGATAAAAAGATCTGAAAAACATTCCAAAAGAAGATTAGAATGGCGTTGGGATGGATCTTAATATGTCATTTCGATGATCAAATTAGTATTTTGTTTGAAGAAGAAGAATTGATAAAGGAAAAGTAGGATTTTGTATGTGCATATTTGTGCCCGCGAGAGCGGATGTCCTTTTAAAGAGTTGTAAATGTATTAGTTCTTCGAAACGTACGTATCCGTTTATCATATGTTTTGAGATATGTGCTTTTGTTTATCACATGTTTTGAGATGTGCATTTTCATTACCCATGTGTTCCGGAAAGTGTGCTACTGTTATCCACATCTTTCGAAGAAAACGGTCACATGAATGAAGTGGTCAAGTCGCCTTTTTATCCTTATGCCCTTGTATCTTCAACGGACCACGTAGGGTGTGGGTCCAATCCGAGAGCAGATGAGAAAGTGGGGTCAATGCTAAATGACCTTGAGGGTAGACGAAGTCGGCAACCAAGGTTGAGTCCGAGGTGAAGTCAACAACTGAGGCCAAGTCCGAGATGAAGTTAGCGATTAAGGCCAGGTTTGAAATGTCGATGATTGAGGCCAAGTCCGAGATGAAGTTGGTGACTAAGGTCGAGTCCGAGATGAGGTCAACGTTTGAGGTCAAGTCAAGGATGAGATCGACGTTTGAGACCGAGTCAAAGATGAGATGGGCGTCCGAGACCAAGTTGTAATACTTGGCTTGTTCCTTGGCAAATCTGACTCTTTGGGAGGAGTGTACTGAGTTAGTTTGACTAGACTCGAGTAATTTATAAGTCGAATCTTCTATCCCTCAGGTCACGTCTGATCCGTCTTGACTTTGATTGACAGCTCAGCACGACTCTTGATTACACGACTTCATCCTTAGCAACAGTAGCACTTGCAGGGGTTGAGGCAACCAACGAGACATTCCATCTCCATTAGAATTCGACCCCAAACCTATTAACAGAACACTAAAAGAGCTCTCGGAGCACAATAATGATTCCACTCCTTGGTTGTAGATGAATTGACCAAGGGACTTTCGGGTTTAACACCAGTGTAGATATTTTAGTGTGGAATATATACACTCGCTTCAGCAAAAATGAAATCCGTCATCCCAGCGGCCCCACACGGTCAGTCCTACAACCATCTGTGAGGAGATAAATTGAAAAATAACAGGGCCACTACGAAGGAGGGCATTACCTCGACTTCGTCGGGAATATATACACTCGCAAGAGCTAAGAAAGTCGATCATAATCTTGCAAAATTATAATTAGGCTACTCAATAAGAACATCTGCGACAAACTCAAGCAAGCATATAAACTACTAACTAACTTAATTCCCACGTACATTTCAACAAGCATCTTCTCTGTCCCTCGCCTCATGCAACATTGATCATCGCAGCATTACTCTTCTTAGTTTCGGCACGGCGCTTGACAACGAAAAAGGAAGCGATCACGGCGACAAGCACTACGAGTCCCAGTCCAACTACCAGAGCAGCAACGCCGGCAGCCCCCATCCTCTGATGGCCGGAAGGGACCGAGAAGACACCCGTGGCCACCGCCGCGTCTGCTCGCGCCCTCGACGATGTCTTACCGGGGTAGAGAGAAGACAGCGGCGCAGTCGCCGGCGTTGCCGCATTGGCATTTGGATGGAAGAAGTCATACGCCGAGGGCGGGAATGGCATGGGGTTTTCGAAGAACAGGCCATGGGGAGAAGAAGATGACGACCGTTGCTTTATGGGGTGTTCTTGGGCAACTATCAAGGACAGTGGTAAAAGAGACGAGAGGAAGAGGAAGGTGAGCTGAGTAGCCATGGATTTACTGTGATTTCAACTAAAGGTGAGAGATCACAAAGGTTCCATGGTGTATATATGTCTGGTACTTTGAATTAATTAAGAGTGGCTTGTAAGCAAAGGGAGTGTGCAATCATTCTTGTGGCTTTATGGCAAGCTATGAGAATGCCCTTATCCCATGCCAATAAGTCATTCCTATATGACCCTATTCTAGGTTGGCATATCACACTTACATGTTCAAAGAAGTACAAATGATCGTCCCGGGGCACAGTTGAGTTGGTTACGACAGAGCAGAGTTGTTGAAATGGATAAGGATTATATTGAATCTCGATGAAGCTGAGGCAATGTCATCTTCCGTCGTGGCCAACTGCAACTTCTAGATTTACCTCTTCATAGATGGTCGTGGGGTGACCGTGTGGGATCGCTGAGGTGGTGAATTCCACCTTGTTGAAGTACAAATGGCCAACTTTCTGAAATAGGTCAGCACATCCGTAGCTTTGGATTCGACAAGCAAGTGTTATCTTGCAGCTATATATGCTAAGGATGAGTTGAGCGAGCTCCCTGAGCTTTTCAATCTAAGCTCAATTCTTTGAGCTCAACTTTTTGAACTTTTGATGCAACGGAAACTATTGAATCCTTGATTTGAACACGAGCGTTAGAAATAATCTTCTACAGATATGTTGATTCAGTAGAATACTAAGAAAATAAGCATCCAAAACTCATCATTTTGGAGGAAAAAAACTTTTAAAAAGTTTATTGATAAAAAAATAACTGGCCTAAATTCAACTAAATAATTAGTTTAAATAATCTTTAAAAAGGACTAATATTCTTCGAAACCCTTAAAAAGGTTGTAATGATATTTTTAGGCCTAAGACTGAGTCGTTACAGGTTAATTACATTCGGTAACTAATTATAAATATCTAAATAAATTTTGATTTGATATATTATGTATCCTATAAATCAATTCAAGTCAAAAAATTATGGTCTCTCAAAATTTACTCGCTCGTGACTGTCAATCAAAATGGTCCCAAAACTCTAGGCTTTGCTCCTCCACATCAACTCTCTACTTTGATCTTAATTCTCCAAGCTCTCCACCGTACACGATTGACCTCAAGTTTTATATATATACACTTACTTGTTGAATGAGCAAAGGTGGCTAAGGCATGACAAAACTACTTTTGAGTTTTGATCCTTCTGCTTGCATTATTACTTGGGAAGTACGCATGCCAATTGTGAATCAATGCTACACCAATTAAATATGTATTAGGAGTGCACCCTCCACTGTCAACTTTAATATATTGCCCACGGAGAGTAAGGTAGATGGTGAATATATGACATTTCTGATATAACAGTAGTTAGGGATTTGAATCTCGCAAGAACTCACTATCTATCATTAACCCCACCTTGGAGTCTCATCATTAGGTATTTTCGTTATCGAGGTCCTTTTTTAAAACTTTCTTTACCTAGCATCTAATCTCTCTTACTTACTAGGACTTCTATCACATCCACTTGCCTAGCATATGACATTCCTTGCCTGCTAGGGTTTCACCCTATCCACGGGCGGAGCCACACTATATGTTACCCTGACTATAGCTCGGGAGTCCGACGACGTAAAAGCTTAAATCTACATGAATTTTTTTTTTTAAGAAAACAAAGGATACAGCTGGGGTTATTGTGTCGGTGTCGTTCACAGTCCCTTAGCTCAGATAAATCATCCGGAATGGCTCATTGACTATCCACTTGCCTAGCATCCAACCTCTCATTCTTACTAGTACTTCTATCACATCCATCAGTCAAATCATCTGTATTTGCACACTTGACATACACAGTACTTAACTTACTTAAACATGATTTAAATATTAAAATCATGCAACACATGCTTGGTTAGATTGTGTCAATAGTTCCCCAAAATATGCAGCATACATGCATGGTGATTGCATCAACAATCTCTTTCTTTTTATTATTTGACAACCTATTAAAGTTAAGGTAACGATCAAGAGGAAAAAAGCATAATATAAACAATAAATAGTATAAGCACAAATGAACATACCTTGATATCAGATCATACAACAACTTTGATATTCGAGAATACAACATAATCATGCATCCTTGTATATTAGAGCAATTATGTTTGGTATTAATTAGAACAAATTAAAGAGTAGATTCAACCATGAATCTCTTTCCTTTATTCATTTTTAACTTAAACATGTATTCTTTTTCCCTTTTGTCATACATCAAAAATAGTTAAAGGGGTCAGAATCCATCCATATTGTTTATGTATAGAATTATGATCATCAGGCGACTGAAAGTTCCTCATAAACTATAAAGAAGTAGGGGGTTGGAGCTACTAAACCACATAAAAGTCATGTGTTAGCGATTGTGTAAGTACATTTCTTATGTATGTTTTTTTTTATTTCTATCACATTAATCCTTTGTTACCTTTCTATCAAGATTAAGGGTAAATAGAATCACATTTGTAGGTCAATGATCATTATTCACCCCTCCCCCAACAAATTGATCATTCGATTGAGCTAGGATTTGTCAACTAATGAAAAGTCGTAACTAACTGACACTACGTACAACACGAAAGTAAGAAGGAGTAATTAATTTTCTATAAATTGTATATATTGTAAGAAGTTTCTCTACCTCTGATAATGATTTTTTGGGAGTGACTCAGGATCTAGAATCACATAAAATTTTGGTATATTTGTTTTTGTTTACACACTAATTTTGAATGACCTTGCTAAGGATTAGCAAGGATAGAGGATTTTCTTGATTTCTTAATCAAACTAAATTCATCTATATATTTATTGTTTACCAAGTGAGTAATTTGGATTAGTCCTAACAAGTTTGATAAGTGAGTTAAATGAAGAGTGTTTTAAAAAAATAAGTGGATTATTTAATAAATTTTATAAATAGAACATATCCTTAGCTTTAGAAGTGTAAACGAACCAAACTGCTCATGAACTATTCGAGTCTTGGTTCGAAAAAAAGTTGGTTTGAGTTCGTTTGATTAAGTTAACAAGCCGAACTCGAGCCTGATTTCGAGCTCGAAAATATTATCGAGCCGAACTCGAGCTTAACAGTATTTAATTCGTAAGCTCGCGAACATATTCGTTTAAAGGCTCGCGAACATATTAAACTTGTTTAACTTTTAAACGAGCTATTTTCGAACCGAACTCGAACTAAACTCATTTAACTGTAAAATGAGTCATTTTCGAACCGAGCTCGAGCCGTTCACGAACTATTTAATTTCATTACGAGCCAAACTTGAGCTTAAGAATTAAAGCTCGAATCGAACTTGAGCTTAAGGAAAACAAATCGAGCTCGAGCTCGAGATGAGCTTCTTACTATTCGACTCGGCTTGGTTTGATTACACCCCTACTTAGTTTTAATTAATCACTAACTCTTTAGTGGTCCCCTATGGTTAGCGTGCCAACCTCTTAGGTTCATTAATATTTGTGTTGGTGGTCCTTTACCTACCACCAATAATAGATGCAATTACAATAAGAGTTGGCGTGAGCGTTATCACATTTTACATCAATTATAATACGAGTTCATGGTGACCCCACCCTTCCTCTCACATCCATTATATAAAATGAAAATACGTAGAGCTGTCAAATAGATCAATCAATAACATAGTAGGTCAACTCGTAAAAAATCCAATATATATGACGGAGTGGGATGGGTCAGTTCATCAACTTGGCGGGTTAAAAAATCTTCAACCTAATTTAACTCAACCCAACCCAAGACAGTTTGCAAGTTAGGTAGGTCAATCCACGAGTCTGTCAAAAAATATATAAAAATATTAAAATTTTTAAATTTAGATTACAATTTAAATGGATCAAGTTAAAATTATATTTTTAATTATGGATTGTGCTTTAAACTAGTCAAATCTAACTAGTACATTGAATTTTTTATTTTAATTTTAATTTTTTTAAAAAAATAAAAGTTTTTCAACTTACGGATTAACTCAAATCTGCCGTGGACCTAGACTGCAGGTTGACCTACTTAAATTCATCTTAAAATAAATTAATAAAATTTTAATTTAATCTATTTAAATTATTTAATAGGATGGATTAATCTGACGTTTCAATTCAAATTTATTGATAGCTCTAAAAATATGTCATGAAATCCCGAAGTCAAACAATCTAATTAAATGACAACGTGGGAAGTATTTTCCGTACACGTTAATTAGAAGAATAATTTTAGCTAGCCATCCATTTTTGTCCATAGAATAAAACAAAGAAAAATGATTTTAGATTCCTTTCATAAGAGACGTGAAAATGATATTCTGGGATATATAACGATAGCTCTCTAGTTCAGTAAATTCAGTTGTCTTATGAAATTTGTTACCATTCTAGTGATCTCACATGATTGACTCCACAATCATCTATGAGGAGGTAAATCAAGAAATTACAGTTGACCATGACGCAGTCTATGTGGCTCAATTCTATGGCAGCCAGCCTATTAACATATGAGGCATTGGTAGGTACTCCTCTGGGCTTATCAGACCTAAGCACCTCCCGTCATAGTGATCACACTGCTCTATGGTCCCAGCGCCTCTACCTAACACCCTTTGTGCTCGACAACCTAAGCATCTTCCTCAGTCTCTTAAGTGCTTAGCGGCCTAAGTACTCAGTTATCTAGGGCACTCTGCACGACTCAGCATGTGAGCTCTATACATTTCTTGCCCCTGAGCCTCTCTTGACTTTTCGATGCGGCCTCCCCTAACCTTCGAGGACTTCCGAGCTGAGTCTTCTTGGGCTCTTGATAATTGTCCATGTGACCATTCTTGAACGTGGTCCGCCATTTAGTTTACGGTCCCCCATCTAGACTACTTCTGGTTGTACTAGAGTATAGTCCTCATACCATCTTAAGTCATACCTAAGCATGGTCCATTATAAGTGCATGCCCTATTAACATATGAGGCATTGGTACTCCTCTCAGCTCGATTAGACCTCAGCACCTCCTGCTGTAGTGATGAATATTTAATGCTAACTAAAAAAACAAAAAATTATATTTATAGTTAAAAACTAATCTCCCTCGTGTAATTATATTCTCATGGTCCTAATAAATACAAAATCAATTAAATCAAACTAACTATAAACTTTTAAAATAAATATGATTCAATTAATTTAACTAAACTCATAAATAAAAAAAATATATTTATTTTTGAATTTTTAATACAAAATTTTAAATTAACTATTTTTTGGTGCACCCCCTCCCCCGGGTTCCTTTGATGCTCCTCACTCCGATGGCTATTGGCTAGTGGAGATGGGGCCCATAGTTGTAATTTCACATTTAGAATAATTGAATATCTAATATCAATTAAAAAAATAAAAAATTGTATTTATAGATAAAAACTAATCTCCCTCGTGTAATTTTATTCTCATGGTCCTAATAAATACAAAATCAATTAAATCAAACTAACTATAACCTTTTAAGATAAATATGATTCAATTAATTTAACTAAACTCATAAATAAAAAAAAATATATTTATTTTTGAATTTTTAATATAAAAATTTAAATTAACTTTTTTTTTTGGTGCACCTCCCCTCCCCGTGCCTTCGATTCTCCTCACTCCGATGGCTATTGGCTAGCGGAGATGGAGCCCATAGTCGTAATTTCACATTTAATTTAATTAAACTCATAAATCAAAAAATATATTAATTTTTGAATTTTCAATATAAAATTTTAAATTAACTATTTTTTTTTTTTACACCCCCCCCGGGTTGCCTTCGATTCTGCTCACTCCGATGACTATTGGCTAGCAGAGATGGAGCCCATAGTCGTAATTTCACATTTAATTTAATTAAACTCATAAATCAAAAAATATATTTATTTTTAAATTTTCAATATAAAAATTTAAATTAACTATTTTTTTTGATGCACCCCCAGGGTTGCCTTCGATTCTCCTCACTCCGATGGCTATTGGCTAGCGCAGATGGGGCCCATAGTCGTAATTTCACATTTTATTCGTTACACTCCATGCCGCTAAAACCAAACTTGTGCTGCAATTTTCCCTCTGCTGATTGATTTATTACCCCTCTCTCTCTCTCTCCTCAAATTGCTTATCTTCACCTTCTCTTCCCCTCCTCCTCTTCTTCTCTTCTTCTTCTCTCTCGATCTGCTGTTTTGAGCTTGAACTGAGAGGAAGTCAAGGATCATCATCGGAGGATGCAGGGGTGGATGTACGTTGTTCGATCTAATCGCCTCGGGTTGCAGTACTCGAGGAAGAGGTACTTCGTTCTCGAAGACTACGCCCTCAGATGCTACAAGGATGTGCCAGGTTCGAACAGAGAGGTATTTCGAAAGTCGATTCGAGGTTCTTGGTATATATCTTAATGCGCTTCTCGCTTGCATGCATTTGTTTAAGTGGGATTGAGCAACTGGCTTTTATTTGCTCTTGTATTTCTCTTGTTTGGGATATCGCTGTTCACAGGGAGATCGGAATCAAGGTTCTTTGTATGGTCTCCTAGCGAATATCTGTGTTCCCCCTCATTTTAGTTTGTTTCTTAGTTTTTTGGATGAGGGAACTGTGTCGAGCAGAAATCGATCAGCGGATGTGAGATCTTTAACTGATTCATGCGTCTTAGATTTCTCGAGCAAGGATGGTGGGGTAGATAAAAATTTGAGCTGTGCGCTGTGACAGTGTGCTGTAGCATGAATGGTGGGGGTGTCTCGTTGCTAACCGGACATAAGGTGTGGGTGGGGTAGGAAACGGTGACATATCGTGACTGCTAGCAAGAAAAGTCTAATGAAGTAGTATTTTCTGTGAACGTGGTCACTTATGCAATCCTGACAAAGAAATCGGGTCATAGCTTACACTTTTGATAAAGTTTGTCACTAGAAATTTATTATTTTTCATGGATTATCAGAAATATGAAAAAAAATATTCTTGTACAACAAAAACCAGATGGCCTCTACTCTAGCAGGGATGCAAACTCGTAATTGTTTGAATTGCATTTTATTCATATGTCCCATATGGTGGGCGTTCTTTCCACTCTTCATGAAATTGAGTTATTTGCTAATAAGTGGATGAGGTGATCAAACAGGACAGGATGAGGCAGTGCCAGACATCTTTCTGAAGATGTAGCAGCTGAGATCAAACTGTAAATGATCTATAATTGCTGAACTATTAACTTTTAATTTTTTTTTTTTTAAACCAATATTTATATGTTCACAGTCCGCATCATGTGTATACCACAGGTGCATTAGGCATAAACACAATGGCCTTACCTCTTTGGTCAGGGGGATGGAAAATAGTTTTAGTTTTTTCTTACATTGTTTTAATGTATGGAATTTTAGGATAATTAAAATTTTCTTTTAAACTAATGTATCATAGCTCATATTGGCACATGGTTTATCCACTCTAGATTTAAACTCGAATGTCCTCATCATTGATGATCTATATTCAGCGGTTAGGTTTTGTAGGATGTATTCAATCCAATAGCTTGCTAAGGCATTAATAAATTTGCACTAAGTAGCTTGGGAAGAAATAATCTATTTACAGTGGATCTACATCTTGACCCTAATTAGCTTAGCACTAATCATTGTGTTTAGGTGGATATTTGCTAATTAGGAAAGACAAGATGTTAATGTTATAATCAACTAATTTCTTTCATTTTGTTCTTCTAAGCTCCAGTGTGCAGCATCTTTTTTGGCTATTGGTTAAATTATTTAAATCTCCACAACGATTGAGTCTGTTTCAATTATGCTTCTGAAATATATGATTCTGTCTATGAAGCCTAAAATGACCCCCATGCATATAGAATTGGAACAAACAACACTAGAAGAGCAGTAGGTTATAGTTCATTCCATACCCACCATGTGGACAATAGATGGTTTGAACATGGTAGGGTAGGGACTGAGTAGAGTTAAAGCTATAGTATCACTAACTATATTGATTTTATACTAAATTCTATATGAGACAAGTTATTAGCAAAGTGGGAATATGGTAGAGCATAGGATTGCTCCATCATAGAGTGATGATGGGAACAAGAGGAAGAGAAGCTTATTACAAAATGCATTGGAACTGTCATAATTTTTATCAGAATGCCATCGATGATTTTGTCATTATGCTTGTTCTGAACTTATGCCATGTTATAGTGTAACAGCATAAGAGTAAGAGAAGCTTGTTACAAAGTTCATTGTAAGTATCATAATTTCTATTGGAATGCTATTGATGGTTTTGTTATTGTGTCAGTTCCAAACTTGTGCTATGTTACAGTGTAGGAGTATAGTGGCCCAGCTCACCCGATATGGTTAGATGACACTGATTTTTAAAGCCTTGGATTGATATGTGCTCCTAGATGGATTTATTTCAATGCTTTCATTATTGCAATCATGATAATTGGCGGGAACTCACAATAAATACCACAATAATGTGTCATGATAATTGTTGTTATGATAATAGTGAAATTATTTTCATTATTGCTGATAAATGAAAAGTTTTTTTCAAATTTTGGTATCTATTTCATTCAAGTTGGGTTTCTTATTTCTATTGTTGAAAAATAACTATGATGTTAGTGTAATTTTAGCAAATTCTGAAAAATTATAATGGGATACCACCTTAAGTTGAATGAATAAGAAATTCTTTTTAGAGTTTTAGATTAATATCAATGAATTGATTATGATATTATTCTTAGATTAGACATGAGGTATATTTAGAAATGTGTTTCATTCTAGATATTCCTCTTGAAGTATGTGAAAATTTTCATGTACCCTTCTAGTTCAAAATGAGTGCCTTAATCCATCTTTAATTCCCCTTATGGAAATTTTAAATTCATAAAGAAAAAATTCTTATTTTCATGCATAGAAATTCTAATGAAAGTTATTGCATTAATTTTATTTATTTTATAAAATTTTATATAGAGCTAAATGTTGGACTATGAATCGAGTATACAAGTAGAAGATGATAGTTGCAAAGATGAAGATGTTAAGGTAGATATGCGGACATACGAGGATGGATAAATAAGAAATGAAAACATTAGAGAGAAAATTAGAGTTAAACTTCGAGGGACATATTTAAAATAGTTTGGACATGTATTTAGATGATTAATAAATGTCCAGTTAGATGATGTGAGACCATGACAAATATGCACATTAATCGAGAAAGAGGGACAATAAAGAAAATTTGATCAGCAATAATAAAATAATATAAAATTTATTTACATATATATAAGGATAGATTAGGACATCAAGTCTAATAGCATAGGAGGATCCGTATAGTCAATCCCACTTAGTAGGATAAAGACTTAGTTGTTGTTATAGAAGTTTTTACACAACTCTATTAACCTAATTTCTATATTCTTTATAAGTGATGCTTTAGGATAATGAATATATTATCCCAGCTAAATCATGAGATAGTTATGCTTCATGAATCAATCAGTAGGAAATACATGTACACAAAAATAGTGTAGTATAAAAGAATTTGTTTTAGATGGATATCTGGTTTTATTTGAATCTGCAAAATTACATATATTATTATTCTTGCGCATTTAGTTTTAGTCATAATGATAAAGTGAGAAAAAAAAATCAAAATGGATCAATAGATATCACAGTTATACAAGTCGAATCAATTGGGGCCATGCAATTGAGAGGGGTAAATTGAGACCAAAGAGGTTTCCACTTAGGATATTTTAAAAGATTATATTAAAGGATATCTAATAACATTGGCATTATTTATAATTTGTATTTACTCAATATTCAATGGTAGCAAGAGATCCATGCAATCTCACCTATTAGTTGGTTTAAGAAGGGCATTTTATTCCATGTTGTTGGTTCTGAAATTTAATCAACTAAATATTTTATACCTTGTTCTTGAATTTTCCACTTATATCTTATATGTGCAGTTTTGTTATCTCAGGATCCTATTAGAAGTGCAATTATAGACTCATGCATACGAGTGACAGATAATGGGAGAGAGTTTATGCACAGAAATGTAAAAGTTTAAATCTAAATTATTGAATTTCCATAAACTTATTTTGTCAATTTCGTTATACTAAAAGGTTGATTATTACTAGGATTTTTTACTTTGTTGTAAGGATGGTTGTATTTGCAGGCTTTGTATGTATTTACTCTTTACAATGCTTCTGATCACAAAGATCAACTTAAGGTGTGTATGGTTTTAGTCCCTTTTGAAAAACATCTATTGATAATTTTGTTGTTGTTCCATTACTACATATATTGATATTTAAAATAAAAAACCATGCAGTTAGGCACTAGAAGCTCAGAAGAAGCAGCTAGGTGGATCAGATCTCTTATGGAAGCAGCATTGAAGGTGTATTGACCTTCTTTTAGTTTATTTGTATCCTTGATGGAGGTAAGGAACAAGCTTCAAAATTTTCAGGATCATCCAAACAAAGAGGAGAATGTTGTTGCATGTTCAAGAAAAAGATGGAAGTATTTTAGGTTCCGCATCTTCACTTTTCACCGATTAATTTGCGCCACATGTTTGTGACATATGTGTCTGTCTGAATGCTATTGCTGATAAATCTCATGCATCAACATTATCATGCTTTTATTATATTTATTTTTCTTCACAAGGTCTTGTGCTCAAACTATCCTTTTGGAATGAAAGAGGGCCTTCAAAGATTGATTCATCTAGATATTAATGTGTGGTGTTATGCATGTAATTTGTATAGCTTGAATGTCTTTCAGGATGTTGGGCCTAAAATAAGCTAAGTGTACCTGATAATGGATATAGATTTTGAAACATATGGATTATTTTCACTTCCTAGATTCTTATTCTCCATGAGCAAGATGTGCATAGGTTCTCGTTTTCCATTCTAATGACTCTTGGAAAGAATGAAAGTTATGTTGCATGGAGGACATGAGACTATCTTAATGATTAACAGGAATGCCATAGGAGAAAAATGATAATAGATTTTTTCATGGGTATCAATTGCATATATCCTATTCTGGTATGATATATTAATTATTTAATTTCTTGAGTTGACTTTATTTTTTCTTCCAATGTGGCACAACAATTTTCATTGCCAACTTATGGGTTTATTGTGCTTTGTATGGAAAAAACCATATTAATAAAAATTGTTCCTAATTTTAGGTGTTTCTTATATTCTTGAAACTTATAAACCGAACCTTTTTTACTATCAAATTAAAACTATTGTTTACGTCTAGTATTTCAAGTGTTTGCTTGAAATTTTTATAGCTTTATTTTTTTGTTCGTTATGGATCCATGATCTTCTTATATTGGAGAGGAAGAGGATATAATTGAGAGAGAGGAAAAGGATATATTTTTTTCTCTATATTTCTCTATATCGCAAATGTCAGGTACAAGGGGTATTTTCAAGAGGAGAATCTAGATACTCTAGATTAATGAATGTTAATTTCCTAGACTCACATACAATGAATGTGATAGAAGAGGAAAAATCCTTACTCTTATTCTAGATACAATGAATGTATTCAACCCATTCATATTCATATCTAGAATAACTCAAATATAGTTATTTTTCATAAGAATCTCATAATCCTTTTCAACTACCAAGTAGTTGGCCAAGACTTAGAATGTTACTCCTTAGTTTCGACACAAAGATCATTTTATGGTTACCATCTTTGGAAGAAATGAGAATTGTACATGTGGATTTTAAGAGTCTCCAAAAGAAATAGTGTCTTCACTTTCTCATCAAGTGCTACGAATTTATCTTTGTATCCACACATATAATTGCTTACACCACTATCCAAGTACCACAAGTTGTTATCACCCTTCTCTTCTTTTATGATTTGTAGCAACAAAGTTGTGACTTTGGTTTCTTGATTATCACTGGCAAGATTGGCCTTTTCTTTAATACCATTAGTAGCACATAACATTTCAAGCATCATGACCCATTTTATGATAAGTATAGCATTCAACTTTAGATTTGTTATACCTTCTTCCATTTGAAGTTGGATAATAGCCTTACCCTCTTCCTCTTATCCTTCCATGATCTCTAGGTTATGGTTGATTTCTTCCTTCATGATTAGAATTGTCTTTATTGCCTCTACTAGTCCAATTTAACCATACCCACATCCTCTTTCTTGTCCTCGTCCACGTCCTCTAAAATAGTTGTTTCCTCTTTCATCATTCTTTAATATATTCTTGACTTTGAGAACTTGCTCCAATGGCTCTTCTTGTCTTCTCTTGATCTTTTCTTCATGGGCTTGTAGTGAATCCTTTAATTCTTCAATGGTCATTGAGTCTAAATCTTTTGTTTCTTAATGACACACAATATAATGAAATTTAGTAGTCCAAGAATGAACTTCTATCTTGTCTCCATATTCACAATTGTCGTCACCTATGAATAATAATTCGAGATGGGGTTTAAACTCTTTCATTTGCAACGCTTCAAAATCACGCCTTAGTGATTACAGTTTCACCTACTTTACTTTGTCAACACCTTGGAGAGCCTTTGCTAGTGTCTCCCTAGCGTCCTTTGGATTAGTAGTATCGGTCATCTTCTCAAATATTGAATCATTTAAACATTGGTGAATGAGGGTAAGGGATTGTTGATCCTTCTTCCTTGTCTTTGACAAATCATCCTTCTCTACTTGAGATAAATCCTCTTTATTTTGAAACTTCTCATAGCCTTTCTCTATAACCTCCCACACATCTTGAGAGCCAATCAAGGTTTTCATCCTTAGACACCATGTCTCATACTTCTGCTTTATGAGACAAGGGAGTGAAAAGAAGAAACTCCATTGCTGGCCATCTCTTGAGAGTTATAAGCCCATCATGCGTGTTCTAATACCACTTTGTTGGAGAGAAAAAGGATATAATTGAGAGATAGGAAGAGGATATAATTTTTCTCTCTATATTCCTCTATATCTTAAATGTCAAGTACAAAGGGTATTTATACATAGAAGAGGACAATCTAAATACTCCTCTAGATTAAAAAAATGGTAGTCGGTACATGAAGCTTCCACCAATGTGGGGTTCTGGGGAATGGTCTATTGCACAGTCTTACCTTGCTTTGCAAAAGGTAGTTTCCGAGACTCAAATTAGTGACCTCCAGGTTACACGATAATAACTTTACCGTTGCGCCAAGACTCCCCTTCTATACTCCTCTAGATTAACAATATTAATTTCCTAGACTCACATACAATGAATGTGATAAAAGAGGAAAATCCTTACTCTTATTCTAGATATAGTCAATGTATTCGACCCATTCATATTCTTATCTAGAACAACTCATATATTTAAGTTTATATTCCTAACAGTTTATCTTTTCCTTTTAACATTTATTCTATTGTTTGATCAGTATATGATTTTACAGGTTGAGCTGCTCAAACAGGAGAAATGAAAAGCATTCCATAGGTCAGCACATATGTTAATTTGTTTTCATTTTAGCAAACTTAATTTCTTTACCAGAAAAATTTTAATGCTATATTTTTTTTGTTGACACAAATCCACAATCTTAAAATATTGCAACTATGATCCTAAATTCAGCTTTTAGAGAAAGAGAGACATTTACAAAGGCATTACACTTTAAAAAAGTTATATAGGTGCCAGTGACATAGGATTTAATTGTAAAAGACAGCTGAAACAAGAAAGTGTCTCTCTTATGGAAGAGTCATAAAATCTCTGTATTGCTAGGTCAATAGACATAATATTAAGCATTAAAGCCAGTCTTGCATGTTATGATTCTAGTTACTATATCATATTTTGGCAAAAATTTACTCAACTGCAACTTCCTGATTCTTAGAATTTCTAGAAGATTGTCTAAGATTATTGGCTGTGTTTCTTTCGCTTTCCTTATGCTAAGTTATTCTCTGAAATGCTAGATTGGACTGCTTCCACATCCATGCTTTTGGATCCAATGGTCTCTGACGTGCTTGCACCTTCCACATGGACAATAATAGGCTGCAGAAATGGTAATAGTTTATTGATTCTGTTCTCTTTTGCCAAATTTCATTATAAACAGTTGTTCTCTTGTCCAGGCTTGCGGTTGTTTAAAGAAGCAAGAGATGCTGATGCTCATGGCATGGTACTTATATTTTAACAGTAATAATGTATCAAGTTTTTGGGAATATTAACAGCTATTCTCCTCTTCTCAGCATTGGGATGATCATCCAGCTTTAATGGCAGTGGGTGTGATTGATGCAGCTCCTGAGGATGTTTTTCGGAAAGTGATGTCTCTTGGTCCATCAAGATCAGAGTAATTATAATCCCTCTTGTCCATTGAGCTCTATCATGTAAATTATCCATGATTCAGCACTTTACTTTTGAAAAAAAATCCTCATATCTACATTGTAGGGGCAATCAATTTAAAATCTGAAAGATCTGTAATCTTGTAATTTATGTATCTGAAATGCTTACAATCTTGCATGGATTTGTAAACACAACAGTTAGCAGACTCTTAAATTTGATTATTGTGCTTTCTTTATATTGGAATAAAAGGGCAAGACCCTCAGAAAATTTCCAAGTAGAATTGTAATTACGGCGGAATCAAACTGTGGTTCTCTTGCAGATGGGATTTTTGCTTGTTTCAAGGCAATGTTGTTGAACATTTAGATGGCCACACTGATATCATTCACAAAAAATTGCGTAGAGATTGGTTGCCATGGTCAGGTTCATTACCCTAAGATTCTTGATTCTTTTGTTAGCCAATACTCCCTCATACTATATTGATATCTTGTAGGGGAATGAGAAAAAGGGATTTATTACTACGACGATACTGGAGGAGGGAGGATGATGGAACGTATGGTAAGGACACCTATGACTGGTTGGGAATTTACAGTTTATAAAGATTTACCATCGTTTTTTATTTACTTGTGACAGTCATTCTCTACCATTCTGTCTTCCACCAAAATAATCCATCCGAGAGAGGTTATATTCGTGCCTGCCTTAAAAGTAATGTATGCTTAAAACATGAGATACATGCTTATTTCTTCTTGGTTTTGAGTAATTCCATAAATGCAGCATTTTGGTACTCAAATGTTCCTTTCCAGGTGGAGGCTATGTAATTTCTCCAGTGAAACAAGGAAACCAGTCGGTTGTAAAACACATGCTTGCAATCGATTGGAAATTCTGGAAGTCTTATTTCATCACCTCATCAGCAAAGTATGTGACGATTAGGATGCTAGGAAGAGTTGCAGGTTTGCTTACAACAATGATTTTTTTTAATCTTAAATATCTTTTGTAGCAACTTCATTTTTATCATTAGAATCATCTCAAGAATGTGATGGCTGAATATGCATCAGCTCTTCGTGAATTCTTTCGAGCAAAGCGTGGTAGTGGCAGTTGCTCTGATTTCTCATCAGGTGAATCAACATGGGAGATAGGGTTGCCCCAAAGTGAAAATGAACAAGTGATTTCTCATCAGGTGAATCAACAGGTGAATCAACTAGAAGTAAAATCAAGGGATGAAAATAATAAGAGTGAGGATTCTGCAGACGAGACCCAAATATCACCTGTCAGGAATGCAAGAGCAAGTGGGTTATCCCATCAACTTAGTGATGCAACTGATGAGTTCTTTGATGTCATCAATGAATCTGACTGTAGTGAAACTGAAGCTCTGTGGCCTTCTGATGAAGGCATGCAACCCAAGGTGATTGTTCTTGTTGGTGAAGTCCACATAAGATTTTTTTTTCTCTTAATTTCATTTTGTCTCTGGAAGAACTAACCAGACTCAATGATGATAAGTCTAAGAATTGCATGGTCAAACGATTTTTAATTTTTCTATTTCATTTTGCACTCTCTTTTCTTTCTTTGTTTAGACAGTAATACTGTATTCATTCTTAATTAGATACTGCAGGACAAGCCCCACTCCAAAGTATCTACTGCTGCAGCTTTTGTGAAAAGATTGCATGATATGGCAGGTGGATTCCTTTTGTTGTATTACAATAGTCATGGTTCTGTTTTAGCTCTCAATTTTGTTTATTTACTTTCTAGTTTGATTTGGTATTATCAGTTCAAAAAAGAGGTTATGTTGATTTTCAACAAGCTTCGTGCAGTGGAAGTGTACCCTTTTGTTATGGAGCCACACTACCTAAAGACTCAAGTTGCAGCTTACTTTCTAGCTGGGCAATGACGGATCCTTCAACTTTTTTAATTCGCGGTGAATCTTACCTACATGATAATCTTAAGGTAATCTCGTTTATGTTTTATAATCACATTTTGCTTGTAATTAGTTGTCAGTGAATGTGCTTTGTTACAACATGTATATGGCTCAAAGAAAATCACATGATACATCCTGTACCAAAACAATGAAATGATTATGTTTTGAAGAGTAACATTTTACGATCTTATAATTGCTGTTGGTTCTTTTCTATCTTGTCGAATAGATAAAAGCAAATGGCACCTTGATGCAAATGGTTGCTGCTGATTGGTTGAAGTCAGATAGACGTGAGGATGATCTTGCTAGTCGACCTGGGGGAATCGTCCAGGTAATTCTGAAAATCTACTTTAGTATTTTTTAAAGTGATATTACTATTTTTATATTTTTTAAAATATGAATTGGTATTTGAATCTTACAGAAGTATTTATTACAAGGTGGTAGTGAGTTTTTCTTCATTGTCCACATACAGGTGAGTGACAATCTGTCAGCAAAACAGTGGATAGTGATGAACTGTAGGATGGAAATTGTGTATTATTTCATAATCTTCTATTCGTGGATATATATGAACAGGTTCCAGGTTCAACAACATACAGCCTAGCTTTATATTTTATGATGGATACTCCATTGGTAAATGTTCCCCTCCTTGAAAGATTTGTCAAAGGTGATGATGCATATAGGAATTCAAGGTTTAAACTTATTCCATATATATCTAAGGTATAATATATATTTTTTACTATAATTCCTTTTCTGTATGTTATTTACTGCCAATTCTTGCAGAAACCTTATTATATAATCTATTGTTATAAATTTACCAGGGTTCTTGGATAGTTAAGCAAAGTGTTGGAAAGAAAGCATGTCTGGTGGGTCAAGCACTCAACATAAACTATTTCCGTGGAAGCAACTATATTGAGGTAGATTCATGGTTATGGCAGAATCCAATTTTTTTATAAGTTGCTATCTTGTGTGTTGACAATGATTTGCCACTCAATTTTCTGGGTATATGTAGTTTGCAATTTTTATTTTTATTTTTAAATTTTTTCTGTCCAGAATCTGATTCATTCATGTGTTTGGTTAAAAAGTTGATAATACATATTCAAAGAAAAGAGATGTTTCATCTAAAAGATAACATTTTATTTCACTGTCAAATAAAGAAAATGTGATTATGTAAATCTGATGAAACTTGGACTGAGCGAACTCTTTTTGTTTTGTAGTTAGACTTCTGCTAGCAGTATTATGCCATTTAGTATTTGTAGTTAATCAGTAGTAGCTTTTATGTGTATGTGGCCTTTTTAGATACCTTTTACTTTTTCCTTAAATTTAGTCGAATAACCTTGTTAACTCCATTTGAGTGATCTTCAATAGTTTTTTTTTTTTTTTTGATATTTGGGGTATATTATTGTAAGTTAAATATATATTTTTTGTCCTGGATTATTCAAAATCTGAATGATGCAATTGGTCAGGCTTCACTACCTTAGGTTTTTTTTTGGTTGACAGTCCTTAAATACTTGAGGGATAGTTTCTAACCAGAAATTTGCATTCTTCTTTTATCAAATTGCTTTGGCACTATCAAGGTAAAATTTAGATGTGCTAACATCCTTAATGACACAGTACATGATGATCAGAAAATTGCATAGATTGTGGTGTTATGATTTTTCAAGCAGCCTCTTTGTCCCAAAATATTTTCATCACCTGCAGAAAAATGAAATAAATAAGTCTATATTAATTAAATATTGCTCTGTTAGGTTGAACATTGGAACTTGATCTCAGCCCTCAGGTTTATTCTAAATGTCATATTTTATAAGCAGTATTATTGTTAATTTAAGTCCATATTAATAAATCATGGATGAAGGATCCTAGCACAATGGCTAGTGTTTCGAGCGACATGAGCAAAACCGTGCGAGTCCATTGTCCATGGCTTCGGCTCAGGTTGGGTTCATACAAGTAGGATAATGTCTTTGTGACTCTGAGTAGATTCATTTGTTCCTTCTTTACATCTTGGATAAGTCGTCTTTATTTCTTGTTTACATGCTTCCAACCTTCTTTAATTTCTAAAATAAAACAACCTTCAAATGAATATTGAATATCAGGGTCTAAATTAGAAAGCCATTTGAGCTTCACCCCCATGTGTATAGTCCCTCGACATTCAGGCTGTACTGTGCTTCGGAAAGTATATTTCTCCCTACAGCCTGATAAAGGTTTCGAGAAGGTGTACCATGTACTGCCTAGAAATCTGATGTCTCACCTATTGGTATCTTATAAGAATGGTGTATGAATTTCTTTTATTCAATATGAAGAAATTAATGAGATTTTGTACTTGTTTAGATTTTCTAAGCCGGTAGCTAAACTTTTGTATCCAGCCAATGATCTGTTTATTCTATGATGGGAATTTCTTAGCTCACCATTAGTATTGACTAGTATAATCTAGGCTAAGCTCCCGGGGCATAGCTGAGTTGGTACGATGGAGCAGAGTTGTTGAAATGGACAAGAGTCGAATCTTGGCACAAATGCCCTCCTCCGTCGTGGCCAACTACAACTTCTCAATTTACCTCCTCACAGATAGTCGTGCGTGACCGTGTGAAACTGTTGGGGTGGCGGATTGCACCTTTTTGCAGAATAGTATAATCTAGGCTAAATAGACTAAGCCATAGAATGATCTGTTCCATTGTATCACTTGGCACAAGCTACAAACTCTAAATCCAACTGATTCAGAATGTTAACATTATGATAGATGGAAATCTAGGTAGCTTCATGATATGCTTTTACATGTTCCAGGGTTTGATGGCATTCGAGTTATAGCACTTTAAGGGTGTAGTATCTATCACATTGGAATGTCAGTTATCCATAACATCTTTTTATGAAAATTTCAGCTCGGAGTTGACATTGGCTCATCGACAGTTGCTAGGGGAGTTGTAAGTCTTGTTCTTGGTTACTTGAGTAATCTGGTGATAGAAATGGCATTCTTGATTCAGGTATATATGCAACTTCCAAATTTGCTTTCAAGCATCGCGATGTTCTAGTTAATGAGCAATGATACACTACATGAAAAATGTAGCATGAAACTCAACATGACACATTCCATGCAGTGGGGCCCACATTCATGCAGTGGGGCCCACATCCATGCAGTTGAGTGTGTCATGTTGAGTTTCATGCTATATTTTTCATGTAGCATATCATTTTTCCTAGTTAATTTGGCACTTAGAACTTACATTTTCCGGTATTCTAGGATCCTTTTACTCAATAGAAATTAGTCTTCTTGGCACAAATACATGAAAATGGATCGACAATTGCACGATGCAGGGCAATACGAAAGAAGAGCTTCCAGAGTTCCTCCTTGGAACATGCAGATTAAATCATCTGGATGCCTCCAAGGCAGTTCCGGCTAACTCATGGTAATATTATCGTCAATTTATGCTATCTTTGACTCGGTATCCCTTGTACAAACCTTATCACTATTACTGTTATTTTGCAGATCATTTAAATTACTTCTTCTATACGATTCTTTCATTTCGTAAAATTTCCTCATTGAAGCCAGAAATGCAGACTTCTCAGTTGCGGTGCAATAGCAATCTGTAATCATGGTAAACCTGTACCTATATTTTTATAAATTGCTGATGTATCAATTACTTTAGCTGTTATTTATATCTTGACAAGGAGATTGTTTGAATCTGATTTTGGATTTTCACTCCACCTTATCGTTAGAGTTGTCAAATGGATCAACTTATGATAAGGTGGGCCAATTTATAAAAATCTGTTCAGAGTGGGAAGGATTGATCCACCATCTTTGACGGATTGAAAATCCCCAATCTAAACTTAATCAAAAGCGAATTGCGAGTTAAACGGATTAATCTATGAATTTATTAAAAAATAAAAATATAAAAAATTTTAAAATTTAAATTTATATTATGATTTAGATGAATTAAATCAAAAATTTTAACTGTGATTTAGACTAATCAAACATATTAATCTATTAAATTTTTTTAATTTTATTTTAAATTTTAAAAAAATAAATAAAATTTTTCAATCTATAGATCAATTTAAATCTGTCACAAGTCGGGGTCTAGATGGATCGGTTTATTTGAATCCATCTTAAGATGAAACTTGAACATAGAGTTGCCTAGAGTTAAATATTAATTGATTAAAGTAAGATTTAGATCAGAGCCAACTAAGCAATCAACTCCTACTTAGAATATTAGCCAACATAATATTTTTATTTTGAAGACGGTCAAAGCATGACAAGCCAATTAATGAAAGAGATAAGTCATTAGATGCTACTGCAAGTAAAAAAATGGAAGACAACTTTTTATAATTCATTTCATTATATGTTAGTTTGCTTTCATTCTCTTATATTCATTCTTTATCTACTGCAAGTGACAAGTATTGTCAATGATTTCTTTGCCTTCCAAAAGGTATCCAAGAGAGGAAAAAAAAGAAAAACAATAAAATAAATATTCTAGATTATAAATCATAGGAGCTAAAAGCTATAAAACCACATAAATCCCTGTGTTTGTATTGTTACATTTATCTAACTTGAATTATAGATAAATGCATGACAGGGGAGCGAATGTAGATTCACCCTCTTCTAGCTATCTCACAATCTAACAATAATACGATACAACTATGAAATCCAACACTATAAGTACTGCATTAGGTCTCAAAACAAAAAAAATACATAGCATCTCAAAATTTAGCCCATTCAACGCGCACAATTTCTGTTATCTCTTGTATGTACAGGTTTGCTTGCAAATGACAATATGCCTAGAAGTTGCAAGACTCCAAAAAAATTATGTATGCAATCGCAGGTCGGGTCCTCCAAGTCACTCAGATGATGTTGAGAAAGCCAGACACTTCAGTCAAGAAGATTTGAAGATTTTTCCTGAACTTGAAGCGATTTGGCCTGTCGAGCGAAGAAGAGAGCTTGTTTCCGCTTGTAAGAGCAGAGAAAGCACTTGCCAATCTCGACATTATAGCAGGGCTTTGTTGTCTGTCTAAGAATTCTTGCACCATTTTCTGTAGAATGAGAAGAGTTGAGAAAGTTGGGCATGATACTGACAAATATACATATAACAACTAAGAAAAAAATCAACATGCAACTACAATCAAATAGACAATAATCGCAATGCGATCCGCTTTTCCCACTCGAGTTTCCACCAACATGAATGGACCCGAAGCGTTTGTGTTAACTATCAGACTAAGGAATGAGGACCTGAGCTCAAGGATTACCTGATATTTATCATGTTCACACAAAACTAATGGAAGGAGACAATCAGCTGCAGAACCAGCAAGTTCCATTCTAGCACAATGAGAAAGAGATCATCACAACCAAACACTAATTTCTTCCGAGTATTGTGCAAATATGATCATAAAAAATACAAACTCTAGTGTTTAGTAAATGATAGTCAGTTTTTTTTATGAATAAAAAATTTTAAAAAATCTAACCTGAAATCTTGAGATAGCAGCAACTGTAGCAGCAATCTAAGGAAATAACTTAAAATACTTTCATGAAAATCTCCTGTTGATTGTGGTGAGCTCATTGCCACCTTACCCAGCCCTTCCTTGCCTATAATTTTCTCTCTATAATGGTAGGAAGCAAGGGCAGTAACTGCCCTTAGACAGTTTTCAACAATGTCAACATCCTGAAAAATAATGTTGAAAACTCATTGCGAGATGAATCTGAAAGAATGCACTTCCAAGTGGTTCTATGTCAACATAGAAAAGGCACGAAAAGAAATAAAGGGATCTATTTATCTTATTTACTTGAAAAGAAATGGACAAAATGAAGAAATTTAATTTCATTCATTTATTGTATTTACTTTCACCCATATTGTATGAAAATAGATGGAAATGAAGTTTATGCATTTCATAACTACAAACTCCCTTCAGGCTTCAATTCTAAGTAAATAAAAAATGGTTTTACAACTCTTTTCTTTTACTTTTTTCACTTCAAACTGTCTTGTATTTCTTTCTGTTCTATTCAAACATATATAAGAAGAAAATTACATTAGTAAAACAGACAACATAAGATCTTTTAAGTTTTTCTAATGTATATAGGTACACAACAAATCAATGAAAAGGACTAGTAACCAGACATGACTGAAATACAAATCGAGCTAAAGGAAATGGAAGAAAATTGTGTAGATATAACATGGAAAGATATGACTATTCAACCAAGTAACAAGGAACTTTTCTCATCTGCAAAAGAAGTATAGCATAAGAAAAGATAAGGAAAAAGAATCAAATAGAAGCAAGAATATAGATACAGAAAAGAAGCTTAGAATATTTTGGTATTCATATAGTCTCACTCTTAATGATTATCAACTTGGTGTCCACTTGTGCCAACACATTTTACAGGCCTGCACAAATGGAGTGTGCTCCTGATTCCAAATCTTCAAATTTTCCTTGTTCCCCTTCTTATGTGGTGGTTTCCCACTGCTTCCAATGCCTTCTCTCCATATGCTTCATGTTCTTGACGCCTCCTTTTTATCAACTTCCTCATCTTTCTCTATTCCAACATCAACATTTATTTACTTGTCTCCGTTAATTTGATATCTTAATGATTCTATAAGTAATCTACACTACCCTTTATCAATGAAACCCCTAACCATAGTCTAGCTCGGTTAGTGCCTCATGGTGAGACAAATTGTAAACTTATAAATTATGAATACACCTATGAGTTATAAAAAGTATAATGAGTAAATCATGAGGACAATCATACTCAACGATTTTGTTAAATGATAGTTGAAGTCATTATGAGAATGGGTCTCAACGAGGCTAAGATGAAATGATTAACCTAAGGGAACAAAGAGGAGCATATAAATGAGCAAATGCAAATAGGCAATCTAGGTTAATCTTCTGTTATTCATGTTAGAGATTTTTATTCATGTACATCTTATTTTAGTGGGCATCGAGTATATTTGTGCTCACTCCTTTTTTTGCCTCGAAATTCACAAGTGGAGGTAGATTAGTAGTTGCCTTAGAATACTCATAATATTCTAAACTATTGCAAACAGATTTTGTTATTATTGATACGTGCTTTTTTTTTTCTTCGCACATTGTGGAGATGTTTTTTCCTTAAATTTCTCATACAACTTTATTTCATATTACATGCATCAATACTCATTGTTTTATCTAATTATAGTGTTATTATGTTTAAGATTATTTAGTGTTCTATGAATTTCATTGGATATTTCTGGACATGTGGTGTGCATCCATGTGCTAAAACTATCCCAAGTGAGGTGATACTCCGTGTATATATGGAAAGAACCTCTGAGTCATGTTAGTTTTAAGTCTGTAAGTTTTTATTTTATTTTCTTAAGTTCTGCAGTGTTTATAGGATTGCATAGTTTTGCATGAATCAAGGAATGTTTAAGCTACAGGATCTATTGTTAGTGCAATCGTGCTCCAAGTGATTGGGTTCAATTGGAATATTTTGATGTGACAAAGGTAAGTTTCTCTCACCAGTGTTCCTAGTATGTGTATGAAATTTGTAGGGGATTGACAGCAGAGCTTGTGACTTGACAAGGTTGAGTTATGTTAGTTGACTTGTCACGGCCAAGTTGGTTTGCCTCAGTGGCTTAAATGTCTGTTGAAGTTCAACAAAACATGGTATAGGGCATCTGACAGATTGTAAGATAAAGAGCATGGAGCTGCAACTTTGGCAACAACTACAAAAGGTGGAATGAGTCAAATACTTGGTGCATTTGAAGGATCGAGTACTTGATAGGAAGTGTACTCTTTGGCAGTGAAAAACTACGACATCACGAAGACTTAAAGATAGTGAGTTGTGTGAGAGATAGCGTGCAAATTGTAATCTCAGAATTTGCATTTGCAAGTTAATTGATTTGTTTAAAGCCTTTGATTAAGGAACAATGAGTTTCTTGTTGTAGTTGTTGTCCAAGCTCGGTCCCTAAGTTTACATAGGCTTACAAAGGCGTAACAATAAACTCAATATCTTCTAGATTGAATCTACTAAAGGTTTGAGTCGATTGAAGTGTTGAGTCGATTGTAGAGTTAAGCCTAGTGTGTTTCTAAATTCGACAATTCATTTTTTATTTTTTACTAGGAAGTTTATAAAGTAGTCCTGAGTATATATTTATGAAGACAAATATTATGAAAAAGAAAATAATTTTAAAGAAAATAAATTGAAGATAAATTTTAGATTAGATCATCCATGATGAAAGGAAAAAAAATTGAAAAATATTTGAGATTTACTCATTTGCAATAAGTCAGAGATTTGATTTTTATTATTTAGTGTTTAACATTTTCTATTTTGGTAATAAATAAGGAATAATTATGATCCCTATTAAGATTAATATATTTTTTATTTAGAATATTTATCTGTTGTTGAATTAAATCTATAAAATAACTTCAGTGTCTTCTATGTTAATTATCTTTGAATTAATATAATTTTCTATTTAACTTCTATGTATGAAAGTTTTTCTTCTAGGTGAGCTTATTTCCTTATTTACTTTATTAACTTTGTCCCAAATTCCTAGATGGTTCGACGGTTTGATTTTGATGTTGCGTCAATTAGTATCAAAGTTGAAGTCTGGTCATTGAGTTTCGGTATTAGTTATCTCCATATTCATCATCCTCAAATTTTAACTCTGCCTCTATCCATGACTCATTCACAATCCAATAGATGATTTGTTTCTTTACTTCTTTAATCATTATACTTTATTGTAATTTCATTTTCTCCTTTTTATCATACACATCATTTCCTCCATCCCATCCTCCGCGCATCTACTTTCATGTTCATCTTTTACATTTTTATTCGACCAATCATCGTTCCTTCTCTCTATTTCCACTTGTTCTTGAGTTCTATAATTGGATTCCGGTGCCCTCTCATCATGCTTGTGCATTATTAACTTTATCATAGTTGGTCTCGCCATCCAAAAAAAAAGATTGTTGCTGTTATTGTAGCAACAGTAACAGTAAGACAAAAGCAGCAAGAGAAACAATAAAAAAGATTAAAAAAAAGAAAACATGAGAAAAAAGAGAGAAAAATAGTTGAGAAAAAAGAGGAAAAACTATTGCTGTAAAAAAAGAAAATGTAGCATAGTTAATTGTGTTGTTCCAATTGCATTATCCAACAAGCAATTATGGCAACACCATGAAGATCTCATTACCTCCATACTCAATTGTGCTTTCGCATTTTAGTTTACTTATCTCTTCTAGATTCACTAGCTCATTTAATTGAAGGGGAGCCTTGACACAACGATAAAGTTGTTGTGTGACTTGGTGGTCATAGATTCGAGTCACGAAAACAACCTCTTGTAATGCAGGATAAGATTGTATACAATAGACCCTTTCTCGAGACCTTGCATTGGCCGGAGCTTCGTGCACTGGACTGTCCTTTTATCTCTTCTAGATTCAACAAAGAGCATTTTGACTATCTTCTTCCATTGGTCCAACTCAAAACTCGTGAACTTTAATGTCAACAAATCTCACATCATTTGGGTATAAATGCAGTTCCTCTATCTAAGATTAAATTTTGTTTATTTAGTTGATAAATTTAAATTGGTGGGATTTAATTATTTTTTTCTCATCAATTATGTATATTAGCATCTTAATCATAAAATTCAAAATATCATCATTTTTTCTAATTTAATTTAGACATCATTCATAAGAAAAATCTATTTAGTTGTCATCATCTATCAAATAAAATCATAATCTATCATAACTAATATCATCATTAATTTAATTATTATACTTGCATGTTAGCAATTTATCATATTCTTCTATATCACATTTAATTTATCACATTATTTTATTTATAATTATCATTACTTTTCAATATTTGAATTAAATTAATGAGAGAAAACACTAAAACTATCACTAAATATATGCAAAGTTTAGATTTAGGAACATGCCTCATATGAGGACTATAATACTTATTCTTACACTATTAAATTCAAGATCACAATCACATCATCCCATATGTAAAGAAAATCTAATTATTTTTATGAACCACATGTTAGGATACATGCCCCTATATTTGATGGAACTGTGAACCGTAGCATATTTCTTGATTGGTTATAAAAAATCTAAAATTATTTTGACCAACATAATTTAACCTTAACTAAATGAGTGTGATTTGCCAAACTTACCCTTAATGGACCTGCTCAAAATTATTGGCAATACATCCAAAACATTAGAGACCTAGACAAACAAGAACCCATTATATATTGGCATAAAATGAAAAAAATAATAAATGACATGATGTGTCCTGCGAAACTTTAACAGATGATTGTGTAACAAGCGTGTAAAAACGAAAAGTCAATTTTCAAAATTATCTCCCAAAGACCTTAGTCCTCTTACAATTCATGAGCTTCTCGCCAAAATGAAAGAATTGTTTTCAAATAACCTCTTCATAACCCAGGCTTATAAAAATTCTCTAACAATATTTTAGAAGCATCACACTTTAGATGAGCCCTTTAACGATGTAATGAAGCACCTCTTATTGACTTAACTTCTTTAGAGTCTAATCAACTCGATAATGATCATGACTTCGACTCTCAAATATTAAAACATTCATGTTATCAAAAGAAACCAAACTTGGAAATCAAGCACAACAAGCATCATGATTTAGATTTACCAAACACAATAAGATGGCAATTTAAAAATTTGCAAATCACTTATATGATTCCTTTTGTATTTACTAATATATTTAATGTTTGTCAATCAATTGAATTAAATGTCTTATTTTCTTCTATTTACAAAACGAAGAACTCTAGTTTAGGTATTCAAAATATATCTATTAATCCAAAGATGAAAATTATACTCAATAATGAATATTACAATATGTTTAATGGTATAATAAATTTTTATACTACATTCATTAATTTAAATTTTCACATCACATCTACATTAGATGTATTCAAAGCATTTGTATCTACTTTATCAGGTCATATTATGAGAATGATTAATGATAATGCTTGTTCATTTACTTTCTAACTTATTTAAACACAAGTTTAATTTTTAAATTGGAGGATATGATAATTTACTTGGAGAAATTCGAGCATCCGTCTTCCTATCTTGATTTTATTATAGATTTTGCAGAATCATTATTAGTTTCACACCATGTAATTTTAATAAAGGCATGGATATTATTCTTGCCATACAACATATTTTCTTACTCGTTGGAAAGACAACTAGAAAGGAATACTTCAAAGTCAAAGTGCAAAAAGAGAAACAAAATGTCTAAAGAACAAAATAATAAAGAAAGATTGCTATACAGAGCTATCAAAGCAATTGTTCCTTATGCTTGGAAACAACAACCTAAGAAGAAAAGCAAACAACTAATCAAGAATCTAATTTTCCTCAATGGGGGAGAATAATGCAGATAAGGAAACAAACATTGAGGAAAAATAAAATAATTTTAAAGAAAATAAATTTAAGATAAATTTAAGATTGGATCATCCACAATATAAGGAAAGAAATTGAAAAATGTTTGAAATTTGTGCATCTACAATAAGTTAAGATTTAATTTTTGTTATTTAGTAATTAACATTTTCTATTTTGGTAATAAATAGGGAATAATTATAATCCCCATTAACATTAGTACATTTTCTTTATTTAAAATATTTATCTCCATATTTTCTATTGAATTAAATCTATAAAAGAAGTCTAGAGTCCTTTATTTTAATTATTTTTGAATTAATACAATTTTCAATTTAACTTGTGAGGTTATTTCTTTCTTTGCTTCATTAACTTCATTCTAAGTTTCTAAGTGGTTCGACTGCTCAATTTTGGTGTTGTCACATATAATTTTTATATTTCAACTAACAAGAATTTCTACTTGGTCTCTTTGTGTTAGAGTTCTTTTTGTGAGGTTGTTCACCTTGATCGTCACACTGTCTATTTACTAGCTTATGTTTTGAAAAGTAATCATCATTGGATAAAAGATACCTCAAATTTAAGATAACAATGAATCAAGAGATCTTGCACTTACTCCTATTAGTTCAACTACCAATTTTTAAAGACGTACTCTAATTAAATTTAGTCAGACCATGTATTGGGTTCTACCATGTATAAGGTTCTAGACTAGGCAGCCTAGTCCCACCATCCATATGTGAGAGGAAGTATTAAAATATAACAACAACCAAGTCTTATCCTACTAAATGAGATCGGCTATACGGATCCTTCTACACTATTGGACTCTATCCCCTATTATATCATCATTTATATTTAAATAAATTTTATCTTATTATTAGAATACAATTATAAAAAGGTATAACTTGTATCCTTTCTATATAAAATTTAATGATAAACTCTTGTCGAATTAAAGTTTATGACTCAGACAGGGCTTTCTTTTAGCATAGAAATATGCATTACATTACATTTTGAGGATGACTATGAAATTCGTAAATGAAGAGTGTATTAACAGGAAAGTAATATACCTGATTGTGAAGGCCATAGTCAATTGTCCTGACGATATTACCAAAGGATTCCTTGTTCAATTGTGCAACTTTCTCAGGGTAAACTTCCAACAAGTGAGAGATCAGTGTAAAATACTGCAGGTGTTCAAGCGAAGTTAGTGAATATAACCTCCTGAAGAAATGACTACTTGTGATAAAGAAATCTTACATCACAACTGAGTTTAGGGTACTTCAAAAGCTCAAAAGATATTAGAGGGGTGACAATTTGAAGACCAACAAAGATGACCTGTTGAGTCATTGACAAAATGATTTTCCCAAGTCAAGAATAAAGGGAAGATATAGCAGACTTACCTCAGCAATATCTGTTTTTTCCACCTCATTGGAATCTGATGAAAAATCCACCTGTGCGTAACAACTTAAACATTGGGTATTCTACAGAAACCCATAGTGTTTGCTAAACTAGAGATAAACATACCAAATCTTTTGAACAAATTTTTATCAGAAGCAGAATCAAAGCACGCAAATCCTTGTATTTTTCAGCTTGTGCCTCACTCTGGAGGCTCCTTGACAGAGAGAGTGAGATCTGCAATTCCAGATGTCTACATGTAAGGCAAACAACTCTACATCTCTTGAATATTTCTTCTATCACACTATCTAATTATTCTTTTGGAATTTCTAGAACCTAAATTGTAAAAAGCATATATTGATTGCACTATACCACTTGAATTAGTGCATTTTTCATTAGTTTTATTATTAAAGCTTTTGAATCATTTCAAAGTGAACTCAGTGAAAAGCTCCTAGGAAGTAGCCCATTAAGAGGGAAAAAAAGATTAAATCCTTCAAAACAAGTCGATGTCAAAAGTCACAACTGGAAAAAACATGATATATGAATATTTTCCCAATGGATTTGACATCCATTTGCCAAATTGTTAAAAATATGGATTAGTAGAAACTGTGAACAAATTCAAGATAATAGACTCAAACCAGTTTCAATTAAATCATTAGTGAAAAGAACCAGAAATTTGAAAACAGTTGGCATTTGTTCTTGTTGTATATAACATGTTGTGATCAAATAAAATAAACGAGCTCATAACTATTTCTACTTGGATCAGGTTCTCAGATTTATGGAAATGATGAACAGAACAGAGACTGCTCATAAAATAAGATGTTTCACAAATATAATTTTTAACATTTTAAAAACAAGAGAAACAGCATAAAATGAATGTTAACCTCACTTTTTAACTGCACATTTCTGAACTTCATACTATTGATGTTGAGGGAAGGTCATGGAATCAAGGTTTGAAATATTGAGATGTGCAAGTTTTTGTCTGATTTGAATTATACAGTTTCATCACTCTATAGTGTTGTCAGACACTTACTTTCAACTATAAATGCATACCAATTAAATGCCATGTCTTATTATTTTGTAGAAATAAGTTACAAATTGTTATAAACGACTCATACATAGTTTAATTAATTGATGAGAATGTAAAACTTATATTGTATTATGATTGTTCATAATATTTGAGTAAATCAATTGCGTCCATTGATAACATTAATTGATTATGTTGGGTAGTTTCAATAAATTAATTAATAAGATTAATTATATTAACCTAATCAATTTTCATGGTGTAAGTGATTAATGAATCAAAACTTATTTTAATTATTTTGGCAAATCAAATTTAATTTTAATTGAGTACAATTATAATGTATAATCTATAATATGATTTGTACATATTTTTGTTTAATTTAACCTGCTTGATTTAATACAAAATTACATAAACTACTTATCTCTATAAACTAACTTTAATTAAATTTCATTTATAAAAATTAATTAATTATAATCAATTATTTTAATTTAATTATATAAGTTCGTTTATAACTTATATAAGACACAGTATAAGTTATATTAGTATTTATAGATAGAATTATAAAATTGTATATTATATCCAGACAATAAATAATTATTATTTGATTAACAACCCCACTCAGCGCCCACTGCCTCCACCCCCATATTTGATTTCATGTTGGATATACTTTGCAGCCTCACTAACACCATCAATACAATGATTAAAGTCTAATCGTGAAGTCGGCTAGACCACAACTTCTCAAGCTACCCTTCAACACTCCATACCTAATTTTATTGTCATCGTACTTATCCAATTTCTTGTCAAGCCATCAAGAAGCTACCTCCCTTGCACCAAGAAATTGTCTCCCTAATTTCCATTTCAATCTATGCCTTCTCTTGTTCTCCCGTCAATATATTGTCTTCCTCTCCTCACCTTTGTGATACATGAATAAAAGCTAGAATTTGATCATTACCGATTTTGTTTTGTGTTTTCACTAACGTTGAGCAGAGACTACGTTTCATTTCAAATGACATGGTTGGTATAGCTTCAACACAGGCGGCACAGGAAATTTACCTTGTGCTGTCCAATTTCATGTTCTGGTATTTTGGCAAAATGAAAATTTTCAACCGGTGCATGGAAGGGCTCAAAATTTCAAACCCTATGAAAGTACTCTTTTGGAAAGGAGATCAAGTTGACAACTTTAATCCAGAGCATTACCTACCAAACTCACATCTACTGCATTATTGATGTACCTTCTCAAACAAGATGTATATCTTCATCAAATGTCACAATGAGACTTGTTTTTTCTATCTTAACAACTTCCTAATTTGTGTAACAAGTCAGGCATCCATTGATATCAGTGATTTAGCATAGCGCTTGTTGAAGAATAATTTATTCTCAACTAATTTAGTCACTAGTTAAGCCATACTGTTAGACTATATACGGTGTAAGAAGTCTATGTTTATTGAAAAGATTGCTCTCTCCAACATCCAATGGATATATACACACATTGAAAACTTTGATTTGTAACAATAATCATAGAAATACAGAATTATATAACTCTCACAATTATATATTATGTCATCGTACTATAAAAACTAAAGTGCATTAAATAATCTAATGATTTTTATTCATTTCAATAATTAAATAGCTATTTTGCTTTTTGTAAAATATTAAAATTAAGAGGTATATAACATAAAAATAAATTTATTGGTATTATTTAAATTTACTAATTAATATGTATGTAAATAATATGATGATATATTTATACAATTTACTAATATAAATATTGAAATGATACTTTTAAGCTCATTATATAGGAAACTAAGATATCTCATATTGAATTCTCTTAACAAATGTAGTGATGATAATATGATATGTCAAATTTTATGTAGTTCCCAATTTAATTAATGGGACCACAGGGTGATATCACTAGGAATTTGATGTTCCACCTTCCAAACACCCCAAAAGGAATTATATGTATATACAATATAAAATGCCTAGAAAATTCTACGCTTTTGCACCAAAAAAATCTTTACAAATGCCCAATAGATGTTGTATTGATTGTGTAAAGGTAACAAGATAAACCCATTCTATGCAATTGGAGAACAGAGACATTACCTTACCCATATTATGAGAAGAATACACTTGAAGCAATTGCAAGCAAAAGTCAACCAAAATTGAAGTTTCCTTTGCATTGAGAAATGCTACTTCTCCCTCAACGAAGTCAACAACAAATTTAAGTATCAGGTACACAACTGTGGACTAAAAAGGAACACCGGTTATCTAAGTGATTAAGCAAGCCAAGACAAGTGGCAGTTTCAAGTAGATCTTCATTGATAAAGTGAAATCTGGTTCATGTGTCTAAGTTTGTATTATTGTGATGGAAAATCATATCAGATGAATACCTGATTTTTGTATAACTCAAGAAGAGTTAATAAAGAACTCATAACAGCACAACCCATCTCAAATATGGATTTTTGAGTTCGGGGTTGGGTGGCTCTGGATGCTCCTCTTAGTCGTTCCAGCAAGCAACTAACCTGTAATAAATATTTTAGTTGCTTCAACACAAATTTTCATCAATAGTGGAAGAATTGTAAGTTATTACATTACCATATACATAGCATCTGCTTGTTGAGAAACAACTTTCACATCATTCCGAGTGGAAATATCTACAAGACATATTGTCATAGGTCCCATTAGATCTCTCACATACCTGCAATGATCAAAGTCAAATATCAAGCATGAGTTATTTGAGGAGATTTCCATAGTGAGATAACAAAGATTAATTGCATAAATTGCATTACTGATTGGAAGATTCTTGATCCTTAAAACTGGAAGCAGCGCAAACTAGTGTTTCTGCAAGAGCTCGCTGCAAAGCAAGATTACAATTTTATTATGGCACAAGAAGGTATATCAAAAATTTCATGAGAGTGCAACACCAACCTGCAAACGAGCATTGATGGAGAATAATGTCCTCTCATTGGTGAAGGCCCTTGCAAGTTCATTCCATGATTCCTATAAGAATTTGCAAAAGTGATATATAGTTGTGCAACTAATACATGAAAGAAAAAAAAGAAACCACGTTATCAAGAAGCTTAGGTTTGGCTTTTATACACAGCCTAAGATATGCAAGTATTGTTATCTTCCATTGGTAGGCTTAAATCTATCCCCTGTACTCAACCTACATACAACTAGTATTTATTTGGAAGTGTAATTCGTGAAGTTACAACAACAAAACAAGATACTAAACAATCCTAGGATGCTAGGAACAAGTGTATCAATACAAATGAGTTAAACCAAAATGTATTTTAGTAATGAATGCAATAATTAGATAAAATGGATGTATAGATGATACATGATCTTATGATAAAAACCTACATTTTATGAATGGATTTAAAAAATAAGTGTCCCTCATGATAGATGTGCAAGATGTTGAATATTTTCTGATATCACACTAGATTTCAGATGGTAATATGTACATGCTCCAAGTTGAAGGAATAGCTGAAAGAATCAAAGCGATTTTTCCTCCTTTTTTTCTGAATAAAACCTAAAAGAATGCAAGCATATTTAACATTTATAAATCAAGAAGGGATAATATTTCTAGAAGTTCATCATTAATGACATTGGAAAAAAAATACACACTAAGAAAAGAATTGATACCAATTATTGACCACTGAATCTATCATCTTCAAGTGGTACAATATGCAAGTGACTACTTTGTTTATAGACCTAATAAATCTACAAAGAAGTTAGCTCTTACCAATGCAACAAGATGAACACAAACATGTCTCCGACGAACAAGAGCTACAAGTAATCTCCGACATGTCAATGCCTGACAAAGATTTTGCATAAGTAGTCTCATATTTAACACAGAAATAAACTTCTTTCAAATACATCCATACACACACACATATATAAAGCAAGATGATTACTTGAAATGAGAAAAGGCAAGTCATTTTGAAAAGCAATTCTTAGATAAGTATAAACAAGCATTTCAAGCCTGGATAATAGATGACTCATAATTTACTCATCAAAATGTCCTCTTCAAAGAAACCATCAAACTCAGTATCCCCTCAGCTGTTCGATCTGCTCAGATATTAATGTCCCCTATCATAAAACTACATACAACCATCATCCAAGATGGTAATATATTCTATATTTAATCTGAGTAGTTCAAAATGATTCTCTGCAATTAGGTAAATCTTTTGAATTGGGATAAATTTAGACTTAAAATTTCATGTATGATTGGTTGGATTGTTTAGGCTCAGATTGTGTATTCTAGCCAACTAATAGAAGAGGTAACAATTTGAGCAAGTCAGGACAACCAAAGGCAATATGAAATGTATCAAAGATGATGCCTTTTCCTTTCCATGTGATTAATCATGATTCAATTACTTTCTCGATTAATCTATTGAAAAATGGATAATTTTGAGGTTTGCGATCGATGGATAGTGAGTGACAGCAACCTGTTTGAATTAGTGATGGCTATTGCTAGGTTTCGGTGATTCAGTTTTAGAATAGCAGCATAATTGGAAGTAGTCATAGGATCCATGATCCCTGTTTATGATCTCAAGGTTTGTTGTTAGTTTGGTAGTAGAATTGTGTTTTAGAAGTTATCGATTTGTGATTTTGAGGTTAAACAAGAGTTGATTATTTTTGTATGTGTCTTTGCGTATGACAATGTGTTTGTAGTGGAGATGAGAGTAATATATTGTGTATGAGAATGACAATTGAGAATGATGATACTATTTAGGTTGGTTATTCAGAAATTCAAAATGAGAGGAGTTGGGCATATATGTCAGTCATTGATTGAGCTTAATAGTATGGTGATTCATCAGCTTATATCGAGACTGTAATTTGGTGTTGATTCCTGTTCAATTTTGTATTGCCTAGATTTAAATGATCTGGGCAATTCTTGTTGGATTTATAGTTTGTCATCCAGTTTTTTCTGCCATGGTCTTGGATTACATTACTAATCCGAACACTGAAGTTTTTCTTTGGTTCCTGAATAGATTATTGAGCTAGTCATGAGTTCAAACTTGCGAAGAGTCAAGTGAGAAGATCATGAGTTATTTTGATTGATTCTAATGAGTCAGTTATCTAATATGTTGATGTGGTAGATCAACTCATGATACAAGTAATTGGGTGATATCCTATATTGGTTGACTGAATTTGATGAACAATGTCGATCTTAATCCATTATTGGACATGATTTGGTTCATTGGCAATATGATAGTTTTCTGTTGGGTTACTCTGTTTACATTCAGAATGGATGAGTTTCATTTTTGTGTGAAGTGGTTGTAGTTACCATCAGGTTTGGTAATTTATTTTATGATTTAATAGACATGTGTTTTCCATTAGCATGGTCTTAGTTTATATTTTGTTCGGTGTCGTGCATGGGGATCAAGATGGTTGGTATATTGATCATAGTTTTCCAAATCGGCCAATCTGAATTCGGATCAGCCATGTCAGATCGAGATCGACAAACACAATCTAATTTTGTTTGAGAAATCAAATCGTCAATACCGAAGAGATTATTTAATGCAAAATCATATAGAATTCAAAAATATGATGAAGCAGTAAGCATATATTGTGTAGGTCATGTTTGAAATCTCACATTGCACTAGCCAGCATAGTTGAAATCTATCATTTCAATAAGTTATCAAAACTTGATACTACTTGTACAAGTAATCTCACTTGTGTCAATCATATCAACAAATATCATGTCATACCACCCTTTTACACGCTATAACAAATATCAAGATTAATTGAAATAATATTTTTTTTGTACCTTGTGTCCGTACAACATAATATCAAAATTATATCATTCCAGATGGGACACAAAATCCAGACTAAAGTATATAACTATTACTTTTTCTTTTCTTTCTTCAACCTCTAATTTGTCCTTGGCACTATATTCGAAACGTCGAATTGATACCGTAACAATATCATTTCAGTCAAAGAGAAAACCCTCCAACATGCATTAGGATTTTTAACCTTGTTGTAGGTGCAAGATAAAGAAATTATTGAGAGAGACAACGAGCATATATGTTGGAAATGTAGGAAATTTTACTATGCTCTGTAACATCATTCAATTGTTGAAATTTACACTTGCATTATATTTAAAAGGGCTCTAGATAGGTAACAATTATTAGATGCTACTTGAAAGCAATTTCTGTTTCATACTCCTAAAGATAAGTAACAATCATACTTTAGTGCCCAAGAGATGGAAAGTGAATTATAAAGTGTCTTTTGGAAGATGTTCACTTAACATGAAAGTAAGACAAGCATAGTTGCAATGGAAATTAGAAACAAGAAAAAATAGAGATGTTGAAGAGCATACGTGAAGCTCATTCTCGCCAGGAAAAGATGCAAGTGTTGTTATGGAAGTACGAACAATGATGTCAAGTATCAGTTCTCCTTGTTTATTTTGTCCAGCGAAATTCATCAAAATCCTTTTAGAAGACTGAAAAACTTGGTTCAGCTCTTCATCATGACCAGATGACCTTAGTTGTCCTTTTGAAGCATCAACAGGCATCAAGTATGTATCAACCCATCTGGCAAGAAACCATATGACTGCCTGTGAATAGTTGCAAACAAAAAAACATCAGCACATTCCACAAAGATGGCAGAACAATAAACACTCCACTACCATACAACAGTTTAGCAAACCTTGTTCCAAACAAATTTAAATAAGACAACATACCATAAAGTTACATACCAAACAGCTGAATTCAACATTATATGGATAGCAGCACAAATAATTGAGTAATTAAGTCATAAAACTAATGAACTAGCAACTGCAACAACTACCAAACTTTTATCGTACTAAATGGGGTCGATTATATGGATCCTTTTATGCTATTGAGCTTGATTCCCTACTATATACTCATCTATATAGAACTAATGAACTAGCAATAAATAAAAAGTTTATGATCAACAGTGTTGTAAATGATGGTAGACGGTGACAAATGACCGCCTACCGCTTAGGCAGTTGAATTTTTTTACTATTTTTTATACATAACATCATTCTTTATGTAATATATGTAATTAAATGATGTTCATGCATAAATAAGCTTAATACAATACAATACAATTTATATAAGATATAAATAAATACATAAATCCATCTTGCAACGTACTCATGCACATCATTAGTAAACTTTAACTTCAAAGCTTCATTTATGTTTTGTTGTCTTGTCTTTGTTGGATCGATTGTAGATATCCACTCGTTAATAGGCCCGAGGTGCTTTGACTTCTTTTTAGAAGAATCTCCCTCCACTTGACAATCATCATCCTCTACATCAATACTTATATTTACTTCCGTCCTTTCTTTTTTTAGTTCTTCCACCCTTTCTTGTTTCTTGTTCTTGCTATTTTCAAGATAAGCTCTTACTCTTTTTTTGTCTTCATCAGTTGCTTTAGGACATGCTTCAACTTATCCTATAATATCCGCAATATGATGTTTCATTCAATAAACTCCTCCCTTAATAAGCCTCTTACATAATTTGCAAATGATCCAATCTCTTTTTTCTTTGTAATACAACATCCCATAATCTCAAACAATATCACTAGACTTTCACTTCAATTCCACTTCCGGTTATTTCTCATTTTCCGCCATTAATCTTCAATAATTAAATAAAAGATCAAAAACTAGAATAAGAACTTACTAGAAATATATAAAAGCAAGCCTAGTATGTTGGTGGCGACAGCAGGCCGCGGTGGCGGCGGTTCTAGGCGGGAGGTGGGTTGTGGATGACTTGGTGGGTTGGTGGAGTCATTATATTTTGTAAGGGAGAGAAAGTGTATTAATATATTTAGGATTTTTTAAATTTTGTTGACTTTGATTGCCTCGCGTGTCTCGACCGCCTCATGCAGCGTGTCACCCGCCTCGCATGCCGCCTCGCTCGCCTAACCAGCCTCGCCTCTTTGACCGCCTAAAACACCACCTAAGACAAAGGCGGTGCAGTTGATGCCCGCCTCTCGCTTAGGTGCCACCTCGGTCGCCATTTAGAACACTGATGATCGATAACACAATATTTATGGATAAGAAAATGATTTTATTTCTAGATTTAAATTATTTGATAATGTTATCAAAAAGTCTATATTTTTTATCTCCTAAAATTTTAATAATCAATCAAAATTTTGAAGTCTCTTTATTTTTCCTTTAAACCACCACTTAGGGCTAAAACTTAAGTTCAAAATCTCATTTGGGCCTTGGATTTTGTACCCAACAAAAATGAGATGTGTCAGCCATAACAATTCTTGGTGCCAATGATTCCGTATTGAATGCACTAGATGACCAGAGGGAGATGAATAGTGCTTTACCAACTCTCTCACTCTTGCTAATTTTTAACAAAGTCAATTAGACAAAGTTACAACAAATATATATATATATATATATATCAACACTAGCAAACAAGTTTACGCGGTTAGAAACTACTAATTTCTACTCCACGACCTATGACTCTCAATGAGTCATTCTCAAATCCCCTATGACTCTTTAGCGAATCACTCTTGAATCCTCACTAGTTTTCTCCTTCTCGAATCCTTAAAAAGGTGGAGTAACCACTTACAAGTATCTTCTTACAAAGAGGAATATGTAAAAGCTTGGAAGCAAATTATAAAGCTAAGGCTAGGAATACAACAAGAGAGCACAATGAATTAAGAATAAGCATAAATTCGCAGCCTATATTGACTCTAGCCTAGATCGATTCCTCTTGGATCCTCTATTTATAATCTCCAAGTTGTATTCAATCTGGTTTCTTTTTTCTATAGCAAGTCAATCGATTTAACCACTCCCAAATGATTGTTTTTTATTGCTTCAGTTTTGTGTCTGGCAATGAATGTCTCAATCAACTCACCTTGGCTTCAGTTGATTGTTCTACCAGGCAACAGCTACTTGAGTTGACTCATACCAACTTCAGTCGACTAAGTTGTTTTATCATGTAACTAATCTAACAGCTACAACTTTTCTCAGCCCAATCAACAATCTTGTGACTCCAGCAACTCAACATGGTCAATCAATTGCCCAGTTGATTGAACTCCAAAAAGAAACATTATGCTCGCAAACCATCTAAGAGTTAACTGTAGTAGATTCAGCTTATTTGTCAAATAAGAACACATTTAAGTCAATTAGATTGACAACTACGAGTAATATGATGGTTGAGTCATACAATTCTTTTGTTAAAAAATAATTTACACTTATAATGTATTCAAGTTTTGCAAATAAAACATTGGAACAAATGAGACATTCTTTATTTATATTTCTTTTCATTCCATAATGATTTAAAACACTTATAATGTAGTCAATTTTTTCTTTTAGATAAAACACTAGAACCAATGAGACATTCTCTAGTCCTTTGTAAACTTCGGTTTATTTTTAAATTTTATAAAATTAGAACATTTTTAGATTAGTTAGCCAGAGGCAAAAGAAGCTTTCATTGTTTATGATGTAATTTTGTTTAAAATGAACTAAAATTTTTTATAATTGTCTAAAACTTATTTAGAGCATTTGATAGAACATCAATTTTTATATTTTGATTGATAAAACTTAAATAAAAAAAATTTGGGTAAAATGATAATTTAAAATTTATTCTTTAATTTTAATTTGGTTTTGTTTCTTCCACATAACAATAATTATTAGATAGACAAAAAAACAAAGATATTCAAAATTTTCAAAATTCTACTACCTAAAATATTATATTTCGATTTAAAGTAAAGTTTAAATTTTGTAATTGTATTTATTTAATTTTATAAGTATGATATTTTAAAAATTAAATATATGAAACTCGATTTAAACTCAATTAAATTTAAAAATTTTGGATTCAATTTTTTTTATAGAACCACATCCAAATAAAATACAGATTTAAAAAAAATAATTTTAGTTGATGAATTCACAATCATAATGTAATATTTCAATAAAAATAAACTAAAAAATATCGAAAGAAATAAATTATTTTTTATATTTAATTAAATAATTTTTATTTAATAAAGGTGACGTTCAAACTCGAGTTATTTATTGATGCATAAATTGAAGCTAAGAGAAACCATAAAGGAACAAAAAGTTAGATATTTAAATTTGTGTATATTAAATTATTTTTTAAAAAATCTAGATAGCTAATTAAGTTAAATCAAACAAATATTTTGATTTTTATGGTCAAGTGGAAGTTATTTTAGGATGAATAAAAATAATCAAGTAGATACATAGCTTAGAATCATGTGGATTTAAGCCGAACTCCGATTTAGATTTGTTTTGGTTTATCTTAAATTAAAACCAAAGTTGTACATAAAAAATTTTGTTCAACTGTATGCAATTAAGTTAATTGTACTTTTATAAAGTTAGAAATTATATAATTATTTAATTAGATTACTTTTTATTCTCTTACGCTCCTTATCCTCCTACAACCAATTGCCCCAATGGAAGAACCATCCACTACTTGCAACAGCTGTATTGCCCGTCACTTGAAGGGACTGCACCACCTGCAGTAATCGTACTGCTCACTACCTGTGGGGACCACGCCACTTGCAATGACTGTTGCACCACTTGCAACAACTGTGATGCCTACAACATCTCCACTTTGGTAATTTCTTCCCCTTCTTTCTCTCTCACTCGATCTGTCTTTTTTATTTCTCCTCTTAAGCTTCTACTTGATGCCAAGAGTTTCGCTTCTGCTTGGTGCTAAATATTTTGTGCGTCGACGAGAACGAGCACAATAGTAAATTCTACCTATGTCAACTGCCACAACTTCGTATTTGAAACGTTGCTCCTAAATGTAGGTCGTTTGACTCTTAAAACTCACTTAAATATTACTTTTGCAGCTTGACTTTGGCCACTAAGTCATCTCCTGTTAGGTCATAAGTCCCTCAGATGGATTGAGCCATCAACTCATTCCACAAATTATCCTTCACTTGTTTACCTACATAATTTATCTCCTTTAGTTGTGTCAACACAACCAACTCCACTCCTCGTTTTGTGGTCCCTTAGAAGTCTCATGTCATCCTTTTCTAACCTCTAATGAAGCTTAAGCCACTTAAGCCATATCAACTTGGCCACGCCAAGTCAAGCTCCACGAGCTTCTCCAATACCACTTAAATTTTCTCATCCTGCAATCCCTCGAATGTCTCATACATCCTTCTCTGAACTCTAACTCTAACCTCTAAGCCATTGAGCATTACCAACTTGATAGCGCCAAATTTGCTCATCCTGCAATCCCTCGGATGTCTCATACATCCTTCTCTGAACTCTAACTAACCTCTAAGCCATTGAGCATCACCAACTTCATCGCGCCAAATCATCAATCATGACTCAACCTCATCAAGTCACAAGCTCCACAAACTTCATGTGCATCATGCAAATCGCTGCACAACTTAATGCACACATCAATAAGCGGTTAACATAGCAAAACACCATGGTCAAACAAGCCCACTTAGGGAGCAATTGCACTAACAATGTAGAGCATTAATCCTAAGGAGAAGAACAAGGCAAAGAACAAGGATCATGTACCTCATGGATGCCTCATGTAAGTCATCACAAATCAACAAATCGCCTGATCTGAAGATCTCGAGTAGTCAAGGAAATTCATGGCAAAGTTGCCATCAAGTCACATGAAGTCCTTGAGCCATCATAGAAGCCCAATGCTATCACCTTGCATCATTGTAAAATGCCCCCTTGTTTGAAGCCCTCGAGTTGTCATAGTTATATTTCGAGGTCTAAGTAAGTTCAACAAGTCGATCAATGGCAAAACTATATACCTTGCTCGAGTCGACCAATACCAAATGAAATTATAAATAGCAACCAAGTCTTTATCCCACTAAATGGGGTTGCTATATGGATCCTCCTACAGGACTCCGACCCTTACTATATCCTTATTTGTATTAACGAATTAAATCTTGCACTAAAATGTGATAAAATTAAATAGGATTAACCACTAGTAAATTTACCTACAAAATGAATAAATTATAAAATATAAGGTATTTTAATTATCTTAAAATTCTAAGAGATTTTTATCACATGTAAAGAAATAATAATAGTAAATATAAAATAATATTCTACTAAAAATAAGATTCTATAGAAATAAAGTAATTTTCAAGGTTCTAAAATGCATAGGTAAGTAGTAAGCGAGTAACACATTGCATGATTCACGTGTAGCATGTGAGATATGGGAAATATGTAGTTGATATTCAAAGCATAGTTTAAAATCTTGAGTCGTGCCGAAGTTTCGGTCCCGGACTAGAACAATACAGTTTCAGTACTATATCATGTCATGCCGATATAGTTTCGGTAGTTTTTAAATATAAAATATATTAACTAAAAATAAAATATTTAAAATATATATATTAAATTAATAGGGTAATTTTATTAGGTTTTAATTAAGTATATTTAAATTATCTCAATTGATAATTAGGAGTTAATTAAAATTATTAACCTAAATTTTTAATTGAATGACCTTCGTTTCACGTTCCGATGCAGCACACGACCATGTGCGTCTCGAGTGAAATTCAAAGGTGTTGCCAGGCCCGAGCGAAGCTTTTGGAGGCATCGCCAATAGGGGTGTCAAAATGAACCCAACCTAAGTCGACACAAAAATTATCGAGTTTGGATTGGGGGTTTACAAGTTCACGTCGGGTTCACGTCGGGGGGGGGGGGGGGGGGGTTGGGTTGACCTGAATTTAGGGTTTAGGGGTTTTTTTGAGGTTAAATTAAATTTTATTTTGAAAATTAAGATGTTTTAGCAGAATATTAGTATGACAATGATCAAGTATTAAAATAAAAATGAAGAATTCTCTAAGAAAATAATAAAAAATAATTTTTTTGGGTTGATCGAGTATAGAAAAAACTTATGATAAAGTTCCAAGAAAAATTATATGGAGAATTTTAGAAAAGAAGTTTGTTAGCATATCGTATATTGAATTAATTAAGAATATGTATGAGAGAATGTAATAACAAGAGTAAAGATTTAGACTAATTAACCGAAACGTTCACCATAAAGATAGAGTTACATTAAGGATCAATTCTAAGTCATTATCTTTTTACACTAATTATGGACGAACTCATTGGACACATTCAAGATATGAAACCACAATGCATGTTATTTGCATGTGATATTCTTTTGGTGAATGGAACACGTGAAGGAGTAAATACTAAACTCGAATCTTGATGGGAAACGCTAAAAGTGAAGTTTTAGACTAAGTAAAGATAGAATATATGAAAGTTAAGTTTAGTAATATTAGACATAATGAGATAATTGTTAAGATAGGAGATGATAAATTATCTATAACTAAGAGTTTTAAGTATTTAACATCATTTCTATAAAAGGATGGAGAAATTGAAAGAGATGTTTTACATAGAATACAAACAGGATGATTGAGATGGAGGAGAGCGTCAAGTGTTCTTTGTGATCGTAAAGTACTTCTAAGACTTAAAAGAAAATTTTTATAAAACGGCAGTTAGACCTGCTATGTTATATGGAGATGAATGTTGAACTATGACTCAAGCATATGAGCAGAAGATAAAAGTTGCAGAGATGAGGATGTTAAGGTGGATGTGTGGGCATACAAGGATGGACAAGATAAGAAATGAAAATATTAGAAATAAAGTTGGGATTGCACCTATTGAGGAAAAACTCAAAGAGACACATTTAAGATAATATAGATATGTATGCAGACGACCAATAGATGTTCCAATTAGGTAATGTAAAACCATGACAAATATGCACATCAAACGAAGAGGAAGACATAACAATAAAACAAGATAAAATTTATTTAAATGTAAATGATGATATAATAGGGAATAAAGCTCAGTGGCGTAGAAAGATTCATATAGCCAACCCCACCTAATGGGATAAGATTTGGTTGTTGTTGTATTGCTAAACAACATAATTTTATCTGTAATGAAATTGAAAAGGATAAAAATATTTTAATCAAGATAAAACGAGGAGATCCAATGTATCGAAAAGACATAACTACATATGGATAAACATGAGTATTAAAAAAAATCAATAACATAAAGTTAGATGGATAAATAAGAATGAGAATAATTTAAATCTAAGGATTACTATAATCTTTTGATTTAGTAGTTAACAAACACATTGTCAAATGACACATTTTAATTGGGAGGTAAAGACACAACCATTAATTGGATAATAACACATCAATTTCTCATATTGGCCATTCATTTTGAAGCTTAAACGCTTGCTTGAGAGAAAACTAGGAAATCAAGTTGTATATATAGCTTTTAATATATATTATAAATTTACACATTAAACTATAAAATTAGTCTCTACCAATAGTTGAATATACCAAAACATGATATGATATCTAGACAAATGATAAAACAAATCACAATTTTAAAATATTTGAAAAAAATGTCATCATATATAATAACAAATTAAAAAAAAGGAAAGACCTTATGGTTCAAGCATGGTTTTCATTTCGTGTTGATCAATGCAGACAACAAAGACAACTTATTGTTTTGCCAGTCAACCAACACAAAAAGACACTTCAAGACCCATATTAAAGGTGACCATGAGTTGTCTTCCTTAGTTTTGTGAGTTGTGCCAAAACACAAGCTATCTTTTCAATTCCACAAGTACTTCCTTGGTCTCGTGATCAAATTCCACAAGTCGCGAGTGTACGAAGTTTTGTGAGCCCCAACAATTAGCAAGGCAACAAAGGATTTTGATAACTACAACCACACTTCCATAATTCCATGACCACAAGCGAGCTTATTAATGGATCTTGACAAATCCTTTAGCCAAACTTTAGTTCAAATGTAATTGAGGACCCAACTAAACCCTAGCATGGAACAATAAGGATATTAAAGTTTTATTTAAAAAGATATTAATGGCATAGCAAGGTTTAAAATCACTTTCTCAGTTGGAGTGTTGGTGGCTGACTAGAACAAATCAGTTCCAATTGGAGATGGAAAGAGGAAAGACATAAAGATAAAAAAAAAATGTCATCACTTACTTAGATGAGCTATTCATGATTTCTTCCTTAGTTGATTTAACTTGTTCGAGACTTTGGTCCTTTTGAGTTGTTCCCTCAAAAAAGAGCCCCTCATGGAGTGGCATTACTTAAATTACTGCAGTAGCAAAAACTAATAGGTCTTGTGCCAAAAAAGCCTATTTTCACAATTGTTAGTGACAGAACAAAGCAAACACCTAGTGTTTGAACTTCATTATTTTCGGCTTTGCACATGTAACAAAAAAAAAACAATGATATTAAGCATCGTTTTGTTCTCTTACAGTCTCCACGGGTTCTCCATCTTACCATAGGCTCATTTTGTTTTAATTTTATGTTTTTGTAACATAAATAAAAGTCCAGTTTTGCCAATAGAGTTCGGTAGGCATAAATTTTAGTGTTTGTGACCATTGAATCACAAATACAGGTAATGATTCTGCAAACTATATTAAAATGATCACAGTGCTTACATATATGCAAAATATAAGGCAGGACCAGTGAAAACTACGAATAAGAATGACAGTAGCTATTGGTCTAACAACCCAATCAACTTGGAAAACAAGGAAAAAAGGAACATAAAACATATAGAAAGTAGCCATGACTTATAAGCCTAGTAGCATATAGCCTGACTAGAAATAAAATATGAAATAAAAACACCAAAGTTGTACACAACCTTCAAAGTTGTGTTGGGCAACGACACAAGGCAGAGTTTAAAATTAATTTCTCACCTACCTCCATGAGTCGAGGACTGAAATACATTGTTCTCATTTTTGAATCCAAACTTTGCCTAGCAAAACTTAGTATTGACCTGCAAATGCAAAAGATACACATGAAACATCAAAGATTGCACATACAAATAGGAATAAGTTTATCGCATGTCTGTTAGCAAGCACATGATAGTGATGCAGTACAACAGAAATAAATCACTAGAATGAGCTAGATGACTGCTAAGTAGGAAGTAATTACTAGTAACATGTTAGTCGAAGACACTATACCAAACTGAATAGCATCAATTCTACAACCAAGGATTGCCCTAACAATTGAGGTTCATGTTGTAAGTAATATATTGATCACACTTGGGATAGGTCCCCTTAACATAAGAAATAGCTCATTTTCCATGTGCATTGTTTTGAAAAGCCTTCACCCAAGCCATGAATGTGATCTTATGAGCTTATGAGTGGGAGACTGCATAAGCTTATGAGTGAATACATTACATCCGATTATGAATGTACAAGAATGGCTAAAACAACTCTAACTGTATAAATATCTAATCATATTTAAGTTGATATTAATTAAAGTAAAACAAATTATGTCAAATAAACATAAAAGAAGCATGCTATATTTATTGCTTAGGTAATCAACTTTTTTTGCTATACACAATGAGGAAGTCGTTCATTATTAAGTGTCGCACATTGAAAATTTCATTAACTCAAAGCTTATCTAATACATGGTTCTTAACCCCTTTTAGATTGATAACATACCTTATCTTTATATAATACAAAATTTTCTAATAAAATCCCTAAAAAACCATACAATCCTAAAACTGACTTTTCTAAAAACAACTTATCTAAACAAAAAAAAAACGTAGATGTTTATAAAAAATAGCTATTATCATATCCCATAATTTATGAAATAATTTCAACCTATATGTGGTTATAAAATCATATTTTTCCACACTTCCCCTCAAATTGGTGAAAAGATGTTCATCAAATTTTGCGACAAAATGTGTGTAGCTTCAAAAATAGCATGTATTGCTTCCAAATCATAAGAATTGCTTGTGTTGCTTCTGAATCATTTTATTCTCTCTCTTTCTATTCTAATTCTTGCGTTATCTTGAATAATTAGTTTTACTCAATTCCATTGTGTTTATGTTGAGATACACAGCTCATTTCCATTTCTTGTTGTCATTTATCTTTCACTTATCATTCAATACACTTGGAATTTCCTCAAGTTACTTGAACTTAAAGGGATTGTTTTTGGATTTGAGTTCTTGGTTCTTTAAGAGCTAACATAGGTGAGTTGAGTGGCAAAGGATTACTCTAATGGCAACAAGTGAAGAAGCAAAAATAGGAGAATCAATTGAACAACATATTTTGAGACAACACCATATGAAAATCAAATTTGATTTAATCCTAGACAAATTGGAAGGAAAAGATGCCGTGGATGCTAGATTGCAAAGGAACCGAGTTGATGAGATTCCTAATATTTAAGTTGAGGTCCAAAACATAACTTTTAGGATTCACGTGATCTTATCAGATAAGATCGTGTTACGTGGGTATAAAACCGTGGGCTTCATTTGGTTTGGGCTTATTTGATTAAACCATTAATTCAACGAGTTTTAAGATCCAATTAAATTAATCCATTAATCCAATAAGTTTAAGCTCTAATTAGATTAACCTATTAATCCAACAAGTGATCCAAAATATATTACTTAAAACTTAGGCTTAGTTAATTTTAGTCATACTAAAATAAACCAACCTCCAAAATTGATGCACTATTTGTGTAGCCTAATAGGTTCTCGTAACATGGGCAGTGACTCTAAAATCTTATTTTAAAGACACAAGCAATGAGTGGCATCTAACAATGCATCATGACTACCCAAATGACGAGAATGTCGTCGAATCAACCTAACCTGTCTGACTTTTATTGTATAACTTAGTTCTTTTGTCCATAACATCTAGATTGATTTACGAGGCATAAATAATGTCATCCTTATCAATCTGTATTTGTTGATTTCTGAGTAGACTTACTTAACCAAATAAGTTCAATATTTTATATTGACTTACATGAGCATAGGAGCTCACAAACATCACTTCCGTTATATGAAAAGGGCAAATTTCATCTACATCACTCACATCCCTCCGCATAGCTTATTGCATACCTATTGAACGATTTTATAATCAACCTTGTTACAAGTGATATTTGTCGATATTAAAGTACACAACTCTTTATATTAAGAACTATAGTAACTTCAGATTAGAAGATTGTTTATATCAATAGTCACTATGAGAATGTTTATAGCATTCATATAACATTCTCATGACGGGTCATCCAGTACATATTCTCTAATACATACTCATATGTTAATTTGATATCTCATATTCATAACTTGTGAAATTAAGTCATCAATTAACTTACATACTGGTCTTAATGCATTAATATTGTCCTTGTATATTAGTATTTGACTAGGGATAATTAAGAATAGTGTCTATAATCTCTCACAATCAATTCGAATAATTGATATACTATAGAACCGAACCTACCACTCTATGACATTATTATATTTATTCAAATTTGCACAGATTTTAAAGTTAATATAATAACATAAAATGTTGTCTTTATTAAAATATGATATGAAAATTCCAAATCAATCATCTCATGATTGTCTCTTATAGCTGAAACTAACAACAGCACAAATACACTTACTATATGACTGCACGGACAAAAATATAGTCACCTACTGGTTTGGCATCACCTGATAGATATAGCCCAGTATGTATGGTATTGTAATTGATTTCAGATCATGATCTGGCTGAAGTTTACCTCAACTTACCACAATTATACAACCTGCTAATAAGTGTGTCAGACACTGAAACTCAGGCTCAGATCGAGATTTTTATCCTTGATCTGAGCAATGAAAAACTGTAAATCTTAAAAAGAAAGATGAAGACAAGTTTGAGAGAATTTTGATTCTGAAGAATTGATGTGTTGAAATGAGAGGTTTGGGAACTTATGAAAATACTGAACAGCATCAATACCTCTATTACATAGATTCACTGACTAAAATTGGGCATTCACCTACTGGTTCATCATCAACCTGATAGACATAGCCCAGTACATACTGTAATTGATTTCAGATCAGGATGCGACTAAAGTTTAACTCACAATGTTCACAGTTATACAACATGCTAAAATGTGTGAATGGAATTAGGCTAATTCATATTTATGCAGTTCTTAAAGTAGTTGGTAGTTCTTAGCCAACTTTAAATAGGCTAGCACTGTAATACTTGAATATCAGGACAGGGTCAGACCCTGGAAAATTAAAATCAAATCAATTGAAGTTAAGAAACTATACCAGGAAAGAACAACCACTGGATGCTGTGATTCATCTGATACATCAGCAAACCCGTCTTGTATTGCTTCTGGAATCTAACCATCAAACAGATAAAAAGTAAATATGGCTTGAGAAACTGATTAAAACATGAATAAATCATCCACCCCACTTTGACTAACTTGCACCAAGTGTAGAAAATTATTGCATTTGCCATAAGCTTAGACATTTCATTGGGGTTACAGTTTTAATGGCAGTAGAAATGAATCATTGTCATCAACCAACAATGTTTTAAGCACATTACTTCCAATCTTTAAACTTTGGAACATTGTTCTAGAGTTTTTCGAGTGGCTGCATATGCCCCTATGCAGTGGTTCACTGCACTGCAGATATGCATATGCAATCATGTTGCCATAATTTTTGTGTCTACCCAAGAGGAAGGTAGCTCAAATCAAATGGAGGAAAAGCAGTTATTTCCTTTGACTACTTTGGTGAGAACAAAAAATAAGGGAAAAGAAAAGCACAATTTTCTCTTTTTTCCTCATTTTTCAAGTCAAAAAAGCAAGGACATCCCTACCTCTCACTTCTTTCTCCTTTACCTTGCCAATACTCTTCCTTTCTTTACCCTCTTCCTTCCATCACATAAACACAACCTCTTTGATACTTAGATTCTTTATCTACCTCTTTCAGACTCATATCATATGTCAACACTCAAACATCAAGATCATCACTTCAAATGGACACTTGATATTTTTATTGATCACATGTAAAATCATTTTAAAAATAGTTGTGTCAGACACATGATCCACACTAGCATGGATACTTGTAACCAAGATTGAGTAATGTAGGACACAGCATATATAGAAGATGGTTGATCTATTTTATGTTCAATAAGTACGTTAATCCAATGAGAAAAATTACAATTTGAAGTTATTTAATTATTCATAAAAAGAGGTATTTGTAAGACTAATTTTGGACCATGGTTTAAATTTTCATAAATTTGTCGTTCCACCCGCTGCCCAACACTGGCACGGCCGGCATCGCGGGCCGCCGTGGCCTCCTCAAAGGTCGTTGCGGCCTTCACGACCCGCGGGAAGTCGTAGAGACCGCCGCAATCCATGGTGACATGTCGCGGAGGTAGCAACGATCTCGTGGCAACTTGTCTCGGAGGTTGTCGGAATCCCGTGGCGACTTGTCGCAGAGGCCGCTGCGATCCAATGGCAACCTGTCTCGAGGTCGCGGCGACCTCCCGCAAGGTCGCGAAGGCTGTGGTGACCTCGCATAGGCTGTCGCGACCTCCCACAGGGTTACGGATGTCGTAGTCCTCCGCCACAATCTCACGTAGGATCGTAGATGTCATAGTCCTCCGTCGCGACCTCCCGCAATGCGAGATTACTTACACTTAACTAAACTTAGGGTTTAATAATTCAACTTATATTAATAATTTCAATAACTCCTAGCTATAATGGAGATAATTTAAATAGGCTTAATCAAACCCTAATAAAACTATCCCATTAACTTATGTATATATTATTTATTTTAATTTCAAAAATTTATTTAAAAAATTTATTTATTTATTTAACATATAGGAGAACCTCAATCCTTGTTTTCTTTTTTTTTTACAAATTATTTTTTATTTCTTTAGAATTTTAAAATTTTAATATTTAAGTTAAATTTTTTATTTTTAATTAATATATTTTATATTTATAAAATACTGAAATCATATTGGCATAGCACGATACAGTGTGGAATCGAAACTCCAATATGACTCAGATTTTAAACCATGTTGTGGGCATAAGTGAGTGCTAGAAATTTGGGAATTATCTATAATTTTATTAATCATTATATGTGTTGTATAAAATATTTTAATATTTTAATGGACTTTTTAGTTTAATATTGTCATAATTGATATTTAAATTATATTCACAAATACACTTAATATTTTTACGTAATTTTTAGAAAGTAATTTCATTTTTTATGTAATTTTTAAAATATGCATGCCCTATTCACTATTTTGTGACAAACAAATAGATCTGCAGCTTTAGAAAATCTTGCTCACTACTAAATTTGATAAATCAGAAAATATAACTGAACGGAATAAAAGGATAGTAATGAAGATGACTAGTTAACCATTTGTTTAGCAAAAGCACAAAATGTCAGGAACAAAACTAGCTCATGATTTTGTATTCCTAATTCCCCACTTGTAGGCACAGTTTAAAAAGCCATCAGGTGTAACCCATGGCTGCTCCACAAGCTAAACTGCAAGAAGAATGTGAATGTCAAACATGGAACCCAGCAGAAAACTCATTCTACTCAAAGCAAACCTTATTCTGCCAGCATTTTCTCCTCTGACCACATTGAGACAAACTCCATATTCCTCTCCCATTCTGTACTTTATACACAGATCCCGCAAAGCTTCTTCTTCTGTTCTGCATCCAAAGAAGCTACCACTCAACATACAGAAGCTTCTTCTAATGTTGCTTCTGCTACTGTTAAGTTCCCACATAAGAAAGAAGCATGTTCCCAAGTTGAACAGCAAGATGGAGCTTCTTCCTCCAAGTAACACTTATTTCCTCTTCTATTCATGTTACCTTCTCCAGTTTCTTCCACTAATATTGTTACTAGGGGTTTGGACAAGGCCAGGACATGGCTCAGAACAACAATCACAGCACTCTCATCTCATTCCACCCCAAAGAGTGATAAAGAACCAGAAAATTATACATGGAAATACTTGCGGCATAACTAAAATTCTAACCATACTTGACGGTGAGGATAAAGAAGTGAACGAGAAGGAAGTTTACCATCACTGTTTCTCCATCACCTGAATCAGTGAGCACGTGACCAGTAATCAATAGAAGCCAGTAGAGTTCTTCTAAGGTTTGTGTAGGATCCGAACTTTCATTATACTGTCAGCAAAATCTAACAAAAAATTAGCACCACAAAAAGGTATGTCCATACAAATTGAAAGTTAAAAATTTTGTTATGCTTAACTGCTCATTAACCAAATCCAATCAGTTAGCATTGATAACTACACCAACTAAAATAATCAATATTGAAAGCATGAAACAAAGATTTTTACAAGGTTATCCATAACCAACAAAAGAAGCTCAACCATAGTTAAACGGCATATAAAGAACTATGACGAAATCAATAATATTATACTGTTAGACATTACTAATTAGTATGGTAACACCAAAAATCAACAATATTACAAGGTTAGGGAAGGCTTGTCAATCAGTTGAAGCCTACCCTTACTATGATTTAGAAGTTGGATCAAGTTTGGAGGTGTCTAGGGTTGTCTTAAAGATGGGAGGTCAACAGGACGTTCCTATCTTCAATCTGGTGGATTCTTTGCTCTCTTTAATTAATTGTCAGTATGATATTTTTTTCTTCCTTTGATTCATTTATATAGGGTCTATTGTATGCAGTCCTACCTTGCACAACAAAATGAAGCAGCACTAAAGGAATTAGGTGGACCCAATGAAGATGAGGTCAAAAGGCTGAGATTTCTTATTGGTAACCTGGACAAACCAACGGGTATTGGTTCATTTGTGTACTCAAGTATGTTTCCACCATCTATTAGATCAAATATATTGAATACAACCTTATTCGACTCTTAAATCATAACCTACTCACCAAATGTCTTTTCAATGTACTCCCTCCAAGCAATAAAAAAATAACCAGAGACAATGGTTCTTTCACAAGTATAGCTGATGTAGAAGATGTTAAAATAAGCTCATCATTATCCTTAAGAAATATTCTTTGTGCACCCATAATATTCACAAACCTTACCTCTAAAAGGTTACTAAAGATTTATGTTGCAATATGATTTTTCATCATGGTTATTGTTAATTTCAAAACAAAGATTTGGCAAAGATGATTGGGCATGCTGTAGAAGGGATGGCCTCTACAATCTTGAAACGTCGAGTTAGTTAAACATTACCAAAGATAGTTACCTTTCTCTTTAGTTTCAAAACTTTATTCGTGATACATCCATCATTTAGAACCATTTAAATTTTATTTCCATCTTTATTCCAAAGTATAGACTAAGATTTTCTATTATGAAGTATGTAAATTTGGTAAAGGCAAACGTGTCTTTTTTATTAAGTAATAAAAGTTCTTTTTCCTTTTATATTTAGAGTCCTACTACCCTTAATGTTTTGGGAATAAAATAGGTTGTATTATTCATTAATGATTGTACTCATGTTACTCTAATTTTTTTACTTAAACATAAATTTTTATTACATGACTAAAAATCAATTTGCAGTCAATATCAAAAAATTAGAACAGATAATGTTGAGAATTATTTCAATCAAGCCCCAACTCCTTGTTTCCCAAAAAAAGGAGGATAGTATCAAAGTTTAAAATTTCGAGCCGTACCAAGGTTTCGGTCTCGAACCGGAACGATACGGTTTCGGCACCGTATTGTGTCATGCCAATATGGTTTCAATATTTTTTAAATATAAAATATATTAATTAAAAATATAAAATTTAATTTAAATATTTAAAAATAAAAATAAAATAATTATATATATATATATATATATATATAATTAATGGAATAATTTTATTAGACTTTAATTAAACCTATTTAAATTATTTCAATCATAGGGAGTTGATTATAATTATTAAGCTAAGTTATTTATTAAAATCTAAATTATTTATTAAAACCCCATTGATTGATCCGTTTCATCGCCTGTTCGACATCGTTCCGCGCGATTGCGGGCCAACGCAACGCTTCCGGAGGCATCTTCGAACCCACGCGACACCGCCAAACGGTGTTCCGACCGGAATCAATTATGTTGGTGTCAGTCTGCTCACGGAACGAGATGTTTTGCCTGTATCGAGCGAAACAGGTCGATATTTTAATTCGTGGATAGTATATGATTCATCTTTTGTCAATACACCGCAACAAAATGAAACCACGGAATAAAAAATGATCTCCTATAATCAACCCAAACTCTTTTATTCCAAAAAAAAAAGTGTACCTAAATCTTTTTTGGGAAGTAGTTGTTACATTTGTTCATCTTAGAAATCGATTGCCTTCAAAAAACTTGGGTTCAAGAGTCCAATTTTCACTCTCGACATTCTCATTCCAAACATACACAATGCAAATAATCTTGTCCCTAAGATATTTAGGTGTGTCATTTGTTCATATGCATAATCAAAATTGAGGGAAGCTAGACTAAGGGCATTAAAATATGGATATGAAGGTTATTCCTCAACTCAATAAGGGTACAAGTGTTATCATGCTTTATTAAAGAAGTTATAAACGTCGACAGATGTTACTTTCAATGAACAAACATCTTACTTCACTGCATCTTATTTTCAAAGGAAAAATTCCATACTGGAAGATAAAGGCATGGATTTCTTGCTCAAGCAATCATTACTTCTAATGTATCTAAGTTCGTGCCAAATTCAATGTCTGAATTTGTGCATTAGAAGCCCAATTCAATCATTGAGAATGTGAGACTTTTCAAGGCGCACTCGAGGAAGAAGTTGGCTATCCCTGAACTAATGCAAGTCCAAGAATCCATCTCAAATCCTAGGAAATAGGTAACTATGAATCTTATGTATGTGATGAAAACCTAAATCTTTACATTGTTGTTAGGAAAGTAACTAGAGAGTACACAAAACAATAATCCTCTAGCGAGCTTCCTATCTTTTCAACATTTTCACCATCACATAAAACCTTCTCGGTTGTTTAAACACCATTGTCATCCCTACGATCTTATCCAAAGCATTATCCAATGAGAAATGAAAACAAGAGACAAATGAAGAAATGGAGGCATTAGAGAAGAACAAAATGTATAAATTGATGAAGTTGCCATAAAGGAAAAAACCTATGGAATGTAATGGGTAACATAGAGCCAATGGATCAATAGAAAGGCCTATATTAAAACTTATGGGATTGATTATAGAGATTTTTGCCCTAGTTGTAAAAAATGAATTCTACTATAATTCTAGTGTCATTAGCAGCAAATTATAGTTAAGAGTTATAATAGTTTGATATATGAATGCATATTTGCATGGAAAACTAGAGAAAGAAATTTATATAGAGGTCTGAAATAATTTAGATGTGTGTAATGTAAATTGAAGAAAGGTTTAGCAACCACCACGAGGATGGTTTTGCAAATTTACAAGAGTTATAATTGTCATAGGGTACAGAAAAAACTAAAAGAATATATATTGATTATTAAACACTCTTTTTCATACACTAATTATGGAGTCCACCACATGTTAATGATATAAAGAGAAAGGTAGTGATAGGAATGGTGATAAACGACAAGTATTAAAATAGGAGATGATGAGTTGTCTTCATTTTTGCAAGCCGAGTTGTTTGGCAAACAAATTTAAAGTTAAAAGTATTAGGCGCTGAATGTTGGGCTATGACTCGAACACATGAGCAAAAGATGAGACTCACTCTTTTTGGTACGGACATGTAGAGTCACAACTCTCTTAGTGCATGTTAATGATATAATAGTGATAGGAATGGTGATAAAGAAAGACAACTTCTGAGTCAATGTTTGGCAAACAAATTTAAAGTTAAAAGTATTAGGAAAGTAAAATTAATTTTTTGGGATTGAGGTGGCTCGTATTTTTATCTTCCAACAAGAATATATTACAGGCCTTTTTAAAGAAAGAGGCAAGATAGCATACAAGTCAATAAGTACTCCAATAGAAGTACTCCAATGGATCCAAATCTCAGACTCAGAGGAATGATAGAGGAAGGTATCGCAATAGATTAGGGAATGTACCAAGTTTCGATAGAAAATTTTATTTATTTATTTATTTATATATATCATACACAACTAGACATAACATATAGAGTAAGTGTGATTATTCAATTTATGCATAACTCAAAAGAAGTTCATCTGCAAACAGCTCACCGAATATTATAATATCTCAAAAGGAACACCAGGGAAAGGATAAGGTATACTGATGCTAGAGGCATCAGAATATTGATGTTGATTATGCTAAATAAGTGATTAACAAGACCATCATGACAAATTACACTTTTCTTGGTGGTAACCTCATTACAATTTGGAGCAAGAAACAGGACGGTAGCACACTGCAGTAGAGAGGTAAAACCATGGCTTAAAATCTCGAACTGTGCCGAGGTTTCGGTCCCGAATCAAAACTATACAGTTTCAGTACCGTATCATGTTATGTCGATATAATTTTGATTTTTTAAAATATAAAATATATTAACTAAAATTTTAAAAAATATTATTTTATTCAAAAATATAAAATATAAATAAATTTTTTTAATATATATTAAATTAATCGGATAATTTTATTAGACTATAATTAAACTTATTTAAATTATCCTAATCATAATTAGGAGTTGATTAAAAGTATTAACCTGATTAAACCTAAGTTAACCTTGCCTGTTCTGTACTACCACAACCGCAGGCACTCCGTGGCCTGCGTGACGCACTCGGACTCGTCGTCGGGCTCGAGCGATGTGTCTGAACGCATCATCGATCCCTCGCAACGCCTCCGAAAGCGTCATGCGCCGGTACCGCCTATGTCGGTGTCGATCCAGGGGTGGAATAAGATATTTCATCTGTATCGGGCAAAATGACTCGAGATTTTAATCTATGGGTAAAACTCCAAACAATGGCTCAAGGTGTGTGAATCTTAGAAGACTTAAAGATCAAGTAAGATGGCGCAATGAGAATCTATTGTGAAAATAAGTCTATAGCTCACAATCCAATACAACATAATCAAGCGAAGCGCATTGAAAGCATCCGACACTTCATCAAGGAGAAACTAGAGAGAGCGAGTTAATTTGTACCCCTCATGTATATACACATGAACTTGCAAATATTCTTTAAATAGATCAGTGTTTTAAAATATTAGATCCAAAATGGGAATAATAAACATTTATTCATAGTTTTGGGATCTTTAACTTTTTAGAAATTTATGTTAGAATTTTTACTGAAAAAGTTTGTTATTTTATAAAAAATGTGACGTTATCAATTTATAAAAAGAGATTAGGATCTCAAATAAGTTTTTGAGTTAATACAATTTCAATTTCTATCACTTCCCTATACCTGCATAATGATGATGAGCCTTTCTTCCTCTATCTTTCTTTTATTTTATCTTTCTTTCTCAGCTCATGGGGCACAGAGTTTGATTACTTCTAGTAAATTACTCAGCAATGCACCTAATAAGTTTTAGAACATGTGCCCAATAATCCTACTGGACACAATTTTAGAGCAAAAATTGTTAGGCCAACATACTTGTCTCAACTTTGTCAACTTTTTAAGTGTATGTAGGCAATATGCTGCCAAGTACATAACATATCTAGTATCTGCTATCCTGATCAAAAATTATTTTAACACTATAAATCAAACATGCAAAATAAAATGGACAATAAAATATTCAATTTTATTGCATACATAAAATCAATAATGTATAATATGTAAGAATAACTAAAAAAGACAGTCCGGTACACGAAGCTCTCGTCAATACGAAGTCCCAAGAAAATGTCTGGTCATATTACATCTATTGCACACAGTCTTACCTACATTGCAAGAAGTTGTTTCTACGACTCGAACCCATGAGCATAAGGTCACACGATAACAACCTTAGAAAAAGGATAATCAACATAGTTGCAATCATTGTTATCAAGTTTTAAACAAACAAATCGAGTATAGTTTTTGTTAGATTGGTAGAATCAAAAAAATCAAAATCAGAGAAAAATAAATAAAGTTATTTCACATATCAAATCATAAAAGATGTCCAAGAATCTTTACTTAGATGGGTTCAAACAGTCCTCAATGGTTGTAAGTTACTATTTAGCACTTTTTCGTTGATAGCAATATAGATTACCTAAGCGAATCCACAATTAAGAGATAATAGTTGCATGCTTCGATTGGTGCATTGTGATAGATTGTTTTCCTACAAACACATGGATGAACAATCATTGCACTCAATTGAAATTCCCTTTGATGCATTTATTTAATTGAGGCATTACTGTAAAGCCTCTGCTATTGGTGAGACTTGTTTTATGCCATATTCATGCTACTTTTTATGTTTATCTTGCAAGTTTGTACGCACATCCCTTATCTATTTTCAAGATGGTTTTTGGTTTTTCACAATAGCCATTCATGATCAGTCATTATTACTCTATTAAAGTATGTTGTTTGCATATGTTTTTTCTCTGGTATTACCTTGGATCAGATGTCTCAATGAAATCTACACAAATTGTCTCAAATGAAATGTGATAAAAGTGCCAAGTTAAGAGGTGGTTAAGGAGCATAACAACCAATGGTACTACTTAGATAATCCTGATTCAAAACCAGCAACAAGCCAGACACATCACTTTCTTGAAGATAAGTGAAGGAAAACTCACGACTCAACACTTTCATGGTTCAAAACAATAGTGGTTGAAGAAACTAACCCATCAAGATCATTCAGCAACCAATTTAGGATAGAACATTCTTAGTTTGTATAGTTGATGGTTACAGCCGTGTCTTGTGATTCTTTATAAAGTGGATGAGATTTCTATCATGGTTTAAAATCTCGTACCGTGTACGGCGAAACGGTCGAAATATATCGTTCCTGTAAATCATCGAAAAATCTTGATACCACTTGGCACCAAGGTTCAAAATCTCAAATCGTGTCATAATTTCAATCTGATTATACTTTCCAGTAGTGTGCCGATGTTCAAATGCATGGTGTCCATGATAGATTGATGGGTGAAGGAAGAAGGAAATAAAACAAAAGAAACAAAATACTGTCTGTGTTGAGTGGTATTGAATTTCGATAATTTACGGAACGAAATGCTTGAATCATTTCATTTAGCATGGTACAAGATTTAAAACCATGTTCGGCACTCCTTCCTATGTTTCATTTCCATCCTTCTTCAAGTCCAATCCATTACCGGCACCATGCATCAAAATATTGGCACAATACCGAAACAGTATCGTTGCAATTAAAAATCGAAACTTCGACACGGCTCGATATTTTGAACCTTAATTTCTATAATCCACAAGAAAGCAAAATGCTCACTACTAAAAAAGATAATTTGTTAATGTTGTCATGGTTTGAAATACCATCCATGTCGGTTGGCATGTGTAAACTTTTTCATTCAAAGTGCCAAGTAACACACAACAACATTTGTGGATTCCCAACGATGAATTCCTCCTCCCCAAGGACAAAGGCAAGTGGCAAAGTAACAAAGAAGTCTCATTCCTCAACAACCCCAAATCTTTTCTAAACGGATTCCTCTCATTCCTCATCGGCAAAATTGAGTTTTCATTCCTCTACAAGGGATGAAGGGTTTGCTCCTCTAGAATGACAAAGACAATCAACAAGGATTTCTCGTTCCTCAACAACTTCTGAATCCTTCCCAAACATGACTCCTCATTCCTCATCCATGAATGCAAGATCTCATTAAGGCTAGGTTTTGATGGTAATTGGCTTCCTTCTCTTCTCCCCTTTTCCTCCTCTTCTTTTCCTTCTCCTCCTCCTTGATGCCTCTGGCATTGCATCTTAGCACACTCCATAAAGCATGAATCAACCTGGTTCCAGCCAAAGACTGAAACATTGGCTCAAAACAACATTTCAAGCCTTGAATGGTACTAATTGTAAGATATGGGCCAGCCCTAAAGCCCAGTTGGCCAGCCTTAAACCCTAAGTCCAATTAAATGGGTTAATTTCGGTTTGGTTCAGCCCAGGCCGAACCTCCTTTTTCCCTGCCGAGCACGGAAACGCCGCGCCTCCTCCACGCAAGCCAAGCGTTTCCTTCTCCTCGCGAAAACGGTGGCAGAGGCAGTGATGGCTGGTTAATGGCGTCAGCGGAGGAGACGGTTAAAGGGTCGAGGAGCAAGTGTTTTCACGGGAGAAGCTCGGAAGAAGACCTAGCGCTGCTTTCCTCTGTCGCTGACCCACTGTTCACCCCTCTTCTTCTTCGTTCTCGGCAGCGTAGTCCATCTCTCTCGGCGTCGACGCCTGCAGCCCAACCGCCTGCCGCTGCAGCCGAGAGAGCAGCCGATTTTTCCCCGACCAGAGAGCGCTGTCTCTCTCTCTCCTCTCTCAAGTTCCAGAACCAAGAGGGCTGAAATCTAGGGTTTTCCTAAGGTTTCAATCGGAGGTAAGTGATGGATTCGTTTGCTGGTTGAATTCGTGAGAATTTGTCTGTTAAGGATGACTCGAGCAGATCTATTGGTGGCTTTAGGTTTCGGTTGCTGAGGAGTTGGTAGAGTGGACAGCAAACTTTGGAGGCTTCAACCGAAACTTGGCTTGGATCTAAGGTTCCTGATTGAGGTAAAATCTGTTAGGGTTTTCTGAATTTGTTGGGTTCGATTTCGGTTGAAACTTGATTTTTGGGTTGCAGTTGTAGGAATTCCATATGTGGCATTTCTGTGCCATTAGGTTATGGTATAATTGTTGAGTTATTGAAGGAAAACGTGGGTTCCTGTTCATGATCAGAATGTTAGGGATTTTCTTGGACTTTTGTTGGTTTCAATTAAATGATTGAGTTGGACCTAGGGGTTATTGTAAATTGAAATTTGATTGGTTGTTTGAGAGCACGGACTTGAATCTGATCAGTTATTTGGATGTGTCGAGACCAGTCAAACATGGGTTTGACCAGCGTTCAAATGATGGGGTTAGGATGGTAATTTATGATCAAGATTTGATTTGATCATTAATAATTATAGTAGGAGTGAAATCACTGTAAAAGTGGCAGTTAATAAAATATAAAATTTGGATTTAATCAATGAGGGTTTATTTATTTTAAATTTAACTGTATCATAAAAGTAAGCATTTTATTTTATTAATTACAGGTCCTTGATTACTGATCCGGTTATCTACGTGGTTTATTTTCTGGAGGTTCTTATTTTCGACATTTATTACATCAGGTGGGTACCCCTGTACCTGGTCAGTACAGTCTTAGTTCTGTTGGATACTTGCTATCTGAGATTTATCTTTGATACTTACTGTTGATACCATGCTCTAGTTGTTTCTTAGATACCGTTGTATGATATGTTGATTATGTCTGTTTAGATTATATGTGCTTAATTGTTGTATGAAGCATCATGACATATACATGCTAGAAGTAGGTTTAATGTTGCGCTAAGTTGGGTGCAACTAGGACTGGCTAGATAGCCCTCCTGATCCTGCCCGCTCCCCACTTGATTAGTAGTGGTTTAGTTGATGGAGCGTGTGCAGCTTTCCTGTCGTGCGCCCCAGTTCACTGCACTAGGTGAGTGTCTGGGGGTGGCGAGTGCAGACAGTGACCATGCCTATCATATGCACATGCATTTATTGGTAGTTTTATTTATTTCGTTGACAGTTGTACTTGCTGACTATTTAGTTGTTGCAGTTGTTATATATTTGGTTGTTGCCTTTAATTCTATTCGTTATGTTGATATCCTGTTGTTTTATCCTGTATGTTGCACACTTTCCTTTCTGTATCTATATTCATTATGTTGATATCCTGTTGTATTAACCTTTATATTGTGCATTTCCATTTCTGTACCCATTGAGTATTATATATACTCACTACCCAGACCCTGGGGTTTCCCTTGTTTCTCCCTAGGTAGCATATTGTGGACTAGTTGTTGTGTTTCCGGTATGTGATGGACAATATCGTGTAGTTTTGTTGTCATGAATTGGTGGAGTTTGTTATATCGTGGCTTGTTGCATGATCGTAGTGTTTTATGATTATGGGTATGTATGAATGTGTGGTTGGTTATGTATTGTATATGTATTGACCGTGTGGGTCTATTATGTCATTATGTATCAGGAATAGTTGACTTGTTACAGGGGAGATGCTGCCGAAATTTTTCGGACAGTCGTCACCCGGGACGTAACACTAATGCTGGTTTATAAGAAAAGAAATATTGAATTGTTTAGGAAGAGAGATAACCTGACTGAGAAGAGCACAACGTTCTGAAAACAGTTTCATAAGAAAGGAAACATTGGTTTCAACTGCAGCTCGTGCAATAAGAGCATATGCATACAAAGTTTCATCTCGTTCTGCAAATGGACAATATGACATATGATAAAGAAAAATGAATTATAGTTAACAAAATATTGTGAAAAACGAAACTAAAAATTACATTTAAAATTAAATGAGATGACTTTACTAATGTATAAATTTGTGCATATTTAAATAGTGTAAAACACCTACTTGATACAGAGACATGAAAATACTCGGCATCACTATCATCTTCAAATGCAGATTCAGCAGCAGCTTTACAATGAAAATCAAGAAGCAAATTTAGACTGGAGGATGAGGATGTGCACTTCCAAAATAGTAATGCTAAGATGGATTATGGTTAGTAAAAAAGATAAAATCTATAATAGTAGCATACTATCTAGAAGCAATTATGTGCAATTCCAAAAGAGAATAAATGCTATGGATATGTTCATAGATAACCAATAAATAAGTTCTATAATCAAGTAGATTGCATCAATGAGTTGAAAGGGGTTGGCAGGACTGAGGGAGGGAAACAGAACCTAATTAATATAATGCAACTAAAGGTAATTTAAGAGATATTTAGCTGTGCATAGAGTTCAACGGAGGACAAAGCCAAATGAGTTACAGTAATCCAAAAGGCCATACCATTAAGATGTGACTCCACAATAGCATTGAATAAATTTGATAATGATGATATGTTTTCAGGTGAAACTTTTCTTTCATTGTCATTTCTCTGCATAAGTTAAAATATGGATGAATGCCAGATGGATCAAGAGAAAACATCAAAAATACTTTAATTGCATTTCAAGAAAAAACTTCACCAAGCTTTTCCAAAGAACAAAAAATGGGCATTTCTTTGAATAATAATACAGTACACATGTAACCATTAATTAGTATCAAAAAATTTACAGAAAGCAGGAAATAGGAAGATCCATACTCGATCTAGCTATAACAATGTCTAATGAAGCTTTAATCAGGTATTAAAAATTAAAATTGACTAATTACCCCAAGAATGAGGGTCCATATCTCCAAAAGAATATCAAGAGCCTCTGAAGTCCATGTTTGATCATCATCAGTTCTTCTTACATGAGTTTTAATAACTTCACAAGTCAAGGCAGACAATAATTGAATTGTACCAAAGGGTCTGCAAATAAATAAAATATCTTAGCTGCAGCTACTTTAAATAGACAAGTTTATATCTAATGACTCCAGATAATACAGATAAAAGGTCACAACCACTGACCTTAAAGACCTCAGAAGATTATCAAAAAACGCAGTTGTAGTCATGGTTGCCATGGAAAGTAATACATGAAAACCATCAATCATCTCACTGCATAGTGCAATTATATATGTTAGACAATGGCTGCAAGCCCATTCAGTAAAATAAGAAAGCTAAGGACCTTTCACTTCGCCCCCCGCGTAATGCGCCTGAGACTATGTTAGGAGGCTCAATCCAATCAATAACAGCTGACAGAATCTGCATTAGGTGCTTAATATGTGTTTCCCCATTGTCTAATATAAAATATATATATATATACATTAGAATTCAAAAAATAAGGAAATGGCTTAACAAATATATGAAAGGATCAAATATGGTCAATTCCTGAGGCGAGGATTTACCCATAAGGATTCTTAGAAATCATCTTTGGTAAGATTAATACAGTAGGTATGTAAAAATTGTAAGTGTAAGAAGGAAAACAAGCTATTGTAATAAGTTACGAATCATAATGAAATCATTTGTTCACGACTCAATATTACAATGGACAAACTAAAAGTAAAGATCACATAGTAACCAAGACTTACAAATTAGGTCAACTACTAGTTTCAGTCACTAGCCAAAACGAGCTATATCTCTGTTGAGCCATACAACAACCAGAAGTGAGCACAAGTTGAAGTATGCAAACCTAGGTTTCAAAACAGTAGATTTGGTTTCATGTGTGATTGTGTGGTGTGTGGGGGGGGGGGGGGGGGGGGGGGAGAGAGCGGAGAGAGAGAGAGAGAGATCACCATCATCAGCAAACAAACAAGGTTGAGGTGTCAGACTACATGGGTAACAATCACCTAGTCATGGTTGTGCAACGAGATAGTGAAATCTAATAGGAACCATGGAGGATCGAGCAGAACAAGGATGATGAGAAGAATAGCACAAGAAATAATAACAAATGAGGAAGAAGAAGTATAAAAGTAAGAAAAATATTTGGTAGCTCAGTTGCCCTTTTTAACCTCCATTAAAATTTGTCTTGTTCAATACAAGCCAAAATGAATGCCTAAAAGGGCGACACATGGTTGGTATTGAGCGGCAAGCAGAAGCATAGTTAAACTCTTCAGATACAGATTTCCCAAGTTGAATCCACATTGGCAAAGGTTGATCCGGTCTTTCATGAGAAATTGATTGTTTAATACAAGTAGACACACAAAGTTAAGAAAGTAGAACTTCAAAGAAATTACCTTAAAATGTCTTAACTCCACAAGAAAATATTGAAATGCTGTCAAACAATTTATTTTGACAAATTCTACCAATATATCCTTAGTCTTTTTTTAATCACCATGGTCTCCTTCCTTAGTTTTTTTCTATTACTCTTTCACAAAGTTTGTATGACTCATTAGTTTAATACTCCTACAGTTTATATAATTTTGTACCTCTCCTTTATTCTTATATAAGGAAACTAAAGTACTTATCCTCCACTAATTTCGTATTTTTTTAGTTTTTAATATTAAGTTGAATAACTTTGTAAGTTATTCAATACTCTGTTTCCCTAGGCACTTCCATACTTTTATCGGAATATCATCTGGTCCAACAATTTTTTTATTTTGCATCACATTTAAAACTTATTCTACTTTTGAAGTTTGAATTCTACAATAAAATTTATATTTCTATACTCATTTGACCTACTTAAATTACCTAAGTTGATCATCTAAATTTTTATTAAAAAGTTGATGAAAATACCACTTCCATCACTCTTTTATTTCCTTATTATTTAATAAAACTCTATGACATTCATTTTTAATACATCTTATTTCGATAAGATCTCTTATCTTCCTCTTTCTCGCTTAAGTTATTCTGTAAATATCTCTTTTCCTTTCTTTTATATTCAATTTTCGATATAAGTGTTGAAAATTTTCATTCTTGACTTCATTCACTGCTTTCTTGACCTCTTTCTTAGTTACTGTATACTTTTTTAAATTTTTCTCATTCTTACAAGTGTATAATATCTTATACATTATTCGTTTTACCTTTACTTTCTCCTATACTTTTTAATTTTACCACCAAGATTCTTTACTTAGTACATCTCCCTTTGACTCACCGAATATACTTTTGGCAACTATTTTCAACTTTGATAATATCTTATCCCTTTTCAGCAAAAGGTGGAATCTGTCATCCCAGCAGTCCCACACGATCAGTCCCACGATTATTTGTAAAGAGGTAAATCAGAAAACTACAGTTGGCCACTACGGAGGAGGACATTGTCTCGGCTTCGCTGAGATTCGTCCCTTGTCCACTTCAACAAGTCTATCCCGCAGTAACCAACTCAACCATGCCCTAGGGGAAAAAAAATCAAAAAAATAACCAAAGTCGTGCACATTCGAGTTCTAGTACATTTTTCTTAATATTTGCACTATAACCGCTCCTTAAATATGGTTTGTTTCCCATCCTTTAACTTCCACCACTTAATTCTAGAACTCGTGCACATTTTTCCTCTATTGATATTATACTGGAGATATATATCCAACACTACTAACATATTTAAGTAGTTAAGTTTTCTTTAAAGATGACCATGTAATCTTTACAAATTTTTCTATCCTTCTTCCTAATCATAAGAAAATCAATTTGAACGTGATCAAGTGTTCTTCTCTATTCTTAAAAAATGTATTAGCTAATATAAAATCATATATTATCGCAAAATCCAATATAATTTTTTCTTTTTTATTTTTTTATTCCAAACTCATAATCTCTATGCACCATATCAAATTTTTCATTTTTCACTCCTACATATCCATTCAAATCTATTAAAATCATTTCGATTATCGGAATATTTTATAATACCTCATCTAGGTCGTCCCAAAACCTAGATTTGGTATGTTCATCTAATCTTACTTAAGGTGCATATATGTTAATTACATTAATAGTTTCTTTCGCCACCACCATCTTGAGAACTATAATCCTATCACATTTTTAACTACTACTTCATCCTTTAGCGAACTATCAATAACAATATCTAATACATTTTTTGTTTCACTTCTTGTATATCATAACTTAATATCCAAATTCTCTATCATCTTTGTCTTCTCTGCTACCTATTTTATCTCTTGTTCACACAAAAAAATAATTTTCTCCTAATCATTATATCTACTACCGTCATTGCTTTACCAGTGAGCATGCTTAGGTTCCATATTGCAATCTTAGACAATTAATTTTCCTATAATATTTGTTCTTATCCAACTTATAGTGCGAACACTACACCCAAGTTCTCGTGGAGATATAATAGTCCTTGCCGAGACTTTATACAACACATTCCTTTCAAGGAATATCCTCGTATTAGCACAATAGTTTGATGGATCTATTCATTGAACATTTGTAAGAAAGTCAACATTGACTCACAACCTAACTCACAATCTTCACCCTTTTTCATCCGGCCTTGGGATCGACATTGGCGGGTTTAGATAAAATCTACAATAAGTAAGTTTATAACAAGATTCCTTTAATAGTTTCACAATAATCCCATAGGATATTTTCTTATTTTTATTTATTTTTATTTTTATTTTTTATTTGATATAAAAAATAATAACAAAAATATTAATTTATATATAATAGTTATATAAATTAACTATTAGTTCATTTAATTATTTATTTATATAATAGATATTTATATAGTTATAGTTTAGAAATATTTTGTATATAATAGGCATATTAAATATTATAGTTTATATATTTATATATATAGTTTATATTGCATTTTAAAATCAAATTTATTTAGAAAATTTATATGAAGGAGAGCTTTGACGCAACGGTAAGGTTGCATACAATAGTCTCTGATTAGAGTCTCGAAAATAGTCTCTTGCAAAGCAGGATAAGGTTGCATACAATAGACCCTTCCCCAGAACCCCGCATTGGCGGGAGCTTCATGCATCGGACTGCTCTTTTTATTTAAAAAATTTTTATATATTTTAATTTTCTTAACAATTAAAAATTTTAGAATTATTTACAAAATTTTAAAATTATTTATAAATTTTTAAATTTTTAAATTTTTTTGAAATTTTAATCTATTTTTAATTTATAAAAATAATTTAAGATTTGATTTTGAATAAATTACAAATATGAATTCAAAATTTTTATTAAATTTTTTATTTTAATTTTTTATATTTTTAAATTAAAAAAATATAAATTATATATTTTATATACTATAATTATATTAGTTAATTAACAGTGTATTTAATTAATTATTAATTTATATATTATATATAGTTACAGTTTATATTGTAATTAATTATTAATTGGAAACTATATACATGTTTTATAAAAAAAATTATATAACACTGATATAATAAATATAACATTGATTATAACATATAAATTTTTATTTTAATATAACGGTTAAATTTTAAATAAACCAATCTCGATTCTACTCGCGAGTCACAATTCCATCACTTTTTCTTCCGCTCGCCGCCTCTCTTCCGCTCGAGATTCCACCAGAATATCCCTTCTCCTCAAATTGAAAGATATAAAGATTTACTATCATACTAGATTGTCCGAAGAGTGGTCGCCACCTCCTCACTGCCACTGTTGATCTCTATCCGATCGCCCTCGCTAAGTTAATCTCTAGTCGATCACCCTCACCAATGCTTCCAGGTAAGTATTCATCTGTTTATATAGCTTTTTATTAATGGTAGTCTCGTGATCAATAGAAGGAATCGAATCATGAATTGTGTCGACGCACGCAAAATTCTTGCGCATGCTGTGCCAATGTCGTCCCATGTTGAATGGTAAAAGCCGTCTATTTCGAATGACATAGCACAGTATTTCAAACTGTGGTTTACATGTATGTCCTTGTTATTTGCATTATTACAACTAGGTCTATAATAAAAAACAACAATCAAGAACATACAAGCAGCCATGTATGTGAGCAACCTCCACAACACCTAAATGGAAAGAATTCACAAAAGTAATGGATTTATTAATCACGATAATGAGATTATCCAAATAGAAATCAATCTTATTATGAAAACTTAATAGCTAAAATGCATCATGTAGAACGAACCTAATAAACACTCCTATAATTTGGTACCTTGAAATTGAATAGAAATAGGACCCTGATTGCTGAAAATGAAAAATTATGAGAGAAAATAAGCAAATAAGCTGACACATAAGTTTCTAAAAAGGTACATGACACATCAAAGTCACTGTAAGTAACAATTGGCAGCACATGAGCCCATAATCTAATGTGTCAATTAGGATTGATAATAAAGGGTGAACTCTTCCTCTACAATATGAAAACGAGAATCATTGGCCATCCCCCTAGCTCTTTTCAGTAAACCTAATTCTTATATATGTATTGAGCAAGAGAAAGTAAAACCAACATTAATACCTGACCTAATTCTGTGAGAGAGAAAAACTATCACCTGACCATTCAGAATAAAACCTATGAAATGAACTCTTATCTTGTAACTACAGGTTGTGACAGACAAATTTCACAAAATATTTAATCCATAGGCCAGTAAGCATCCTTGAAGGAAAATGAAACAAGAAGCAGTACCATAATCATGCATGTAAGAAGAAAGGAATCATGATTAATAAACAGTGAATATCTTACCAGATGGAAATATAGTCCCTGACAAGGAGCATAACTGCACTACTAGCTGCCTAGCAGAGACTGATAATGGAGAATCAAACCACAAAATATCAGATAAATGCTGTTGGCGAACTGTTGCATATAAGTTCAAAAGCCAAAGAGTATGTCCACTTGATAATATAGCATCATGCCATGAGGGTCCTGGCTAAAAATAGTATAAAAAGAGGTTAGGAAGCACACAAACAAAATAACTATGAATTTGGAGATGCAAACAACTATGCTACCTCAACCAATGACCGTTCAAATTTTTTCAACTGAACCACATCATGTCTGATACCATATGTTACCAAATTTGATTTATTTCTGGAGGAATCCCAGGAACTGGAACTGTTTCGGAAGTTCCAGTTCAAAACCTGAAACATAAACCGCAGTGCTGCAGAGCATACTTTCTCATCAGATATGCTTGCATATGAGCTCACTATCTTTTCAGTCACATTAAATGCAGCAGATTGAACCCAACAATAGAACTCCTGTAGATAAAAAAAATGGTGACAAACTAACATGCCGAAAAACAATCGAGAAAGACAACCTAGAAAAGCTCAGTGGTTATGTGCTTGTCACAATAATAGCATCTAGGTTTAAAATATGGTTTCATGCTGGGATTTCGGCCCCTGAATGGAATGAAACAGTTTCAACATCTTACTATCCAACACCATGCTTTGGCATGCATCAAAGCATGCTATATGGATCTAAATAAGTTTACTCCTTTATCCTCTTCCACTTAGGTTACTTACCTCTAAAAATAAGAGTATATTAATTAGCTAGCCAATAGAATTAAACTTTATAGTAAAATACCATGCCTATAATCGGCATGCTTTGATGTGTGATACAATGTGCCATGGGTTTGACTCATGTAATCCTCTTCCACTTAGTTACTTTTAAAATTTAGAGTGGATTAAGTAGATAGTCAATTGAATTAAAATTTTGTACTAGCATACTCAATTGATTAATACTTTATACTAGCATATAATGTTGGTACTCATCATGCTTTAACATATCATAGTGCGCCAAAAATGAATTCAACTCATTTGATCCTCTTCTAGTTAGATACTTCATCATAATAAAACTACAGTAATTAGATAGTTCAATTAAAAACTAGTTCTGTTGAATATTTTTCCTTCAATGTATTTTGATGTGAATTTAGATAGTTTTACGTCTTTAATTTGCTTTCATTTGACTTGTTTACTTTTAAAAAATAAAAATTAAATATTCAACTGAATTAGAATTTTGAAACAAAAAAAAAATCTGTTATATGAACCAAAACATGCTAACATGTGTTGAGTGTCAACATGATAAGATACTCACCTGCATATGCAGCATGGTCAGCATGACAAAGAAATGTGTTGGTTATACCATGAGATTTCAAACTATGCATAGCATTCTTAAGGAAATAGTAAACAAATAGTAAGGTGAAATCAAAAGGTTATAAAGACGTCAGTAATAAAGAGAAATCAAAACCTTCAGATAATTAGATTCCATTGACAAATGACATTGGTTGTGAAAATCTTTAGGAAGGCCCATAGGAGTCGAAGTTGCAGGTGAAAATTCGGATACCTAAATGCAAAAGGTTTAAACTCAAAAAAGTGGAGAAAGAACCAAATTATCAAGAAGATAAACAGATGATACAAATCTAACCAACAAGTACCAAGGACTCAAGGAAATTAATCCCCGCAAATTGCACATCTGATGTATGAGGTCCTAGAATGGCTTGCTTCACCTGAAAATATAGTCAGCTAGTCATTACCATTTAGGATAATTGCATGCATTTAATTGCATTATTATGACCTAATTCAAACTATTACAAACAATGAGACACAAATCAACACCTATTTATGTAAAATTATAAAATTGCAACTCTAGCTTTTCAATCCATGTTATTGGTTATTGTTTTAAATTTCCAGGAATTTCTTAAATAAACTAGATCTGAAATGAACACTATAAAATTTCTTGGCAAATTATACCTCCAAAAGCTCTAAAATATCAAAATATTATGGTACCTTAGTTCTAAACATCTAAATCATATGTTTGAGATTAATAGCACCAATAGTTATCGAATAAATAAACAAATAAAACTCGAAGCACAATGCATATTCTTTTCAAAATCAATGCAAATTTTATGAGGTTTAAGGACGACCAAAAAGTGGAAAGATAATTGTGTTGGAATGAGATAATAGAAGACAGTACCAAAATAAGAGTCATGGAACATTGCAAGGAATTTAGTGACATGTAATTATAGACTTATGTTACTCAGACTTGGCTACAACTCTGTCATGGATATGGATTCAAATGTCTGGTATGACTATTTAGAATCTTTTACACATGATCAATAAACATATTAAATATCCACTTGGAGAGTTGAAGTCCGAGTGTCACATGTTTGACAAGTTTGGAAAGGATAGATGAAGAATCCAAGTACAAAGTTTAGAAGATACTGGAAAAAAAAGACATGTTTAATAAAGTCAATTGGAAACTATATTAGTCATAGTACGCATAAGAAATTTTGCATGGATGCATCATAGGGTATTTACTACCTCCTAATGATATGTTTTGGAAAATTTAACCATGCAACAATTGCACTTATGCTTTATACACTCCAACTTAATCCACATTCAATTGGTTTTAAACAAAATTATTACAATATATTTCATTCCAAGCATGGTTGTTAAGATCCATTGATATTGACATGGATCACCCAAATTGGATCGGTATCAGTAAAGCTCAACTCGATCTTCCCCAAGAAATCATTGTCTCAAGAAAACATTGGTGAAATTTAAAAAAAAACACTCAAGAATTGGAGAAACTACTGAGAGTTAGATTCCATTAGAAAATAAATTAAAACAATATATTGTCAAATCAAGAGTGTAACGAAATCAGTTGAAATTTAGTTGTATTATGTTAATTTTAAAAAAAATAGATAATTTAGCAAACTTTTTGTTGAACTTAGTATGAATTATCGCACATACACACAAACGAGTCTTCTTTTTTCTCTTGAATTCTAACTTTGTCATCAATCGAAATAATCAGAAGATCAATCTTTTATTCTTGCTGCTCATAAACAAGTACTAGACCAAGTGTCTCACTATCTATAAAGTCAATTGAGATTAGTTATTGTTGATTTAGTTAAGTCCTATAAAATTGATTTGGATGTGATTTAGCTCCCAACCAATCCCTATGATATAAAATATTAAATAATAATATAAACAATAGCATAATATTACTTGATAACTTTGTAGTAATCAACATAATATTATTTGATAACTTCGCAGTAATAAGAATGATTTCAATATTTACTGTAATACATTTTGACTTCATTATTTATTATAATACATTTATTGTTATTTATTGCTTCATATTAATAGATATGATTACTAGTTATTAATAATGTAATATATATAGATTTACATTAGTAATTTCCTATTACCTAATAGCTTTAAAATACAATTTTGTCAAATAATAACATGTTAACATACGATTTTGACAATGAAAATATATGATTGTACAAAATTTGTTATCTCATTTATAAATTTGTTTTTTGCTTGTATTTAACAATTCTAAAGTCACCATTCCTATCAATATGATATTATCAATTTTTAGCTTTTTTGGCCATCTGATCTTGCTACCTATACCGATTTGAACAACCATGATTAAAGATCATTACAAAACCATCCTCCACATAAGAAATAGTTTCAATCATAGAAAGTATAGTCATTTCACTACAAAACAATAGGAATTAATAGAAAAGTGTGACTAGTATTTCCTTCAAATGCATAAACCTAAGAGAGTGAAAATATTGAAAGAAATCAAAGACTCAGTCAAAATCCATACCTCTAAGAGAATACCAATCTTTTCAGCATCAACAAAATCAAACCTACAAGCAAAGAGATAATATAAACAGAAAATCACAAATTGAGTTTAATGGTGCAAGCTAAGATAGTTAAACCGCATCAAGTTGCAAAAAAAAAAAAACAAAACAAGACTTGTCATAGCACAATTATTAGGAAGTACAACCATTATGTTGTTGCTTGCAGCAATTATATTGAAATCCTATGGTGAAATGAAAATAATTCAATTAAAAAATTGAAAAAATAAAATACTCCTAGTGGTGAAAGACATGAAGGTGCACAAGACGTTTTACCATTCTTTATATAGGCTAAGAAGGTTTGTTAATGAGCTAGTAGCCTTCCTCTCTGTATACATACATATATATCTTAAACTCACATATACACTCTATACCAGATATATAAACTATATACACACACACTAAATATAAGATGAAGCATATCTATAACAACAAAGCTACACATAATTCACTATGTACACGAGGACAAGTATGATTAAGGGACCTCAACAACATTGTCTGCCTCAGAAAGATACTTGTCTAAGCAATCACTGATGGAACAAGGCAAAATTAGCAGCGTTGATAGTCATTTGAGTATAGGTACAGTCATTGCAATGAGATAATAGCAATCACTGATGAATTATCAGGTATTTAGTCATTGGTTGCAATATCAGTAGTGTATATTTATGTAGTTGTTATCTTTATTGATAGAATGAAAAATCATCCCACTTAAGTTGGTATAAGAGTGAGTCCTCTCTTTTTCTTTCTCCTATCTGCTAGAGAGAAAAAAAAAGGGTGAAGGCGACAAAAAAGTAGGGGTTATATTGCAAGCAAACAAAACTATGAGATAACAAGATAACAATATTATTTTGAAAAGCAACAAAAAAAGAATTATTACAAATCTAGAAGGACGTGGCAGTGTTAGAAAAATAATAGAACTAAAACATTTATCTTCACCCACGCTCTTTTCATCCACTCTCCTCAGTCTCAAATTGAGTATTGTCAAGTTTCGAACTTCCTCATCAATTTTCATCTTTCATTTATAATTTTGATATTTTGTCTATATGATTTTCAGTGAAATTTCAAACTTCCCTATCAATTTTCACCTTTCATTTGTAGTTTTGTTATTTTGTCTTCATAATTTATTATCAGATAGTATTGCAAATCTCTTCTAACATCTCACTAGGTTATGTTGAATGACTTAAATTAAACCCCTCCAAGTATTTCTCTTCTCTCTAATTATAGATGTCAAAACCCTAATCAAATGTTTGTCTACAAGAATATTCACCATCATCCTGACACTTATTCAAAAGATATCTTAATCTGTGGTTGTCATGCAGTAGCAACTGTACCCATGTTAAGCATGCACAATGTAGACTGCGACTTTAATATAGGAGTGCAAGAGAAAATCCACATGTCCACTATGCTCAAGACTATCTGACTAATTAATGTGATGTGATATTAATACTTTAAAGATAAAAACTATATTTCTGATGCACTTCTTTGCTGCTTTTCCTCTTTTTTTTTTTTTTTTTTTTGCTAACCATACTAATTAATACATTCATCCTACTAGTTATTTCCCAAACTACCATCCTATTTGTCTTTCATCTAGACTTACCAAAGGCATATATTCGGAGTGTTATCAAGACATCAGAATCGCTGTAGGATAGGTTTCTACTGACTTCCATTCATATAGTCAGTGTTTATTTTATTTTGCCATTTTACTGTGTATTTCTTTCAGGTATCAGTTTGTATGTTTGTTTAGTCCTTTTCCATTGTGAATGTATCTAAATAATTTATATTTAAATATAATTTTGAGGTTGGGTCACGTGAACAACACCCATTACAGGTAATCCTAACAAAATTGAATACCAATAAGTGCCCCTGTTTCATCCATAGGAAGGGTATCGTTTAGGTTTGGACATACCTAGTCTTCATGCCTAATTTTATAGTCATGTTGAAATCTATAAAGACGTGAATTGTAACCCTATTGGGTAATAATAAAATAACAAGATACGTAACTTCTACAAAGTACTAGCATAAGTTGAAATATGGGCAATTAATTTAATTGTGTTTACCATCCTCGCTTTAACAGTTGAGCTGCAACTGCAGACACCTTTAATTGGACATAAGCATCAGAAGCACTTGCATGTTCCATAACATAGTGTAGACAGAATCTGCAACAGAATGTTGCCCATGGTACAGAATTAGAAAGGATATGGAAACATTAACTTAAGTTTCAAACCCATAAAAAACCAGAGAATACACTATTAAGTTTTTCTTATTCTCATCTGTAAGCATTCCCCACTCTCTAATCGCAGCATCACCAATTGCTCCAGCAGCTTGAAATTTTGCAGCTGGCAATTCAGAATTTTCTTGAAAAAAAAGGAAAACATAAATAAAAACTTTAATAAGCTACTAAAGTACAAGAAATTGTATCCATATGTAGTTCATAAATATTAGAAAAATCTTACAGAGAAAAATAGAAAGATTCCTTGGCATGTCATTTCAATGAGTGATTGATTGTTATTAGCATATACACAAAAGCAAGATCATTTATCTAGTTAATGTTAGTACCTAAATGGTTGAGGGGGAGATCATTAGAACCCCATGTGGTGTGGACCACAGTTTTAATATTTGATCAAGTTTAAGTTAGATTTTGTTGTGTTTTAACATGTGTCTCTAAGTGTGCAAGGACTTAGGTAAACATACTAAGACAACCCGATGATTTAGGGTTTGATAAAGTAAGATGAAGGGTGGTATGGGATACCTGCGAGATCGGAAGGACAAGGAATATCAGAGACAGCAAGACTTTGGGCAGAAGACGTGAGTAAGCAAGAATGGTAGCATGGGAAGGGAATCGACGAGCTCCGTGCATCGAGGTACGAAAGGCTTGACAAAAGAGTACTCCGGTGGAGTAAGAAGAACAAACAGGGAGTGAGCCGGAAAGACTTTGTGCATCTAAGGGACGAGAAATCAAGAGGAAGGTTGCGTATAGTAAGCTATGGTAAATTCAGTTGAGTGATATGTACTCGGGACGAGGATAGAGACTCAACCTAGGTGGACTTAGTTGTAGTGGGCTTGAGTCAAGAGGTTCGGACGATCGAAATAGAGTTTTAGTCGACCAAATCTTCCGGTTGATCAAATAAGTGGTTCAAGTGTCAGATGCATAGTAGTTTATCCTTTTCTCTATTTGAACAAGTTAATCACGAGATCAAGCGACGTTTTCGGATCAAGCTACCAGAAAATCGAGATAAGGTGACCAAAAAGCCATGTGGGACATGATCCAGCATGGAGATCCGATTTGACCGAGATCAGGCAACCGAAAAATCAAGATCAGACAATCAAAAAGCTATGTGGGACATGATCCAGCATGGAGGTCTGATTTAACCGAGATCAAGTAACCAGAAAGTCAGAATCAAGCGACCAAAAAGTCATGTGGGATGTGATCTAGTGTGGAGATCCAATTTGATCGGGATCAAGTGATCGAAAAAGATTCGATTGACCAAAAAAGCTATCACGTCAACAAAAACGATGAGAGACGACATGTTTGTAGATTAGGTCAGAAGTTGAGTCAACCATTTTCGATAGACCAGATAGAATTCTCCGATCGACCGAGCGTATCATGCTAGCACTTTGACTAGATCGAGACAAAGAGAATAAAAGGAGGCCAAGAGTTCGAGATCAGACAACCACACTCGAAGTTAATTGTTTTATTTATTATTTCTTCTTGCACTCCTCGTGTCCTATTATACTACTATTAATTAATGTACTAAAAGGTTTCTCCATCTCCGGCCTTTTACCGAAGAGGAGAAAAGTAGTGGACAACGTTGTGCATAAGTCTTGGACTAGCAACCTAGGATTGTGAACCAAGTAAACTTCTATGTCCCTTCTCTGCATGTCTTATTTATTCATTAATGTGTATGTGGCCTTGCTAAGTAATTAGCAAGAGAAAAAAAATGATTTTTATTACAGATCTATTTATCTCTTCCCCCTCTAACAATCTCGTGCTTCCGCATCCACATGTACTTCCGCATCCGCACCATCAGTTAAAATGTGTGGCATAAAACTCAAGTTCTCCAATAGCAGAAACAAGGAGCTGACTTCTCACTTTTTTCCTCGTAGCCATTACTGCTCTTATTAGTTCTAACCTGCTGCTATTTGTAGTCAATTGAGACCCATGACAAGAAAGAGACATGCTAGTGCCACGTCAGTACACTGTGCAGTATAATATACTACAGAAACTGTACTAGTGCTAATTCCTACCTATATGTTACAAAATCTGAATCCAAACTGGGACCATGTAGTCACAAAAAGCTCAACATCGGGATAGGGTATATAAAAGTATGAAGTTTGATTAATCAAACAAAGTAAAACAATATTAAAAGTAAGAATAAAATTATCAGAAAAAACAAGAAAGATAGAAGATAGCTATGATTTGACAGCAAACCATACTAATTTTTCTTTATGAATCACATTGATAATTATCATATTCAACATTTTACATTGAAATTATTTTAGTACATTACTATTACATACAATAATATTAATTTTAAGAAGAGTAAATTCTTTGATAATTGATTGTGATGTAACAAAAATTTTCTAAACTTCACAGATTGAAGTAAATGAAAGAGTAGGTTTATAGATTTTCTCCTATTCTAATTATTAGATTGGTAAATATATATCTTATTCATTTTGATAGACAGACACTCATTATTTATGATACTTGTGGTATAAAATTTGCATGCATTAGTTCTTTTATGGTTACAATTTCTCTAATATTTTAATGTATACTTATATTTGATCCAATTGACTTGAACTAGAATTTGTATTCATACATAAAGTTGGGCAGCATTCCACACAAGGCTGGAACTAAAAAAAGAAATAGAACACCATAATGTCCACAAGCTTACCATGGATATGATCCCCAAGAACAGAAAAGCAAGTCGTCACTAACATAGAATGGAATAGAATGATGATAAAAAAAAACAGGAATGCACATCAAATAAATCTTGCACATATCAATTATGATGATGGATGTTAATTAGAAAGTAACTAATACATAATCACCAAAATGTTGTACCGATGAGATAGGTCACAATTTATATTGAGTAAACCAAGAAAAAAAATGAACGTTATCAAAATTGTAAAAATTAATAGTTCTGAATAATTAACATGAATTAAATATTCATATGATTGTTAAGGTTTCCTCAACCTCAAGGCCATGTCCTAAGACCCTCTTAGAAGATATGAAGAGGAAAAATGCTTAATCCTCTAGATCAAAAAAGCATACAATATATAAGTATTTTTCAAAAACAACTAATAAAAAAAAGGCAACAAAGCTCCCGCCAATGTGAGATCCCGGGGAAGGGTCTTTAGAAACAACTAATAATCATCATTAAATCATATTTGTCCCAACTAAGAGGTTAGTCACATAAATTTTTGCCTTGAATAAGTTCTATGGAAAGTTATATCCCTAACAATACTCAAATTAATTAAATAATTTTTCACTACATTAGTTTCTTTGGTCTCCCTCTTTGACCATATTCATTACACCTTAGATTCTAATTGATTCAACTCTTATACAACAAACACAACCAAACCTTTTTCGCATTAAATGAGGTCCATTATATAGATCCTCCTATGTCATTGGGCTTGATTCCCTATTATGTCCTCATTTATATTTAAATTGATTCAACTCTTACAACTCTAGAATATGTTGAAAATCTTTGAACGCCTAATTGCTTTCAAATATTTTTTTATTTTATCCATGTCTATAACTCCATTTTAGTATGCTCGTCTATATTAAGTTTTTTGTTCATTAAATTTCCTAATAGTTTAACATTTCAATAAAAAAAATGGAAGGTTATATCACTCTTATAAACTATCCTTTTGGCATAAGGGAGATATGATGATCATATAAGATTCCAAATGTTCCTCTTTATTCTGATCACTCATTTTGTATCCTATTAATGATGTCTTCATCAATATCCACTTCTTGTTGAATTGTAGATCCAAAATATCTAAAATTCATATAGAATAATGACCTAAGGAAAGTGTTGCCACTATCAATTCTTTTCTTATTAGTAAAACTACATTTCATATATTTAATTTTCATTGTCCTTGTCTGAGAGCATCTAGTTTCAAAAAAATTTCTGTACAATTCAAACTTCCAAAAGAAACAATTAACTAGAATGAGACTGCTAGGTCATCTTACATGATGACAATCTATTTGACTTACATACCCAACAGTAGACTATCACTTGGGTGACAAACTATCAGATATGTAGGTATAAGCTCACGCAGAAGGCATACCTAGAAAAGTGCATGATATATCCTTCGCCATAAAGTGAATATGCATAAATTAGTGCCATTCACAATTCAACAAGCTTCATAATAAATTTTAATATCAGTAGATGAATTATAATTGTGATGTAGGATCTTTTATCCATCATGACAATATTAAACGGATACATACCGAGTATGAATCTGCATGCCTGGAATGGCATTGAGGATTGCCGCAGTGAAATGATAATTTTCTCTGCTTCAGTTGGATTCATGTGCCTCTGTAAGTGCAAAAGAAAATAGCCACGACAGAAACAAGTTTTGTGTCACAAAACTAAGCCCGACACATTGTAGATGTAGGAAAAGAATAATTTAAGGTAGCAAATGAACAACAAAAGCGCATCAAATGCACAACACTACTCATTAGAGCTGTGGCCAATTACATATCGCATATGTAAAGCCTGATAAAAGACGCTTAAGCAGAGATCAAGTTAGTAAACTGAGAACAAACACAATTATTTAGTTCAAGCTATTTGATAAAAAAAATCATTAAAAATATAAAGCGATCTTTTCCAGAAGTTCAGACAAGCTCCTCGAAATTACATATTACAATCAAAATGGCGTTGAAAGTTCTTCAAAAACAAGATTAAAAGACGAATAGGAGACCTACTCATGTTCAGATACGAACCTGGATCATGGAGCAAGCCTGTTCAACTGCGATCATGGTGGACCGAAGCTGGGACAAATCCGGAACTGATCCTGGGAATCCCTGCATTGCCTCTTGTTTTTCGACTCAAACTCTAGGGTACTGACTGCGTCGGATCGGGATCGACGAGGAAGAGAAGATCAAAAGGCAACAGGGATGCAGAAATCGGCAGATAAATCGTGCGGAAAAGGGAAGGCGATAGGAGGGCCTGTAGCCCTTCAAGCCGACTTCCCTCTGCGAGTGTGCCTTCTTTAATTGTCGCGTGTTATTTTTGCCCTACTGGAAACGGGAAGAACACCGGAGTAAGAGAAAATTTCATTTCACCCCCAAAAATTATCTACCTTTTTTATATCGTCATCAAATTATCTCAAAATTAAAATAAAAACAAAATTAAAACCTAATCCTTAAATCACCTACAATGATTCTTTTGTTGTCTCCGGGGCCATGGTACCATGATAGGATATCTAGGTTGTCATTCAGTAACCCGTAATTTTATTCTCCACTTCGGTATATTTGTAAATTTTCTTTCAAATGAGGATCATAATTAAAGGATGTTGGGCATCTGAGTTGGCCGCTGCGTGCGCTTTCCGATTTACCCTAGTGGCCAATGGGAAACTTCTGTGGGACCGAGCCGGTCATCCAGGAATTAAGTCAATGCGACTAACTGGGATTATCATTTTTTTTTTTTACAATGATTCTTTTGTTATGGAACAAAAGGTAGAATTTAGTTAAATTAGTTATGATGAAGTAGACTTATACAATTTACTTCCTCATAAATAGTCGGAAGATCAACCATGTGGGATCGCTAGAGTGACATATTCCACCTTCTAATAGAAAAAGTAAAATTTCATTTTACCCTAAAAATTATCTACCTTTTTAATATCGTCATCAAATTATCTCAAAATTAATATTAATATTAAAATTAAAATAAAACCTAATCCTTAAATCACCTACAATGATTCTTTGTTATTGAACAAAAGGTGAAATTTCATTTCACCTCAAAAATTATCTACCTTTTTAATATCGTCATCAAATTATCTCAAAATTAATATTAAAATTAAATTAAAACCTAATCCTTAAATTGCCTACAATGATTCTTCTTGTTATTGAACAAAAGGTGAAATTTCATTTCGCCCCAAAAATTATCTACCTTTTTAATATCGTCATCAAATTATCTCAAAATTAATATTAAAATTAAAATAAAACTAAAACCTAATCCTAAAATCACCTACAATGATTCTTCTTGTTATTGAACAAAAGGTGAAATTTCATTTCACCCCAAAAATTATCTACCTTTTTAATATCGTCATCAAATTATCTCAAAATTAATATTAAAATTAAAATAAAAAAAAACCTAATTCTTAAATCACCTACAATGAGTCTTCTTGTTATGGAAACAAAAGGTGAAATTTCATTTCACCCCAAAAATTATCTAACTTTTAAATATCGTCATCAAATTATCTCAAAATTAATATTAATATTAATATTAAAATAAAACTAAAACATAATCCTTAAATCACATACTATGATTCTTCTTGTTATTGAACAAAAGGTGATCCTGAAGAGCCTTACAGAGTGGCAAGACGTTCAACTCTTTAAGGTCTTTTAATAAGATAGAACCCTACTTCTTGTTATAAAACTTGAAGTAACTCTGTGAATAGAATAAAATAGATTGAGGTCCTTTAAAGTCAGAAGTTTTTTTTAATAATCTAAGTATCTAACTATTTGAACAGATTAATTTTAAAAGTGACTAATTCGACACCATGAAAATTTTCTATCAGCCACCAAAAATAATTCGGAAAGCGTAAAGTGGTCCGACACAATCAGACTTTTTGAAAATCAATCACACTAGATAAATGTCTTCCTTGGGAATTAACCTCAAATACTTCTATTTATGTCACTCATTGTCTTGCCACTTGTGTTGTACCACAAGGAGCCCTTGATGCTCTATTTCCTTCTAGGTGCAGATTGAGCCGGGAAAGGAATCTTGACGGAAAACAAATCTTTCAAACAAAGGAAGGAAGAGAAAAGAAAAGAGAAAGAAAAGAAGAGAAGAGAAACGAATCGTTCAGAAAGTCTGTGAAAGGAATAGGGAAAGTAAGGAAAAAATAATGAAAAAAAAAGAAAAAAATGGCGAAGGAAAAAAAATGACGAAGGATGGCGTCAGAGAGGATCGACTAGACGCACGATAAAGGACAGTGAAGCCCTTCACGCACGCCCATTCTCTTGATTGTTGGTGCAATCAACCTCTAAGATTTTAATATTTGATAATATACTAGTGTCTGGTCATGTATGACCAATAGTTGATATAAACATGATCAGATATTAGGAAGTGAAAGAAGTTTAGTCAAGTCAAGTCAAGATTGACCGGATGACTAGTTAAAAAAAAATCTAATCAAGTAAAGATTGATAGGATGACTTGCAAAGGTAAGTAAGGTCAAGGTTAACCAGATGACTAGTACAAGTCCAAACAAATCAAAGATGACCAAATGCTTGATAAGAGAAAGTCCAAGTACGTCAAAGATGATTAGATATCTAGCAAGTGGCAAGTTTTAAGCATGTCAAAATGATCAAATGTTTAATAAAGGAAAATCCTATGAAAGTAAACTCTAAGTAATGAGAAATCTTGGAAAAGTAAACTCCAAACAAGATATAAGCATAGTAGGTCAGGTAGACTTATAGAATTAGACTAGGTTACTTGTTTGTACTTAATGCTTGTCTTGCAGGAACATGAAGTTAGAAGCAAAACTAGGGAAGCAGACAAACCGAATGCAGTCAAACGAAGTTTGAAATGAATTGGACTTGACTCGGGTTGAACTAGACCTAAATCGATTAGGTCGATCGATCCAATGATTCGGTATACAAGTTGGGTTCAGTTGATCAAGTTCGTACTCAGGTTGATGGCGTGATCGGGTTCGGTAGACTGGTTAAAACTGATTCAGTAAATCGATAAATCTAATAAAGACGAGATTGTGAGGTTCGGTTCAGATCACAATAAACTCATCCTTTTAGATCTGATTTGATCAAGTTCGGTAGATCGATAAGATTTATCGACAGACTGATAAGATTTATCCACCAATCAAGTAATATAAAAGATCTTGAGATCAGAGCCTCATAACATCCATCTCAATATTCTTCTCTTTGTATCTTTTGGGAAATGCAATCAAAGGATGTTGGGCATCTAGATTGGCCGCCGTATGTGCTTTCTGATTTACCCTAGTGGTCGATGGGAAATTTCCGTGGGACTGGACCGGGCACCTCTAGGGATTGAGTCCATGAGACTAACTGAGATTTATCAATTTTTTTTTCCTCTTCTTATCTTCATCTTTGCGTTTAAAAAACGATCTCGAAACTTTGCTTCGTGTGACCAATTCCAAAAAGAAGATACGCATAAATATTCAGAATAGCTGTTAATCGCATGTCCAAACTGAGAGAGGAAAGGAATCTCCTCAGGAAAAAATCCTTCGAAGCGAAGGCAGAGAAAAGAAAGGAAATTAAGAAGAGGGAAGATAAGAGACCGCATGAAAGAACGAGGGAAAGATGAACGGTCGCACAGTGCCACCATTGCGTGAGAGGCTCCACGTAGCGCCTCCCCACCCACGATGCCGCATGCGGGGCAGCCTCACGAGGTCGCGCGGTGCGGTGCGGTGCGGTGCCACTGGCGGCTGCCCGTGAGCCATGACAGCCGCCCGTAGCTCGCGAGGCAACAACGCTGGGATGGCGACGGGCAGGTGAGATGCGACAGAGAGGAAGATAATGACTTTCCTTCCTATTTGGACGGATGAAAAAAAATAATAAATCTTCATTAGTCTCATTTTTAGAATGATCGATTTGATCTTATAGAAATTTTTCATCAACCATCAAAATATATCAAAAAGTGCACACCAGCATTATTTGATGGAACAGAGAGGAAGAAAATGACTTTCCATTCGATTTGGGCGGATGAAAAATAAACCAAAAAGTGATCTACAAATTGATTTCTAAATCCATCCATTGTTTATTTGATAACAAGTAAATAGATCTTTGGGACATCGGTAAATAAGTTACGACGGATTAAAATTATTAAAGTAAGTAAGAGTTGAATTTTAATGAAGTTGAGAAAATATCTTTCTTCATCGTGGTCAACTGTAATTTCTCAATTTACCTCATCACATATGATCATAAGACGTGGGACAGTTGAGATGGTGAATTCTATTTGTATTGAAAGTAACAAATAAACAAAAAATGAATAATACATCCTTCCTCTTTCTTAGTTTTCAAATCCGATCTCCCAAATAAATAAGGTCTTAAGGTCAAAGTTGAACCATCGTTAATGGGTGGGTCATCAAAAATTGGAGACATTAAGTTGATTTCGCCCTCTAATCCATTAATTAACCGAAGGTTAGCTTGACACTAAGATGATTTTACCATTTAGTTTGATATTAATTGGGAATAAGCTTTAGACATCCTCCATTATGGTCAATTGCAGTTTTTTAATTTTCCTCCTTATATATGATCATGAGGTAGGCCCATTGGAATGACAGATTTCACTTTTTATTGAAGAAGAGAATAAGCTTTATAATTGAAATTAAGATGATTTTGCCATTAAATTTGATATTGATTGAAAGTAAGCTTTCAAATTGGTGTGAAGATGGTTTCACCCTTAGACCTCATATTAATCGATGGTGTGAAAATTGCTTGTCGAAGTGGATGTTAAGGTGAATGTTAAGAGTTTACCTACACAAATTGGGCGTTGAGGTGTAGATTAGATTCGACCTACACATATAAGAGCACAAATCAGTGGATGCTAGAGTTGTTTATAGTGAGATTCCTTCAATGTCTAAGTCACTGAGGTGTCTTAAATTTAGTCGACTAAAATTAAGATAATTATCGTAGCAACTGATGATTGAATTTCATGGTTGGTTAAGTTGATCGACAAACTATACTGAGCAATAATTATCAATAGAGGCCCAATGTTGCTCGACTAAAACATCAACAAGCTCTCAATTCTCCATTATGTCCTCTAAACAGTATTTGGAAAATACCTGAAAAGAATAAAATATAGTGGTTTTTCTTGATGAATCCCGACGGATTATAGACTGTGAGTAGGGATTTGAGAACGTTTGAAAAAGAAATTTGATTTCAAAATAGCCTTTTAAATGAGTTTTTAACAGTATAAAGTTTTATTTAAAATTTAAAAATACTATTCACCTCTATCATTCTTATACGATCATACAATTAGTATTAGAGATGTTCCAGTCAATACATCGTGGATGATTCCAATATTGATTCAAAATTACTGACGTGCATGCTCCTCGAAAAAAATCACCCGAAGAGATGAGAGAACCTGAAAAGAATGGCGTCAGGGGTGGATCTCGGCAAGTCACTCTGACACTTAAGTTAGGGTTCGACGTGAGAAAGGAGTTTAATGATTTGGAAAAATTAGGGTGGATGTGTGCATACCTGTACTCATTGGCATGAGTTACCTTTTTATAGTAGTTGATCTCCGAAATATTAACATCCATTTAGGAAATATTTTAAGATATCCGTTCCAATTTTTTAGGAAGATTTTGAAATATTTGTTTAAGAAATATTTCAAGATATTTTCCTTATTCTTTGGATAAAACGGTTTTAGAGTTTCCTAAACTTAATGATAAATCAGTTTTATGATTTTATCCTTGATGAGGTATCATCGTCCCGCCGTATCACAAGCATCCCCAATTAGTTTAGTCGAAGAAGGTATAGTCCGACTGACTAAACTATGCTGAGTTGTTATCGGAATACTTTGATGAGGTATAATCGCTCCGTTGTATTAGGAGGGATAATTTTTAGTAGAAAAAAATATCTTTTATAAAAACAGAGATGCTTTTTTAGTAGAAAAAAATAATGTAAAGGTACCTATCAGTCATCAATTCCATTAGCAAATGGGCATATATATTTTAAATAAATTGCTGGATTCACCACCAGTGTATATTCCAATCATCCACAACCAACCAAACACTAAGGTCTCTTTTTCAACTAAAGATCCTTCAACCATGGCCAATTCAAAGTTAAAGGCCTAAAAGTTGTCTTTCTGTATGCGGTAGCATTAGCATGCTTTATAACCACTACTTATCATTTATGTTTTGCATTCTTGGATCACACACACGTCATCCTGTCGTGTATATATAGTGGTGATATCCTGTACGACTTCTTGTGCATGACATTCGTCTGTAACTGAGTGCACAGGGCGTTCGGATCACTTCCAAGCACCCCAACTCATCCGGACGCGTATTCAATCGTGAACGTTGTGCGTATGAAACACCGTGCAACATATCATTATATATATACATATACACACATGGACAATTTTGATTTAATCATGCTATGAACCAACTGCATAATTATAAATCCGACCAATTAAACTAAACATGTATCCTACAACAGTTAAAAATTTGTGCCCCAGAGCACGACGAGATGGTCAGAGGTGCGGCGATTGAATCTTAACGTCGAGAGTTCAATTCTCTAACAGTGTATTTATTAGATACCTACCGCGCTCGAAAACCTAATATGCTGGCTGCTGGGCTATGAGTCGACTCATTTTTTGGATTAACTTGTGGCGGAATGTAGGGTTAGACCGTTTATTCCGATATTAATTGCCCCCCCCCCCCCCCCCCCCCCCCCCCCACCTCCGCGCACATAATGGTATCGTGGCAAGGTGCTTCAGTGGTAAGATGCTCAATACTATTAGATATTTTTCTCTAATAGAATGAAAAATTTAGGACGTTGATTGTTAGGCCAATTAATCTAAACATATATCCTACAAAAGTAAAAAAGTTGTGCCCTAGAGCACGGCGAGATGGTCAGAGGTGCGGCAGTTGAATCTTGACGTTGAGAGTTCGATTCTCAAGCAGTGTATTTATCGGATGCCTACCATGCTCAAAAACCTAGTATGCTGGGCCGCTGGGCTATGAGCCGACTTATTTCTTAGATTTATTTGTAGCGGAATGTAGGATTGGGCTGTCTATTCCAGGATTAGTTGGGTTGTAAGATATGGATATCGAGTTAACAAAAAAACAAAAATTTTGCCCCCCCCCCCCCCCCCCCCCCTCGTGGCAAAGTGCTCCTGTGGTAAGGTACTCAGTACTACTAAATATTTTTCTCTAATAGAATGAAAAATTTATTGAGATCGGACCATCCACTTTTAAAATTAGTCCATAAAAAAAATTACATAGGAAATTTTCTTATTGCCTTAAATTAATTATATGGTACTTGTGCCATGGAGTGGTTTCATGAAAGCTATCTTTTTGATTGGGTGTGGGTGCAAGTGGCCGGCTACTTGATGTAGGTAGAAGAAGAAATGAACTAATCATGCATTCTCACACTTGCAGTCAAAGAACGATCATTAATATCAAAAGGCAGTAGGTCTGAAAATATCTGCGAGTGCTCTAATTAACTTTTGAGAACAGCTTTTATTTTCTTTATTAGTTTTCACAGATGATCTGTTCTTTTGTAAGTAAATATAAAATTATTTTTCAAATTGACATACACCACTAAGATAGGCTACGATTTATCATTATTATCTCTGAGACATGATTGAATTGATTATTATAAGACAGACTTATTACAGTGGACGAGGATCAAATCTAAGTGAAGTCGAGGCAATATTCTCTCTCGTAGTGGTCAACTGTAATTTTTCGATTTATCTCCTCACATATGGTTGTGAGGCTGGCCGTGTGGGGCTGCTGGGGTGATGGATTTCACCTTTTACTACAGCAGAGATTTATCATTATTGCTCTCGGGGGCATGGTTGAGTTGGTTATTACAGACAGACTTGCTACAATGGGCAAGGATCGAATCTCAACGAAATCGAGATAATGTCCTCCCCATAGTGGTCAACTGCAACTTTTCGATTTACCTCTTCATAGATGATCGTAGAGCCAACCGCGTGGGACCGTTGGTGTGATGGATTCCACCTTTACTGCAAGGCTTTATCATTATCATATCTACTAGTTGTATTCCTTCTATGTCATCTCCTTCTATCTATTATATAAATATCATCCGAATATATGATATAATATAAAAAGGAAAAAATAATTGACTCCATCTAATGAGATAAAACTTGATGCCGAGTGAATGCTGAGGCTCAAGTAGAGGTCAGCACGAGATGTCGGAGGCATGCTGAGACGAGAGCTCGAGGTCGGACTCGGGGTCAAGAAGAGGTCGATATGAGATGTTGAATGCATGCTGAGATCAGAGCTCATGGTCGAGAAGAAGTCGACACAAGATGTCGAATGCATGCTGAGACTAGAGCTCGAGGTCGAACTCGAGGCCCAAGCAGAGGTCGATACGCGATGTCGGAAGATGTCGAGACCAGAGCTCGAGATCGGACCCGAGGCCGAGAAAAGGTTGGCACGAGATATCGAATGCATGTTGAGACTGGAGCTTGAGGTCAGACTCGAGGCTCCAACAAAGGTTGGCATAAGATGTCAAATGCATGCTAAGACTAGAGCTCGATGTCGGACTTGAGGTCGAGTAGAGGTCGACACGTGATGTCGGAGGCATACTGAGATCAGAGCTCGAGGTCGGACTCAAGGCTAAGGAAAGGTCCGCACAAGATGTCGAATGCATGCCTAGATCAAAGCTTGAGGTCGGACTTGAGCTCAAGCAAAGGCCAGCACAAGATGCCGAGACCAGAGCTCGTGGTCAGACTCGAGTTCAAGAAGAGGTTGGTACGTGGTGTTGAGTTTGGGGGTTGGAATTTAAAGTCAAGAACCTAAGGTATTAAGATTCAATTTCGATCTATAATCAAAACCAGGATTAATTATTATATTTATTCGATTATTCTCTCTACGTTTCTCCAAAGTTCTCTTTCTTTATTTTAAGGTCACGTAGCAATCCTGGGCTATCGCATGACAAGCACGTGATCACTTAGAGACTCCACCGTATCAATGTCATATTGATATGGCCAGGACTCAATGCACCTGAGGCATGAGTAATTTGACAGAGACATCTATAGTGGTGAAGTCAAGCTGCGGAAGATAAGCTTTGGTATATAGTTGTAAGAGTTGAGAGAATGTACTATTAGGAGAGAGTAGATCTCAAGTTAGATGAGACTTGATCAATCGAATGATTGTAGTTAGGTTTCAGTTGACTAGAATGAAGTCTAGACTACTTGAGAGCTAAATAAACTATAAAGTCAACCAGTGAACAAAATATTCCTATTTGATTGAGTAGTTTACTAATTTGAGTGATGATAAAATCCATTGAATGATGCTATGGAATGAAAATAGAAAAGAGTCATTCATTTGACAAAACTATATTGCAATAATTGGTGTGCAGTTGATTGATGGTGAAATCCAATCGACTCAAGTAACCATTTATAGACTCAGATTAAAAGTAATCAACAAATAGGTAGATTAGTCGGTTGATTAGTGACAGATCATCGTAACAATAAGTGAAGAATGAAGAGTGATTAAGATAATAAAAGGGGTGCAAGGTGAGCAAGCTATGATAAGTGAAATAGAGATGGGTTAAATTATATTAGGTCTTTCCTTGTACTCTTTACATTCCTCATTGTAGTATTCATTATAATTGCTTATGAGATGTTTTTTCATTGCTAATAGTTCATCACAGGAGTGACTCATTTATGTTTTTTTATTTTCGCTGCTATTTTTTATATGATCTTGCAAAGCTTCTAGAATATTCACCTTACCATGGATCAAATTTGTCCTAACATAATTTTTTATGTTATCATTAGGCTATGTAAGAACAAGTGTCCTGTAAAGGAGGAGTCTACTGGATGCATAGTAAAGAGAAGTCTCTACATTGCCATCAAACTAAACTACGGTCTACTGTGCAGTGGTAAGGTGATTCGGAAAAACTTAGAGCATCGTGGTTCGATCCCCAACTATAATATACTTGAGTATTTAATTTTGAGAAAAAAATTATGTTGAGGAATCCACGATTGAAATATTCGATTTGCAGTTCAAATAATTTTACAGTGGTGGAAAGAACTCTATGTGGAGGTTGACATGCTAGCATAGTACTACGATACTTTCATATCTAAAAAAAAATTGTGTTGAGAAATCCACTAAAGATTTATCTTGATAGTCGGTAGGAAAAATACTTGAGTAAAAAAAATCTCTGCACAGTCAGTTTTTCTTTTTTTTTTTGGATGAACGGTAAATATTATAAAATCAAAAGTTGTTTGTTGTACATGGTGATGTATACATTTGACAAACAGTTTATCGACACTAGATACATCATCCTCATGTTGACACTTATTTCTAGTTTGTTACAAAAGATAGATCATAGATAAGCTAGTCAAAAATCACGCTTTGGTCAAGCACCCATTGCCACGGAATTTGCTTCGGGCATAGCCTCGGGATCCTAGGTGGATTCTATCGGATGCCTAGTCACTGCTTCACCTTTGTTCATAAAATCTATATTGATCGGGCATTGAAAGAAGAGATGATCCCTCGATCGTCGACATGTTAGCATAGTGGGCAGGTCTTGCTTGCCTCATATGGCAGCCGATCCTTTGTTCATAGTCGACATTGATAAGCAACCAAAATGTAAATATGTGCTTCAGCAGAAGATATTTCTTCCACATAATACTAACCCAGACTTGTTTGGTGCCTTTTGGTCGAAACAAATCCTAAGCCTTGATCATAGAGTTGTCAAATGGATCAATCCATGATGAGACGAGGCCAACTCGTAGAAACCCGTCGTATAACGGGGTGGGGCGGGCCGGCCCGCAACTTGACGGATTGAAAAATTTCTAACCCAACCCAACTTAAGGCGCATCGCGGATTACGCCCACGGACCTATTAAAAAATAAAAAATATTAAAATATTAAAAATTTTAAATTTGGATTGTAATTTAAACGGGTCAAATTAAAAATTTTAAGTTTGTATTGTGGCATAAATGGATCAACCCACTAATTTATTAAATTTTCTCCTTTAATTTTAAATTTTTTTTAAAAAAATAAATTTTCTCTATCTGCGAACCAACCCATGCAGGTCGCGGGTCAATCCATACAGGTCATGGGTCTAGACAAGTCGATCGACCTGAACCTACCTTAAAATGAATTGATAAAATTACAATCCAATCTGAAATTGTTCCAGGATCAATTCGACTAATAAATTGACGATTTTACTTGGCCACACTTTGTTTCTCTAAAACATATCAATCCATGAGGACCGTATTGGCACTGCTCTGTCCGTCGGATTGCTGCACAATTTGATCTCGCAGCCGCAGCAGCCTCTTGATCAACAATAAACTTATGGCTTTGGCTGGCCGCAGCTTGAACATCCGTGTGAAGTTCTTCACAGTCGTTCTTACAAATAAATAGAAAGTTGCGTTTTGTATTGAACTGCCTTTTGCAAAGTATGGCGTAGTGGAGGAAACTAAAAGGCGACAACGCCAATCTGATCGATCGATCTTCTTCACCCAATCCTATCTACACAAAAGAAAAGAAAGGATCCCTCGATCCACGAACCTCCATCAGTCGATCAGATCAGGAGAAGGTGATGATCGGAAGAAGAAGAACAACAAAAAGTAAAGCTCGCTGCCTGGCTCCACCAATAATTGCTCCGCTTTAAGTTTTCCACGACAATGAAGTGCACTGCTAGACCACGACCTTCTTCTTCTCTTCTCGCATCATTTCGGCTTAGAAATCTTTGTCTAGCTAGAAACTTTATATACCCGATCGCCATGGATTCCAGGTTCCAAACGCATATGCTTAGCTTTTGCTAGCTATGTCTCTGCTCAGCACTGCCTCGCCTAAGGACTGCTCCGAGCAAGGCCTACGCAGCTTCTTCCACTTGGGGAAGAAGAAGAAGAAGTTGCTTTACTGCCTCGCTTCCCTCCTCGCCACCCTCCTCTCCCTCTTCTTCCTCGTCTGGTTCATCCTCCACCCTTCCAAGCCGGAGTTCTACCTCAAGGACGCCTCCGTCTTCCAGCTCAGTCTCGTCGCCCCCGCCCCCGCCGCCGCGCTTCCGCGCTTCCTCAACTCCACCATCCTGACCACCATCGTGTCCAGGAACCCCAACGCCCGCGTGGGGATTTACTACGACCACCTGCGCGCCTACGCGGCCTACAAGGGGGAGCAGATCACCGGCGACGTTGTGTTGCCGCCTTTTTACCAGGGCCACCAGGACGTCAACGTCCTGAGCGCGGCGCTGCGAGGGGCGGGTCTGCCGGTGGCGCCGTCGTTCGGGTACGAAGTGGAGCGCGACCAGAAGACGACCGGGAAGATGTCCCTGGAGCTGAGGATGGACGGCCGGCTGCGGTGGAAGGTGGGGACGTGGGTGTCGGGGGCTTACCGGGTCGACGTCGACTGCGTCGCCGTCATGCTGTTCAGATCCACAGCTGATTCCGATTCAGGACCCATGGGCTTGGTGCAAGCTTCTCAGTGCTCCGCCAACATTTGATACATACATAAATAGCTAGGGTTTATCAATCAATGGTGTAGATATTTCTATGCATTTAGAATAATCAGTGTTCAACTTTCCGCGAATTGTAATCCCATCGAATATCGAGATATCGACTCAAATTTGAGTGTATCTAAGTTTGAGTTGGTTACTACGAGGCAGACTTGTTGCAGTGGACGAGGATCGGGGTATAATTCAGTTGGTTACTATGAGTTCAGATTTGTTGCAGTGGACAATGGTCGAATCTCGATGAGACTGAAGTAATCTCTTATCCGTAGTAGCCAACTGCAACTTCTAGATTTACCTTCTCACAGATGGTCGTGGGGTTAGTCTAAGATATGAGAAATTTTTTAAGATGTAAATTATCTCTAATTAAATAAGGTTAGAATTAACCAATTAAAGCCTAGGTTGTTATTGGATTGAGCTCAAACTTGGGTTTACTATAGAAGCCCAATCAATCAACCCAATTAGCCCATTTAACTCAGCTCAATTAATTAAGTGGGTTGGATCGGATCTAGACTGTTCTAACTCGTTAAGAAGGATTAAGTCGCGATTGGCATTCTTCTGCCCGAGCTCGCGATTTCCCTTCTCTCGGTGGTCTTCTTGGTCGTAGTGGTTTTCTCTGCGGCGGAGTGGTTTTCGCATTGGTGTGAGAGCATTTAGATCGCTAACCCTACTCCTCCAAATGCTCCACCAATGAATCGATCCATCAATTCATCCACTAGATCCCTAATCTCGGTGGAGGAGCCGAAGCCTGCCCACCTTTTCCGTCCCCCTTGCTGATCGATTCCGAAGTTAGGGATCGTTGATCTCATCAGTTGCTGCCGGTGCTAATTGATTGATCGGCAAGTGTCTATAGATCTGATCAATTGAGAACGTTGTGCTCTCTCGTCCTGCGATTTTACCCTTTTCTAAGTGAGACTCTCATCTTATAGCTAAAAGAAAGAACTCATCTTTCTATTTTGACTATGTTATATCGGGAGGACATCTACATGTTATACAAAAAAAAAAGGAGATCCAAGATTTCACGATTCAAATATCAAATACAATGCACTGTAAGATATTTCCCTCTAATGGGATAAAAAATCTAAATAATTATTTTTCAGTAAAAGGTGGAATTTATCCCAACGACCTTATACAGTTGGTCTCATGACTATCTGTGAGGAGGTAAATCAGAAAACTACAACAGGTCATTACGGAGGAGGGCATTGTCTCGACTTCGTCGAAATTCGATCCTTACTCACTTCAGCAAGTCTGTCCCATAATATATTCCTCTAATGGGATGAAAAATCTAAACAACCCACTTCTAAGACTAGTTGAGTCCAAGACCTATATATCTGAATTATTAAAAAAAAAGAACTCCTTCGATTTCCTAAATATACATCTCCAATATCATGTTCTTGGTTACTTGGATACGATCTAAGTATTTGTCTATAAACCGAGATTTAGATCCTATGTTGCCCCCATGAGTGTGCTATAATGATAAACCATGAATATTTTGATGATGGATATCAAAATATTACTTTGAAATAATTTGGTAAACAAATTAGAAAATATTTGAATTTTAAAATATTTCTTAGAGTATTTAGGATATAATATTTAGATTAAATAAAGTATAAATTAAAATAAAATATATAGTATATTATTTTTTTATATAAGGATTTAATTCTTTTTTAGAATTTAAGATTCAAGAGATATGGAGAAACAGACTTGCTATGCTGTGTGACTCCTCGTCCGCGACACGTCCACGACACTCGCGACCCACCGTCACTATCGCCGCCCTCGCCGCACCGTCTGACCGCCGCCTCAGCCGCGATCGACGCGCCACTCGCTGGCACTTCAACTGGTGCCAGATTCCGATCGGATAGTGGTCGGAATCCGGTGAATTTGGCTAGAAACAGCTGCCCCCTACTGCGTGACCACTGTGGACGGTGATCGGGCCGGATTCCAGTCGAATCGTGACCGGAGACCGATCAGGAAGGACTGGCGTCCGTCGTTTCTGGCCAAATTACGGCGCTGCCACTATAGATCCTGTTTCCGACCGAATTCCGCTAGATTCCAGCCATTATACGATCGGAATCCGATGTTGTCGGAGCGCCAGCGAATGGCGTCGATCGTGCCCGAGGAGACGGTCGACGGTGACACGGTGAAGACGGCGGCAATGGAGGTAGATCACGGCAACGCGCAGGGATTCCTCATCGCGCAGCGTGTCATTTCTCACGGAGATGCATTCAACAATATTCCGATCGATTTTTTTTAGAGGATAAATAAGAATAGGGTTTTTTTTTTCCTCGAAGCACCGCCTCGATGTAAACTTCACAGCAAAAGCTTTCTTCCTTCACACGCGGTCAATTCAAGTATTCATGGAGGATTCCCTAAGAGGAGGGCAATGGCGGCGAGCTGCTGGGAATGGCAATGGAAGGTGGCGGCTGGACGGCTCTCTGACTGCCGTTGCGTCTTGCGCTTTGGCGGCGTCGGAGGAATTGCTGGGTTCGTGGATCCCTCTGAGAAGGGCGGCGACATCCTTCATCGCCGGGCGGTCGTCGGGGCGGGCGCTGGCGCAGAGGAGCGCGATGCCGAGGACCTGGAGTATCTCCTGCATCTGGTGCTCCGGCCGCCCCTGCAGTCGGGCGTCCACCACCTGCGCCGCCTCTCCTTTCCTCCTCAGGTGGTCTCGCACCCACTCCACCACGCCCCGGCCCTCCCCGTACGCCGAGTCCGCCGGCCGCCTCCCCGTTATCATCTCCAGCAGCACCACGCCGAAGCTGTACACGTCGCTCTTCGCCGTGATCCTCGCCGAGCACCCGTGCTCTGTTCGATCAAATGCCCATTTGAAAACGATGATCCGGTGGACGAAAGGGAAGCAGCAGAGGAGAAGAACGAGGACTCACCGGGGGCGATGTAGCCGTACGAGCCCGCAAAGGCGGGTCGACGGAAGGGATCTCCTCCGTCAGCCGATCGAGCGAGGCCGAAGTCGGCGAGGCAGGCTTCGTACCGCTCGCCCAGAAGGATGTTCTCCGTCTTCACATCGCCGTGAATGATGACCGGCGCGCAATCGTGGTGCAGATACGCCAGCCCCTCCGCCACGCCGACGGCCACGCCCAACCGCACCGCCCACTCTGCCACCCCTGTCGGACTGTGACTGTGGAGCAGCCCGCCGAGGGTTCCGTTGGGAAGGTAGTCGTAGAAGAGCAGCCGCGTGCGGCGATTCGCCGCCCACCCGATCAGACGCACAATGTTCCGGTGCCGGATGCGCGCGAGGGCCTCGATCTCGGACGCGAATGTCGCGGCCGCCGCCTCGTCGCCGGTGCGGAACTTCTTGACGGCGATGAACGCCCCTGTGGACGGCACTCGAGCACGGTACACCACTCCGGACCATCCTCGACCGATCACATTGGCGGCCGTCAGACTCCGTGCTACATCGCCGACGCTAATCTCCATCTTCTGGAACACCGTCAGTTCCCACGGCGGAGCTAGATCGCCGTTCTTCTCCTCGTCCTCGCACAAATCACTGCGCTGCGCTCTTCTCCTGCTGATGAGTGCCAGGAAAGCCATGGCCAGAAGTACGACCGCAACGGAGAGAAGAACCGCCATGGCCACTCGGACGGTTCTACGTCCCTTGCTCCGGTCTTCGTTGTTCGAGCATCCAGCTAGGCAGAGCGCGGGGTTGCCTTCCATGGCGGAGATTGGGAGCTTCAAGAAAATGGGACTGTCGGGGATGCCGCCGGAGAAGTTGTTGAAGGAAAGATTGAGGGCCACCAGATTTTGGAGCGCGGCCAGAGGCTGGAGGTCGCCGGAGAGCCGATTGTGGGACAGATCAAGGACACACAAACGGAAAAGCTCAGCAAATTCTGTAGGTATCGGGCCGGAGAGCTCATTGGAGCTCAGATTCACGGCGATGTCCAAGGACATTATTTTCCCAATGCTGCCTGGGATCTCGCCGGAGAGTTGGTTGCTGCTCAGATCTAACAACTGGAGGCGCGAACACGAGCCGATCCCCGGAGGAATTTGGCCGGAAAACCGGTTCCTACTCAGGATTAGCTTCGTGACCGAGGTCAGGAGACCAATATTCGGCGGTAAACCCCCGTCAATCGAATTGCCGGCGAGGTCTATGTATTGCAATGATCCGAGGCCGTCGAACAGCCTATTCGGGAGTGTTCCTCCGACGTCGTTATCGTGGAGGTCGAGGAAGGTCAGGTTGCTACACTCGGTTAAAGCCTCCGGTATCGCTCCGGTGAGCCTGTTGGAGCTGAGATCAAGAAAGCTGAGGTTTTTCAAGCTGCCAATCTCCGGCGGAACCGCTCCGGTGAGTCGGTTGCTATTGGCTCTGAACCGGACTAAGGAGGAGCAATCGCCGATCGCCGGCGGGATCTCGCCGGTTAAATCATTCTGGAGTAGCAGCAGCTTTCTCAAGCCGCGCAACCGCAAAATCTCTTTGGGGATGGAGCCGGTGAGGTTGTTCTGTGAGAGATCCATGGCCTCGAGATTTAGGCAGCTTCCCATCTCCGCCGGTATCGTCCCTGTGAGCTGATTCGCCCAGAGATACAGCGTCCGGAGGTTCCCCAGCTGACTGAGTCCCCGGGGAATTCCTCCGGTGATCTGGTTGTTGTCGAGCTCGAGATCAGAGAGGTTTCTGCAGTCGACTATCTCCGGCGGGATGCGCCCCGAAATCTGGTTGATGCTCAACTGCAGCTCTCGGAGGTCGGTGAGATTGCCGATGGTGGCCGGAATCTTTCCCGACAAGCCATTCATCGAGAGATCTACCACCTGGAGCTGGCCGCTCTGTCCTAGCTCAGGCGGGATCACTCCCACTAGATTGTTCTGCCATAGGAGAAGATTTTGAAGGTTTTGAAGTCGACCCAGTTCCGGCGGGATAGAGCCGGTGATGGAGTTCTCGTAGAGGTACACATTCTGCAGCTCCGAACATCCACCCATCTCCGGCGGGATTTCGCCGGACAGCATCGCGGTGTACACGGCCAGGGTCTGCAGATTCTTAAGCGATCCCAAGGTCGGAGGCAATGCCCCGGCGATGCCGGTTTCCGCCAGTCCAAGCATGACGAGGCTGGTGCAGTTACCGATCTCCATGGGCAACGCTCCGATCAAGTTCTTGTTCCCGCCCGCCCGGAACACCTCCAGCCGCGCCAGTCGGCCGATGCTCGCCGGGATTTCTCCCTCGAGCTGGTTGTCGTAGACAACCAGCCACTGCAGCGCCGACAGATTGCCGATGCAATCCGGTATCCGCCCCGCGATGCGGTTGGAGTTGAGCAAGAGCCGCTCGAGGCGGCTTCCCGACCGGCGGCATATCGCCGCCGGTATGCTGCCGGTCAAAGCATTGTCGCTGAGATCCAGGTGGGTGAGCAGCGGGAGCTGTCCCACCAACTGCGACGGAATCGGCCCCGAGAGGTTGGCGCCGGAGAGGACGAGCTTCGAGAGGGAGGTCGCCAGAGCAGTCAGGTTCGCCGGCACGCCGCCGAGCAAATCCACGTACTGTAAATTCAACTCCACCACCCGCCCGCTGAGCCCGCACGTCACGCCCGTCCACCGGCACGGGCTTGGATCGCCGGGGTTCCAATCGGCGAGAGCATCGCCGATGCTATTCTCTCGCTTCCATGAGAGCAGCGCTTCGCCTTGCGGGTCGACGGCGAGAACGACGACGACGCCCATCAGTAGGAGAATCGAACAAAGCGTCCATAGCCATTCCACTACTCTGTTGGACATCAAGTTCGATTCAAGCTCAAGGAGAGTGACAATGGACAGCATCAGGAGCGATTATAAACGAAGAGGGAGAACGGAATCATCATGGAAGATCCAGAAACTCCGGATCGCCGACCACCACCACCACCAGCAGCTGCTGGGCCAACACCAGGTAATTTCTGGGCAAGGTTTGGGCTGTCAGTGCCAGACAGAGGTGAAAAAAACAAAAGAAAAGTTACGGGAAAGAAAAAGCTGGATGAAAGGTAGCATGATCGCCATTTGGATCACCTCGTGTGGAGTGCAGTCGACGTAATGATGGAGCAGTAATTTAAGCAGCGAGAGCACCAGCAAGATTCCCTCGCGTTTGGCCAGACGAGGAGGAAGGAAGGCGACGACTGGTAATGACAGTGCAGGATGATGCTGAGGATGATGCTGATGCAGATCCCGATCTGAAAGAAAGATAGGAGGAATTGTTTATTCGACTGCAAAATCGATGCAAGAAGGCCTCTATTCTTCGGTAAAATATGGAATTTATCATTTCAACAGCTTTCACATAATCAGTTTTATGATCATCTATAAAGAAATCAAAAAATTAAAATCATGACAAAGGAAAGTATTACTCAGATGCAAAAAGTCCTCTAACTCTCAGTTTAGAGAGGTTAGAGAGAGACTCTCATCTAGGGTTTCAATCTAGTCTCCTCTTGAGCTTTTAACATTTTCACTGGAGAGTCTCTGTCGTGCTCTAGTAGACTGATGAAGAAGAGGATAGAACTTGTGTTCTAATAGCTAGCAGTTCTGAATTGGAAGCTGATAATGAAATGGAAACTACACTCAATAGGGGGATGCACCTAAGCAATGTCGGAGCCGTGATCTACTCGGGTTGATCCCGGACTGTGGGCTACGCTGACATGATACCTCAGGCTACCTTCTCCATTCTCTCTTTTTTTTTTCTTCCATTCGTAAATTCAAGTTTTTCTCTTTCTCGACGTCGTCGAACTACCGGGCCCCCGGGCTACAGCCCAGGTAGCTTATAACGTGGCTCCGCCCTTGCAATGGCGGAGCTAACCCAGATGATCTACTCAGGCTGATCTTGGACTGTGGGCTACGCCAACGTGATACCTCGGGCTACCTTCTCCATTCTCTTAAATTTTTCTTTTGCCCATAAATCCAATTTTTTTTCCTTCTCGAGGGCGTTAGGCCGCCGGGCTCCCAGGCTACAACCGGGGTAGCTTGTAAAGTGGCTCCGCGCTTGCACCTAAGATGATTGTAGGAATGCATGTAGAACAAAATGGATAACCAACAAGGGATAACTGGGTGGGTAAGGTTGTTCAAAGACAACTAAATAATCTATTGGTTTTGGCCTGAAAACACTACTGAACAATGAAGAGGATGTAGAGATGTTCACACGTGAGTTGGATAATGTGGTTCAAGTGTGGGGATTTTGCTTAATAGGGTATTTTGCCACAAGATAAGCAGTGATATTGGACAAAATAATGATTATTCTGAAGGTGGAGGTGAAATTTCAAAGAGAAATTTTAGAAAAAGACATAAGGAATCGTAAACGTAGAAAAGCCTCTCTAGATTAAATGAATAGAATAGATTAAAAATCAATCAAAAGTCCTTAAACATCAATTAAATAAATGTTTAAATAGACTTTAAACCCTAATCATGCAAAAAAATCCTAATTTAATGGTAAAATATTTGGTTTGATAGTTTGGACCATCAATTCAGCGACGGCGAAACATGGTCATGTTAGCAGACATAGCTTGGTCGTGCTCAAGAGCATGACCGTGACAAGAAACATGGACGGGTCATGTTTTCTTTTGGAAACTCCCTCGTCAAGGTGTTGAATGGAACACGGTTGTGTCAGGGAACATGAGCTGACTATATTTCATGCTGAAAATCTCGACTGTTCCTCGGCACGACACAGAATGGAACACGATCGTATCATGAGACATGGCTTGGCCGTGTCCCTTGCTTGAACTCTTGGTTGCTTCTCGCCAAGGTGTAGTATGGAGCACGATCATGCCATGGTGTATCACTATCTCCGTAAAACGATATTGCTCTGCTATAGGTGCTTACGGATAGCAGCAATTTATTTTGGTCAAGATACAACAACGATGTCTCAAAATAGTAGCACTTCAAATTTCGAGACCAATGAACTTTTTCGTAAGCTGTATGCTTCAATGGATGAGTTGAATCGATGATTTGATAATTTTTCCAGCATTTGCAGGAATTTATTTATATAAAATGAAGAGGTAGAATGACCTTGCGGTGAATGGATATGACTTTTGTTGGCAGGATTTATCTGGACCGTTCAATCTGGAGGGTTGTAACTCTTCTGATCATACTTTAATCTCATCCGTCAAATGTGGAGGGTTATAACTCTTCAGATTCTCTTTTGTCATCAGCTGTTAGATCTGGATACAATGATCGATTTGATTTGACGCTTCAAATCAAGTCTAATCACCAACAGTTAGATCGTGACTTTTCGCGATCCAATGCTCCAGATTGTATCATATGCAATCCATCACACTTTTTTGATCAACGGTTGCCATCCGTTCGCCTAGTTATCTCTTCTTGCCACATATGCACTGTCACGTCATATGTGAATCTGACACGTCATCCGAGTGCCACGTAGACATTGCTACGTCATCTGAAGCACCCTATTAACATAGCAACATTAATAAGGAAGGAAAGTTCATCGAATTTTACTGATGTGAGACTATTCTCATGCACTTCCTTCTATAGCATTAATTAACAATTAATGCTATTCAACCTAACTTTGAACATTAATTTCTCATTTACTCATCTATTTTGCCTTCATAGTCATACATCTATTCAAGTAGTAAATTTACTAATTTGGTACTTGGGTCCAACTTCATTAATTAAAAATTCCTTGGAAATCCAAGATTTAGTAGTCTAAATAAATGATGCATTGAGTTTTTATTAACAAGAGATATGTATGATTTTCTTTGTCACTAGGTTAGTATTCAAGGATGGCTTTATTGTAGAAGGTAGATGTAAATCGTTCTAGAGTTTTTTCACAATTTCTCAACTTGTAGTTTGAAGGGAACATTCTCTTCCTCGTGCCTTTTCAATTGAGTTGAATGGAGGAAGAGGTGGTCTCCCCCTTTGAGTTTTTTACCTCTATAAGAAGTGATCAAACCTTTTCCTTGGATCTAGTCAAGGCATTACTTAAGCATGTGATTGTTTGATACAACATATTTACCTTAGAGTCACAACTCTTTTGAGTTTATAAATAGATCATCTATCTTCTAACAAGTCCTCTGCGTTTGAGTTCAACTCATATTCCTCACTCTTGTTTAATGCCATGAAAATGATAAATCCCAGTCAGTCTCATGGACTCAATCCCTGGGGGTGGCCAGCCCGGTTCCATGGAAGTTTCCCACCGACCATCAGGGTAAATCGGGAAGTGCATACGACGACTAATCCATATTCCTCACTCTTGTTTAATGTCATGAAAAAAATGATAAATCTCAGTCAGTCTCATGGACTCAATCTTTGGGAGTGGCCGGCCTGGTCCCACGGAAGTTTTCCACCGACCACCAGGGTAAATCGGGAAGCGCATACGACGGCCAATCCAGATGCTCAGCATCCTTTGTTTAATGCCATGAAGCTCATGTGTCTGGTGGTCAAATTCAGCTCCTCTTTATCTACCTCTTCTAAAGATGACTTGTTACACATTTCTTTCAATTCTTTCCTTAGTTGAGGGCACTTCAACTTGTAGTTTCTTTTCTTGTTGCATTCATAGCAAGTGATGTTTGATTTTGAAGATTGTGTGCCTTTGGTTTATGATGTTTGTTTGCTTTTTAAAAAATCTTGTTCACATCTTTCTTGCAAAATTACTATTTCTTCTCGTGAATTTTCTTGCAATATTGGCTAGTTTTGTGTTTTGGTTCTCCTCATTTTCATCCTTATCATCAATTTTAGGATCTAATTCAGACTTTGTCTCCTTTTTTTCTTGCTTCTTGCTTTTATACCCTTCTCTAGTTTGATTAAAGATAAATGTTGAGATACTTTATAAGTATCTACTTTAGATGCCCATAAAGTAGATCGAGAAAAAGCTTTGAGTGTGTACCTGATCAAATCATGGTTCTTGATATGTTCTCTGATGGCATGTTGAATATTTAATATTTATTTAAAATATTCATGAAGCTAACTTACTGATTATCATATTTGATCCGATGGAATATCCATATATATCTCTAAAACGGTATGATATTGTCCACTTTGGACTAACGCCCTTATGGTTTTATTTTTTGGATTTTACCCAAAAGGCTCCATACCAATATAGATCTTTCCATCTTATAACACCAAGATCTTTTCATATATTTCAATATATTTTCAATATAAGATTTTGATTGTATTCCAGATGATAAGGAGGTCCCATACCTCTCAAACCACATTTTCTTTCAGCCCCTCTATCAGGTCCCAAAGACCTTTTGTGCTGTCCAAGGGTCCCACTTTACTTAGTTGCTCCTGTACTATTTTATATCATTGGACCATTTGATGAATTCGAGTGGCTCTCTATTTTCATCTTCTTGCATGAAGCCCCAAAATCATTCCTTTGCGATGATCCCCATATGACACCACATAGATCTGCTCTGATACCACTGTTAGAATAGATGAAATCCATATATCTCCAAAACGGTATGATATATCTCCAAAATGATATGATATTGTCCATTTTACAGATATATCTCCAAAACGATATGATATATCTCCAAAAGGATGAAGAGCATCGAAGACAGTGAAACCTTGGTAGAAGAAGCAAGCGAGCGAGAAAGATAGCATAGGAAGAGAGTCGACGAACTCAGTGCATCTGAGGTACAAAAAACTACGGAAAAGTACTTTGGTGGAACAAAAATGATGACATGGGGAGTGAACATCCTAGGGAAGTCAAGAAGAAGCCTACACAAGGTAAGTTAGTGAGATGAGTTAAGTGACTTGTATTCGATACAAGGGAAGATTCAACCATAGACGGACTCAGGCATAGTCGATTGAGTTAAAAGTTTCAGGCGATCAGAACAAGGTTTCCAGTCCACTAGATCTTCCAGTAGACCAGACCAATTGGTTTGGCCAACCTATGCACAAGATAATGGTCTTACCAAATGAGTAGCTTCTTTAATTAATTTCTTAGTAATGAAATGATATTAAAAAATAATCATGACATGATTCACTTTAACAATGATGATCATTCATAGCTTCAACATCATTGATGGGCAATCATTTATTAAATTAGTTTTGTTTGGTAATCTTATGTGTAAATATACTCAATGCAATCAAAGTTATCATGAAATAGAAGATCATATAGGGAAGACTTTAGTAATATCTTAAAACCCCACAAGATGATGATTATACCCACAAGAATGGTGATGTGGGCTTACATAGGAGAATGATTAAGAGATGAAACTTTGTGAGTTTGGCAAATGGAAGAGAGGCTTAATGTGAAGCCGGGTTTTGCGGTGAACGGGTTTGTCAAGTTTCGATCTTTCGGCACCAAGAGTGGCTTGTGACATTGTTTAGTGAATTTGTCATCATCATATCTCACATACATTAATGAATTGGCCATTATCATGTCTCACACACTTTAATTAATTTGTCACATTGACTTAATCCATATCATGGAGTTCTTCAGCTTTTTCTTTGTTTATTTTAATATGATAAAATCATGGCATCAAAGAAATACAGTCAAGGTAGAAAAAAAAAGAAGAAACAAATAATGCAGAAAAATATTGATAATTAAAGATTGCTATACATTTGTTGATAAATTTTAAATTCTTTTATTTTTGCTTGTATTGAAATATTTCTTTGTATTGTTGTAAGAAGACAAGTAATAAGAGTTTTTTTTACCACCAAAAGGAATTTACATAGTAGAAAAGATAGAGGTAATTTTGAGATTAAATATAAAATATATTAATTAAAAATAAATTTTTTACTTAAATATTAAAATATAAAAAAATTTAAAAAATAAATATGGATCAAATTTTAAACTTCAAATAGGTCAAAGAGGATCAAATTCTAAGTAAGTAGTGAAGTCTCAATAGGTCAAGGTTAATCCAATATCAAGATGGGTGAAAATTCCAAAGGAGTGAATTCTAAATTTGTGTGGAAGTTCTAGAAGAGTAAGCTCTAGGTAGTGAAAGTCCTAGAGAAGGGAACTCTAAGTAGTGGAAGTCTTGGCAATGAGGTTAGACAAAGGAAATCGTAGTAGGATATGGGAGGGGAGAAACTAGGTACGCGTAAAATCCCATAGATGAAGAGTCTCTAGGTAGATATAGTCTTGGTGAGTCGAGGTAGATGTGCACAAAGAAGATGAGAGACATTGTGTCATAGTATGACATAGATTCTAGGTAAGGTTGGAATCAAAGTGTCAGTCAAGTTGTAAAGGAAAATCAGTTGACTAATGAACTTAAAATCACAAAATTATGATTTAACTCAATTCGAGGTTTGAGTAGTCGACTTGAGCTAGAATCAGAATGAACAAACTATGTATGTTCAATTCTAGATGAAGACTAGTCGACTATCCAATTGACTGATGGTGATCTAGGAGCTGTTGAAGAAAAGTTGCAAGTAAAATGGGCAGATTTTGACATGGCAAGTGGAGTAGTTGATTGGAGGAGTTTAAGCAATTGATTGATTAGCGTCATCCAGATCCAAGCAAGAGCTTATAATGGCTTTGTGAGGCCATAAACATTCTCATTTAGGTTACCTTCAATTCAAATACATTTATGTTCATCTCATTTTTTATCTTTAGCTCAATGTAATTGTATAGTTTCGACTTGCATTTCATTTATTCAGCTAACATTTTAAAATTATTTTTTATATAGATCCTTTTATTCGACTTGAACAATTACTTAGGATTCAAAAATACTTCCCAATCGAATGGTTATCTATGGTTTGTTCAATAGTATCTATATTAAGAATTAAGTACGAGTTGAAATGGGACCGAACCTCAACCATCAACCCAACATACACCTCTAGTTAACAACTATGCCACCCGAAAGACGGGTAGTAAAACTACGCGAGGCAAAAGAGTTTCTCTTTAATTGTGCTTTACGGGAAGCATTGTCGTGTCGGCCAACCACTACTCAAGTTTGCCACCCTCTTCTTCCTTCTAGTTCAACATCGAAGAAGAATCTTAGCAAGTGTGATGGAGGATATGATGAAGCCACTAAAGGATCTAGTGAAGAAAGGAATGGTGGTTGTGGGTTCCTCCTTCAAGAGAAGTTGGTACAAGATCAAAAATCAAAGGGGATGACTTGGAGCACAAACTTGAATGAAATATGTGCATGTACAACTTTGATTTTGATCATACAATGACAATTATTTTATTTTCTACTCTTCTGTTCTTCTGCAAAAAAGGTGGAATCCGCCACCCTAGCGGCCCTACACGGTCGGCCCCACGACCATTTGTGAGGAAGTAAATCGAGAAATTGCAATTGGTCATAACGGAGGAGGGTATTGCTCGACTTCGTCGAGATTCGAACCTTTGTCCTCTTCTATAAGTCTGTTCCGTCGTAATCAACTCAGTTATGCCCTGGGAGCATTTACTCGATTCGTCTTTATTGATTGATCGATATATTTGAGTGATGTGGTGTTTAATCAAATTTAGCTAAACAAATGCCTTGCAAATTCATATATAATTAACCTTCTATAACTCAAATTATAAAGCATTTGAAAGTTTGATTTGATTAATTTAAAATTTTGTTTTTAAAAAATATCAAATTTTCTAATTTATTCTATTCGGTTTCTATTTTAAATTTTATACATTGATTAAACATATTAAATCAAAATAACATTAATCGACGACTGCTATATTGTAAACAGTCGACTGATATATCTAAATCGAACTATACAATTCCGTATAACTTGAATGATAATATAAACGGATTCAATTATCAAATATTAATTGATTGATCGATTAATTCGGTAATTGATCAAAATTAATCGATTTTATATCGATCCCGATTTGTTCAATTCGATCGATTCAATTTTAAATCAATTGTTCACCCTTAAATCTATCTCTAAATATACATAAATTATATTATGAATTTATCTAATATATAAATCAGAAACAAAAAAAGAGTCATTAACCTTCAAGATTAACATTATAGCATTAAAAATAGATAAATAGTCTGCCTAACCAAGACAAAATTCCTGGTCTGAGCTATCAATGTAAATAACTCAAACTTAACAACCCAAAATCTAATAATTAACCAAACTCGATTAATTAAAAATCTTAATCTGAATCATCAAACGTCTTATCTACGCCAAACAAGACTACATTTCAACTATAAATTAAATCATTAGAATTAGACACTAGCTCATTGTAGAAGAAGCTAAGCATTAATTAATTCTTCATGGCATTTGCAGTGGCTTCTGATGAGGTTTTGGGCACCTTTGTGCCTGTTGCTGTGTATTGGATCTACTCAGGAATCTATGTGTTGCTCGGTGACTTTAAGGAATATAGATTGCACACCAAGGCCGAAGAGGACGCCAAGAATGTCGTCTCTAAGTCCACCGTCGTCAAAGGGGTTCTTGTTCAACAGGCTTTTCAGATAGTCGTCTCGCTTTCTTTGTTCACGGTATGTAAACTACTCTCCTATCTTGAAATATTCTCGCATCGCCATTTGCCTCGGTCGTCAATTTCGTCATTGTGTTGATTGAGTTTGTCATGTATATCTACGGCAAATTAACCAAATTGCATACTTAACTTTCGAAATTTTCCAGAGAGATTATGGCCAAAGCCGATTGTGAGACCTTTGGCCTTGCTGCGCGGTGGGCACTAGCCACAAAAGTGTAGCTAGGTCGATGAGAACTAGGCTAGAGGTTGACTGTGCAACCAAGCCGATTGTGGACAAGGCAATGATTGGCTTCACCGCGCGACCTCTAGCCTAGACGCGTGGCTTGTCTAGCCACAAAATCGTAGCCATGCTAGAGATTGCGACCAGAGCCAACTGTGAGACCTTTGGCCTTGCCGCGCGGCGGGCTCTAGCAACAAAAGTGTGGCTAGGTCAATCACGACTAGGCTAGAGGTTGCAACCAAAGTTGATTGTGCAACCAAGCCGATCGTGGACAAGGCAGTGATTGGCCTCATCGAACGACCTCTAGCCTAGCCGCGTGGCTTGTCTAGTCGTGATTTTATGGCTAGAGGTCGTGGTCGGTGGTCGTGGCCCACTAAAAAAAAACAGCATTTAGCGACGAATTCTGTGACGAATTTTCTAAAAAAATAGCATTTGGCGCTAAAAAGCTTTTTCATATAACTTTTGATATTTTTTTAATGGAAGGAGTATTTTGACAAAAAAAGTTCACCGATAGCTAAATATCAAACTATGAAAATTTTAGAAATTTGGATAATAATTAGAGTCATCAAGACTTATTTTTTTTATAAAAAAATTAAAATTAAAATAGAAAACTCAATGGTCTAATGAATTTGATCCGTTTAAACTACAATCTAAACTTAAAAATTTTAACTTGATCCGTTTAGACTATAATCCAAACTTAAAATTCTCATTATTTTCTATGTTTTTTTTTTTTGACAGATTCATAAGTTGGCCCGCTTAACCTGTAATCCGTCTTGGGAATTGGGTTAGCTAGATTCAAGATTATTCAACTCGTTAAATTAGTGGGCCGGCCCACCTCGCCCTCTAATAATAATATCTACTTTGAATCAATTCAATCGCTTCTCCTTAATCATCTTGCTACTAGCTAAGGCTGATATATATGTACCCTCGGGGCTTGGTTGAGTTGGTTACAAGCCGAGTCAATTCCCTTACCATAATGACCAATTGCAGTTTTTAGATTTACCTCCTCATAGATGGTTGTGGAGCCGACCGGTCGACCGTGTAAAATATTGATATATATATGTGCTACTACTCGCAGGCTGTCAGCGACGATAGTGGAAGAAAACCGCCAGAAGGCAGCAGCTTCCTCAAGGTCGCCATCCAGTTCGCAGTCGCCATGTTCGTCCTCGATACCTGGCAGTATTTCATTCACAGGTACATGCACATCAACAAGTCCTTGTACAAGCACATCCACTCCAAGCACCACACCCTCGTCGTGCCCTACGCCTACGGCGCCCTCTACAACCACCCGCTGGAGGGTCTCCTCCTCGACACCGTCGGCGGAGCTCTGTCGTTCGTCGTCTCCGGGATGACTCCTCGCACCGGCATCTTCTTCTTCTGCTTTGCGACCGTCAAGACCGTCGACGACCACTGCGGCTTGTGGCTGCCGGGGAACCTGCTGCACCTCTTCTTCAGCAACAACACTGCGTATCATGATGTGCATCATCAGCTCTACGGCACCAAGTACAACTTCTCGCAGCCGTTCTTCGTTACGTGGGATAGGGTTTTGGGAACTTACATGCCCTACTCGATCGAGAAGAGGGAAGAAGGTGGATTTGAAGTTCGACCTATCAAAGTCAAGAGCTAATTAATTAAGCCATTATGTTATTATTATTCAGTCTTTGTTTTTTGTATTCAGTCTTCGTTTGCTTCTTGATGGATCTTAATTAATGTTGTTGAGTCATTGTTATTTGTCAGCTACGTTGAAGCATGATGTATGATGTGGCGGATCCTGATTAGTCTTATATCGCAGCAATAATGGTTATGGAGCGAGCCGATGTGTCAAGTTAGAAAGTCAATAGTCAATCTTAGGTGGACTAACGCTGTCATCCCGACCTGAGTCATCTTGGTCTTTCGGTCATCCCGGCCACTCGCTCATCCCAACCTAAGCCATCTCGGTCTATCGACCGGCTCGGCCACTCGACCATCTCTCTCGATCTCGGCCACCTCGGTCACTCCATCTCGGTCACTCCATTGGCCTCTCGACCTGAACCATCTCGGTCATTCGGTCATCCCGACCTAAACCATCTCGGTCTCTCGGTCATCTTGGCCACTCGGGCATCCCGACCTCTATCAACTTGGCCTCTCGGTCATCCCGGCCTATATCAACTCGGCCTCTCAGCCATCCCAATCTGGACCATCTCGGTCGGTTCCTCAGTCCTCTCAGCCTCTCGGCCATCCCGACCTAGACCATCTCGGTTCCTCGGTCATCTCGGCCACTCGACCATCCCGACCAGTATCAGCTCGGCCTCTCAACCATCCTGACTTATATCATCTTGGCCACTCAGTCATCCCGACTTGTATCATCTCGGCCATCTCAACCTAGACCATCTCGATTGGTCCCTTGGTCCTCTCGCGGCCATCCCGATCTGGACTATCTCGGTTCCTCGGTCAGCTCGGTCTCTCGGTCATCTGGACCTGAGTCATCCCGCTCTCTCGGCAACTCTAGCTCACCCCTTCCCGGTCTCTTGGCTGCTCAACCGCTCCTCGCACCGGTGTCTTCTTCTTCTGCTTTGCGACCGTTAAGACCGTCGACGACCACTGCGGCTTGTGGCTGCCGGGGAACCTCCTGCACCTCTTCTTCAGCAACAACACTGCGTATCATGATGTGCACCATCAGCTCTACGGCACCAAATACAACTTCTCGCAGCCGTTCTTCGTTACGTGGGATAGAGTTTTGGGAACTTACATGCCCTACTCGATCGAGAAGAGGAAAGAAGGTGGATTTGAAGTTCGACCTATCAAAGTCAAGAGCTAATAAATTAAGGAAGCCATTCATATATTATTATTATTATTATTCAGTCTTCGTTTGTTTTTTTTTTGTAGTATATATGGTACTGTGAGATGATGCAAAGATATGTAGAATGATACCTTATGTTGTTGTTGAGTCATTGTTATTTGTCAGCTACTTTGAAGCATGATGTATGCTGTGGTGGATTCTGATTAGCCTTACGTGACAACAATGGTTAAGGGATGAGCCGATATGTCAAGTCAGAAAGTCAATAGTCAAAAGCTAATTAATTTATAAGCGAATTAGTCTTACTCGATCTAGCAGAGGAAATAAGGTGGATTTAAAGTTCGACCTATCAAATTAAGTCAAGAGCTAATTAATTAAGCCCTACTCATTTGTTTTGAATTTATTATGGTACTGTCATATGATGCATGCAAAGATATATAGAATGATACTAACGTCGGATAGAATAGTGATTATTCTAGAAGTGGAAGATTGGAGGAGAATTGGTGAGAAAACAAGTTCGAGAAATTGAGAAAAACAAGAAGAAAACGGTGATGACGCTGCCTCTAGGATTTTTTTTTTAAAAAGAAAATTTTATTCAATCAATCAAATTGGCCGTAAATGGCTAAACATCCCTATAAATAGGCTGTAAACTCAAACCCTAACTTGAAAAAGTCAAAAATACTAAAAAAATCTAAAAATAAAAATTACTATAAATAGTAAAAATACGTTTGAAGCTACGAATGGAGCACTACATGATGTCGGATGGATGGATCCGAAAGGAGGTCGGTACGGGTAATGCATTGTATCAAATAAAGGTCTCTGAAAGAGCTTTGATTAGCAATCGACCATGTCTCGTTCTGATATCTGAGCTAAAAGTTATAATCCGTTAAAGTTCGAGACTCCTCATGTGTCACCCCTGCATCATATACCTTCTTTATGGATCTTAATGTTGTTGACTCATTGTTATTTGTCAGCTACTTTGAAGCATTTGAAGCATCATGTACTTAAAATTACTAACTTGTTCTTGCTTTCTTTTATTGCATCATATTTTGAAAAAAACATAGACCTCATTTCTTGCATTTCTTGTTTCTTGTTGAAGGTTATGCATCTGTACTTTCAAGTTAGTTTCTTAAGTAGAAATCATCAATTTCTCTGGGATGGAACTTACAATATATTCACGGTCACAAAATAAAAAATTCACCAAAATATGATAAGATTAATTCTCTACACTAATTTGCTCTATTAATCAAATTCAAGTTGTATTAATCAAATTCAAGTTGTAAACATTGTAGATAGAAAACTTAACTCAAGGCGGATTCGTGGGTTGGACAAGCTGACCCACACCCACAGGCTTACTAAAAAATATTTATATAAAGTTGAATTTTTTACATTTGAATATGGATTAGTTAGGTTAATATATATATATATATATATATATATATATATATATATATATATATATATATATATATATATATACGAGAATGCTATCCTGCGCGATTCACTCGTGCGCGACCCGTGCGTGACGCCCTGACCCATCGCCGCTGTCGTCACCCCCGCTGCCCCATCGGCTACCACCGGCTGCCGACTCGACCGCGATCGACGCGCCGCTCGCCGACGCTCCGTCCGACGGTGGATTCCGATCGGATAGTGGCTGAAATCCGACGAATTTGATCGGAAACAGGGCCGATCGCGATCGGCAGTGGCGCGCGCCACTGTCGACCCTATTTCTGGCCGAAATTTGTTGGATTCCGACCACTATCCGATCGGAATCCGACGTCGGACGGAGCGCCAGTGAGTTGCGCGTCGATCGTGCCCGAGGGAGAGGTCGGCGGTGGCCGGACGGCGCGGCGAGGGGCGACAGCGACAGTGGGTCGTAGGTGTCGCGCACGGGTCACGGATTTCTCGTCGCGCAACATAGCATTTCTCTCTCTATATATATATATATAAAAATTTTAAATTTGATTGCGAATTAGGTAGGTTAAGTCTACGAGCTCATTAAAATATTTACTTTTATTTTAAATTTAAAAAAATCTCAATCTGCATGCCAACTCAAGCCCAGTACCATGAACTGACCCACGTAGGTCGCGAGCCCAGCCGGATTAATTTTCTTAGATTCACCTTAAAATGAATTAGATAATTAAGATATCAACCTAACCCACTTAAATTGTTTAGCAGAGCAATCAATCCCATAACATCTAGATTTCCACTTGTTTTTTTTTTTTGATAATTTGCCGTTCATTTTATAAATGATCCAAAGTCATGAAACACTGATATTGAAAACATTCTTCTTTTTATTCTGAGAGACAAGTATCCAACGAGGAGCAGTTGTTTCCTTTAATTAATTAATTATTAATTAATTAATTAATTAATTGGAAACTGTTTCCCTTCAAAGATTTGCCCATGCTGCCAGTTCGCCGGCGCCACGTTATCCGACTCCACCATCTTCCCGTCGCCGGTGGTCACCTGGAACGACAGCCCCTGCCCCACCAGCTCCGGCTTCATCATCACATGCCAGTTCTGCCCCCACTCCCTCTCCATCGCTATCCACTCCCCGTCCTTCGACCCCTTCACCGACACCGCCGCCACGTCGCCGGAGCCGGCCACGTTGTAGACGAGCACCAGGAACCACCACGGGTTCCCCTTGACGTGGAACTTGATCCCGCCGGTCTTCACGCACGGCACCCTCCGGAACTGGATCGGGATGCTCCCCGCGTTCGGCGAGTTCGAGAGCGTCATGTACATCGCCATCGACATGTCGAAGTGCTTCCTCGGCGGCTGGCACAGGCCGCCGCCGGGCAGCTTCGGGTCGGGCGGGCACAGACTGGTCACCGTCATCTTCGCCACCGTCGTCGTGCAGTGCTGCGTGTTGTTGAAGCACTTCACCTCGTAGCAGGCGCCGCAGGTCTCGGCGTCGTTCCAGAGCACGCCGCTGACCGCCGTGTTCGCCAGCCCGTACCCCTGCGCGAACAGGTCGCCGTAGCCGCAGGGCCCGCCCATGGTGGCTTTGCCGGACATGTCGCCGTAGAAGGTGGCGTCGGCCGTGTCCCACTCGCCTTGCGCCGCCGCGCTGGTGGCGCCAACGCCGCCATCATTAATACGCCGACGACGATCCTGTGCATCGCCATTATTGCTCTCGTCCTCGCTGCTTGCTTTCTGGGAAATGCACAGGAAGAATTAGATATATATAATATATATAATTGGTAAAGGAATAAAGAACAGATGGATGAAATTTACAGGCCAAAAATAGTAAGGCGTTGGAGGAGGAAAGTGAGGGATGGCAAACGAATTAGGGTTTTCTTTTTTTATCTTTTCTATTTTTTTAAAAAATGATAAATAATCTCATTGACTATCTTTGGACGGTCCGGCCCCACGGAAAGATCCGGCCCACCGGTTTTCCACCAATCACAAGATAAATCGGGAATCGTACGCAGCGGCCAGCCCAGACATCCAACATCATTTGATTATGCTTCCGATTTGGAGGAAAATTCTACAAATATTATTTTTTCTATTTTTAGATTATTTTTTCTAGATGGCAATGAATGATAATGGAAGAATTTAATCCCTACTTTGCAGTTGGCACCGCTTCCTTTTTGGCGTTGTTCTTGTGATCCAGTTAGTTTGGCGGGTTTTTCTGGTTTTTTTGGCGGGTATTTTTAGGAAACATGTTTCATGGCTCTCCATAGTTGATGTCTCATATTTTTTTTTATTATGTATAGTAGTAATAATAATTCTTGTTAGGGTTATAGTAACTCATAAAATTTTATCATTTTCCCTCGACATTCAAAAGTTTTCAAATTAATTATTGTTATTTGATACTCTAAATATATAGTGATCCTTTAGCATAGTTGCATAATTAGACAACTCGCTATCCACGAGATCCAATAACCCGTTAAGGTTTTGAACTACAATTTCTATAGATATTAAGTCTTACTTTCTTCTTTTTCATGGAATGAAATATTTGTAGGAAAGGATATGCATGTGATGAAACTAAGTCTGAAATTCTCCGGTTGTGTTTTTGCTCTGATGGACTGGTGCAGATGGGTTCTACAAGGGTGTTGCTACCAATAGACCTGGGGTCGATTATCAGTAAGGGTATAATCGAATCGAACCAAGCCGAACAGTAAGAGGCTCGAGCTCGAGCTCAGTTTATTTCTCTTAAGCTCGAGCTCAGCTTGAGTTCGATTCGAGCTTTAATTCTTAAGCTCGAGCTTGGCTCATAATGAAATTAAATAGTTCGCGTATGGACTCTGTTAAGCTCAGTTTGAAAATGATTTATAGTTCGAGCTCAGTTCAAAAATGACTCATTTAAAAGTTAAACGAGTTTAATTCTAGCTCGGCTCGTTAATATATAATATTTATAATTCATGTTATATATATATATATATATATATATATATATATATATATATATATATATATATATATACCAAATGCTATTAAGCTCGAGCTCGAGCTCGACTCGATAATGTTTTTGAGCTTGAAATCAGGTTTGAGCTCGGCTTGTTAACTTAATCAAACGAATTTGATTGAATTTTTTTTGAACCAAGACCCGAATAGCTTGGGAGCAACTTGACGTGTTTACACCCCTAATTATTAACAGGTGTAAAATACTCTACTGGTTGTCTCACTCCCTCTTGCAGGCATTACTATTGTTGGGCAAAGTCCTCCATAATTTACTCCCTTCCAGGAAGTGTGGGGCTCTTAAGGTGATGATTTCACCTTTTGCTACCAATCAATAAATAATTCTTCTATTTACTTGCTTGAGTCTTCCAACTTATAGCTGAGTAGACTATGACATATTAATTATGATACTTTATGTAGAAAATTAACTGAAAAAGCATACACAATTTAAATTGATTTGAAACACAAATGTGAAACTTGTGTTGAGAGAAAATTAACAAAGTAATCCTTTCAACATATTGAAAAAAAGTAGTAGTTCTAATTCATATTAATGTGTGTGACCTAAAAGGGGTACTGACATGTGGTGAAAATAATTATTTCATCATTTTTGTTAATGATAATATAAAATTCTGTTATGTATATCTTCTCAAAGTAAGAATGAAGATATATAGAAATTTATTTTCTATAAAAAATGAGATTGAAAACTAGCTTAATAAAAAAAATTAAGGTGGTATGAAGTGACTAAGAAGGTGAATATATATCACCATTCGTTCATTGAGTTTTATGTTTAACATAGAATTAGACATAAAATAACAACTTCTTATACTTCTCAGTAAAATGATATTGTTGAGAGAAAGAACTATACTCTGAAAGAGATAATGAATGTTCTGCTATTATGTGTTGGATTGTCACAGAACATGTGATATTATGAAATCACCGCGACTATATGAGCATGTTGCTAACTCTTAACTATGTTAATTATTAGATTATCTTGCCTTTTAGGAGACCTAATTGATGTAGATACCGGCTAGGCATTCGCAATAAAACACACCAAAAAAGCCCTATGCATCTCATCTCGCAAGTATAACATAAGTTTTTTTTTTTTTTAATCTACATGAGAATTGACTACTTCACATGGAAGGTATTTACGATTCGAATCTTAATTATAATATACTGTAGAATACTTTTTTTAGTGGGATGAAAAATTGACTACTGGGAAGAAATCATTTGTGCTTCCGGATTTACTAGATTAATTAGGTCAGTAAGGTTATGAATATTGGATTATTAAAAAAATATTATTTTCTTTTTCAAATTTATATGAAAATCCATCCGAAAAATGTTGGTCAAGAGTAGAGCCATCAATTTTGATTAGACCCGTCGGGTTGGTCCGTCCCGCTGAACAATTTAAGCAGTTTGAGTTGAAATTTTATCAACCCATTTTAAGGTGAATTCAGGTTAGGGGCGGCGAGCCTCCGGGACCCCTAGGCGATTTTTTTTTAAATAATTATTATTATTTAAAAAAAATTCTTTTATCTTCTTTTATTCGGATTTGAGATCGACAATGGTGGATTTAAATTTTTTTAATAAATTAAAATATTAATTTTAAAAATAATTTTTTTATATAAACTTAAATTTTTTAGCTTTTTGAGATGCAAAATTATTAATTAAATTTTTATATTCATTTCATTTGTAATTTCTTTAGCAGAAATCATAGCAGATATGAATCCATTTTCTCTATACTCATTCAAAAAAGAAATAAGACCTTTTAATTGATCTAATACAACAGTAATATTCATATCGTCTTTATATTGTAAAAATTTACTAACAATATTAACTGCGAATAAGATTACAAGTTTACAATAGGAATCATTGATAAGAAAATAAGAAATTAACAGAAGCATAAAAAAAAGATTTGATAGGGAAATAAGGAAGACAATACCTTTAGGTTTTAAGAATTGAGAAATATTAAATATATTGAAATTATGTCAAAATCTTTATGAAATCTAATGACCATGTCAAATCTCTATAAAATTCAATAATCATACCAAATCTCTCCAAAATCTAATAAAGATATTAATAATTTTTTATTCTCTTTATATATATATACACGACCTGCGTGAATTGGTCCGCGGGTTGAGAAAATTTATTTTTTCTTTAAAAGTTAAAATTAAAAGAGAAAATTCAATGAATTAATGAGTTTGATCCGTCTAAATCGCAATCCAAACTTAAAAATTTTAACTTGACCCGTTTAAACTACAATTCAAACTTAAATTTTAATATTTTCTATATTTTTTTAATTTTTTTGACAGGTTCGTAGGTTGGCCTGCGTAACCCGCAATCCACTTTAAGTTGGATTGGATTGAAAATTTTTTAACCTACTAATTTAGTGGATCGGCCTGTCCCAACGTATCATATGATAGATTTTTGACGGATTAATCCGTCCTATAATGAGTTGATCCATTTGATAGTTTTAGTCAAAGGCAAAAAAAAAAAAAAAAAAAAGTTGGGCCATGAAAGAGGCCCGTTTAATAGTTTAGTTCTTTCTTCTTCTCTAGCTTTCGACCTTCTCTGTTGAGGCCATCGTCCTCGATTCACCGAAGAAGCGATCCAGATGGAGGCGCTGCCGAACGTCGCCGAGTACTCCCGGAACTTCGCCGTCATGGTCCGCTCCCTAGGCCCGGTCAGTCTCTCTCTCTGTCTCTTTCCGTCTCTCTCTCTCTCTCTGAGCGAACTTCAATGGATTTGAATTGTTTGCTTCCCAGGACCCAAAGGGCCTCAAGATGCGCAACCATCCTTTCCACCTCCATCAGTGAGTTTAACTTCTAAACCTTTTCCTGTCGATTTCCCCTCTTTTAGATAGCTGCTGCTTGACTTTGCGGATTTACGAATTTATTTAATTGAAATCAGGACGGGAATTACAACCCTTTCAGCCTCGGGGATTTTACTGCCTGCTGGTTGCCTCAGCACTCGGCCCCCGATCTTTGATCATGTTTGCGGCATTCATGGACACTATGGCCATCTCGTTGTCACCACCGCCTCGTTGGTGGAGCCCTTCCTGAGTCCTGAATACAGGAATAAGTCCACTCAGGTTGTTTTTGTTGCTTTATTATTGAAGGAAAAATGGAAAATGATCATCGAATTACTTCATTTGTTGTTGTTTATTACTTTCAATCGTTATGTTAGTGAGAATGTTTTTAACAAAAATTTTCAATTTTTTTTCTCTTTGCTTCAGGAATTTTCACCAAAATTGATTTCTTCTGCTCATATTGATGTTCTGGTAGAGGTATTGATTTTAACAAACCTACTGGAACTCTGAACTACTAGGAGGATTTGAGATGAGAAACAGAGCTAAGATCTTGATTTTTTTTCCCTGTGAAGAAGCACCTACGTCTTATACTTTCTTAATGATTTTCTTTTGCAGGGAGCGGAAAGAAGAAACAACAAAGATTTTAATACGATTCCTCTCTGGCATAGCTGCAAAATTTTGGCTTTGGTAGACATTTTGTTCTCTTGTATTACTTTGTGATATCTAATGTATGGCTGAGTGAATGCTTGTCCATATCTTATATTTGTTTGTTCAATGATAGTTGTCTCGTAGAAGATCTCATTCACTGTTGTCAGCTAGAATTTTTTATTAAGCATTTATATGTCCCTGCTCAACGAATCCCTAGAACTCACTTTCCTTCTGTGAACATCTGGAGACGCGGAAAGTCCTCCCAGCTCAGCTTCTCGCCAGCGTCGCCCTCCAAGTCTTCCTCGTAGGCCGACGATTTCGGACGCTTCATAAAGAGAGAAATTACTGCCTTCCGGATCTGATTGCTTCAGGAGAGAGGAAGCAGAAGGAAGAAGGGAGAGAGAGAGAGGAAGGCGAGGGAGGTCGACCTATCCACCAGCCATGGCCATCGCTTTCTCTATCTCTTTGGCTTGGGCTTATCAGAAGAAGGAAAGGGGGAGGCGTGCAGACGAGGGATTCTCCTTTACCTCTCTTCGCGCGATGAGGAGAGGCTTCGGCGGATAGAGGAAGAGGAAGAGGGTATTTTAGTAAATAAATAATTTAAATTTTTTGTTTATATAAATAAATAATTTAAATATAAGAGATTTATTCATCCTCCTTGTATCAAAGTAAACAAATATAAGAGAGAAAAGATTCCGTTCCCTCTCCCTAGGGATTTATTTTCTCTAGGGATTCCTTTCTTTTCCTCATCCATTGTATGAAGTAAACAGAGCCAGTATCCCAGGGCATGCCTGCACTACCAAGGCCTGAATCTCTTAGTTGAAACATTGATTTTAGTACAGTTAAAATTTATGGAAGTGTATGCTCTTTCAATCAGCGCTTGTCACACATCCTTTTAAGGATTAGTGTTGTGCTTTTGCTCCTTAAGTCACTGTGGGAATTGACTGTGTTATATGTGTTTTCGTTGACATTTAGCTAAATGGCTCCTTTAATTTAATTGAAGCCTTATCCTAGGCTAAATATAAAAGTTTGCTGGTTTCCTTCTTGGTTTGGTAATCTGAACCAAGGGGCCAAGCTGCCAAGGGGTTGACCTTTGCCTTGTTTTAATAACAAGATATAATCAACCTTTTTCAAGTGGATATGTTAAATTAATTTCAGAGTCCAGTTACTGGGCATGTTTCATTTGATTCAAGTGTATTTTGTTAATTAATTTGAGAGTCCAGACTATCTGTGCAAGTTACATACAATTATTACTATTCTTATTTTTTGTTTTTTAATTTGCTTCAGGTTGATGTTACTGCATCTTCCATTGCTCTTCAATCCTTGGTTGGAGGTGAGAATATTTTGCAAAGTTCTTCATGGGATGTGGGTTTTTCCTTGGCTAGTCGGGATGACAACAATGAGACAATGGTAGATGTTTTTGTTAAAAACTTTTCCTGTTCAGTTTCTTCAAACTTAAAAATGCTCATCATGCTTTGATTACCTTTATATTTTTTTTCCCATGCCAATGGGTTGACTATCTTGGTAATATCAAAAAGGTTTAACTTTGCAACTAAAGTCATTGACTCTTAGTTATGAGTAAACTATCTTACTTTGTATGTACATAACTATAAAAGGTTAACAGTAAAATTATTATTTCATCTGATGCATTTTTCCATTTAGGTTTATGTAATTTCTCATATACTGAAGGACATTACGATGTATCGAAATTTTTTTCTAGTTTGTATAAGTTTGGTCTATTATCAACTCAATGCTAGCTTCAAAACCTATGAGATTAGGATGCTAGTTATGCATTAGGAGGGGGTCATTTAGTAGTGACCATTGTTTGAAATCTCGTATTGTATGATGGCAAGGTTAAAACGTATCGTTATGATAAATTATTGAAATTTAATACTATCTGACACAAACAATGTCACCTATGTCATTGTGTTAATCATGTTGACATGCCAACACTCAACACTCCTTTGCATGCTATAAGACACATGCTGTAAGATAGGTTAAGATGAATTGAGATTATTTTAATCCAAACTTACAATAAAGAGACCCTAGTGGGGCATTTCAATCGTGAGTTACATCCAAGGTTCAAAATCTCAAGTCGTACTAGAAGATCGAATTTTGACTGAATGATACTGTTTCGGTACTGTATCAATGTTTCAACGCGTGGTGCTCTTGGAGAATTGAAAGGAGGAAGAGATGAAAAAGAAGAATAAGAAAAGACCACATGTATTCTAACTTCCATATAGAATTGTGCAATTTTAACATTGTATTACACGAACAAAAGATAAAAAAACAAACATCTCTTTTAACTTGACAGTTTGTCACATGTCAAAGGTTGTTGAATGTTAGTATGACACTATACTCATTGATGTGATTGATAGAATAACACACGATAAATTACCTATGTTGAGTAGTTTTGTCTAGTTTCAAGTTTTGGTAATTTATTAGAATGGACCATCAGAATGTAGTAAAGACTACATGCTTCCCTATCAAAGGTTGGACTTGCGTAAGATCATTTTGTATATTGACTTTGATGCCAAGATAGTATGAAATCTATGTCGAGCTATATCTACCTACTAGTTGGTTGATGTTGTCTCTCTGGAAGAATGCTAAATTGTCTTTTATAACCTCTTCTACTATGGTGGTAGAGGTTATAGCTTGTTATGAGGCGTCTAATCACAAAATATGATTGTGAAATTTTATGACTAGGTTGCACATAGTGGAAGGTATTAAGGACCACTCAAGTTATTTTGTGACAACAAGTTGGCAATTTTGTAATCCAATAACTATAAGAACTTGACAAAGATAAAATATATGGACATCAAACTTCCTAGTTGTTAAAGAAATTGTTTAGATTGGATAGTTGTCTACATAACACATCAAAACAAACTCTATGGTTGTAGATCCTCTAAGGGATTGCATGCAAAGTGTCATGGGTACACCACATTGCTCGTAGATGTGTTATGCCACTTGAGGATATTCATTTTTAGATTTTTAGTGGGTTATAATTTTAGATGCTTTTCTGACAATTAAAAATTTCTTCTTCAGTTGTTTCTGTTTATGGATAATTTGAGGTTATTTTTGAAAAAATAAGTTTTAGTTTGTTTACACCTTGATGGTTGGATCTTACCAAGGTTTAAGGGTTGACTAGTTGGAAATAAATTTGTGAAGATCACATTGCATAAGATTTTCATGCTACACATCCACCTCATGATCCATGCCATTCAATTGTATTTGCATGTGACATTGATGGGTCAACGTTATGACAAATGTAGTGAAGGCTGCTTTGATCCTATGTTGGTATGATTGTTGAGGATTGGTTATAGATACATTTTGATAATTACATCAATGTCAAATTCACACGATTATTTTTGCAATGCATGACTATAAGGTTACACATATTGTTGTATCCTTAATCCAACATTGAACTTATACGTGAATAATTATGCATTGAGCTCAAAAGTCCTAAGTGATTGGATATGGGATTATGGGTTCTACTCCTAGTCTAGTCTATCAAGGCTTAGAGTTAGTAGTTGCCGATGTACCAAGCAAGTCGGACTATCATATAAGGTTAAGCCCTTTTAAAAGTGAATTTCTAAGGCTTCAGCGATCCAGGCTTTAATGTGTCCGATAGCGTGGACTTTTAATGTGTAGAAATTTAAGGGTATTTTTATGATAGGTTAAATTAGAAATATCAAAAGATAATGGAAGTTATCTATCTATATGGTGGATATGGTTCACAGGACACACATGACATTACTTTTTTTGACATCTCATGATCGGAAAAAGATAACAGGGAGCAAGGAAAAAGATTCTTTTGGAAAAACATGTTAATCCAAAAGGTAAACTGCACAGTTCTAAACTAGTAATTAGTTGTTATGGATTTAAGTATGATTCTGCCATATGCAGTAATAGGTTGTTATGGATTTAGGTATGCTTCTGCTATTTTTTTCTTGAAAATTTAACATGAGGTATTGAATTTAAAAGATGTCTTCCATCTATTCAAGTTTTTTCTAACAGAATCCTAGGTCAAGAAGGGTTTGTGAAGTTGTGGGACAAAATTGGCATAGTGATGCTCTATTAAAAAATGAGTACAAGCTTCTCATTTCTTGACTGTTTTTCATGGGCATGAAGTTGGTATACTAGTGAGACCCTGTTCAAAATTTTATTACTGCTTTAATAAGTACTTTTTATTTAATCTTGGTTGGTTGTAAAAGATTCTAGAGTTTTATTGATTCTATCAGTTAACGTTGTTTCCAGTGTTTAGCTACCTACTCTCTCGCAGATGGTAAAGTCAGTCTCAAGAATTGCTATTCTTGGAATTTCAGGATTAGAACTGAAGGTAGGATTTTTGGTTATGGATCCTGTATACTTAATGTCTTTTTAAGTTCATGGTGAAGTAAATTGGATCTTCTGTAATTCAGCATATTTTTGGGATTGCAATATGCCACTACTAAAAAAACCCATGTTGATCCATAACTGCTTTTGATGATTCTCAGAACATTCTGCCTTTAAATATTTCTCAAGATCAACAAAGAGGAGATTTACTTCTGGCTATGGGGTCTCCTTTCGGAATCATGTCTCCATTGCACTTTCTTAATAGGTAATGATGTTGTCATTTACCAGAATAACTGGTTCTTGTTTTTCCCCTTGTTGCATGTTAAATTATGTAAACTAATTGATTATGGTGATATTTTGAACTTTTAAATACTTTGTTTTCTTTGACAATGTTGAATTGAATATCATGCCTATCATAATGATTAATTCAGTGTCATAAAACATGGAAAACCCACATAGGATGGTATTAATATGAGTTTTTATGATGGTCTGTTTTATATCGAGCAATAATCAACAAAAATCCAATTATGTTAGATATGTAACAACATATAAGAGAAAATTTCATTCTATTGAAAAAGGACAGCCCAGTGCACGAAGCTTCCGTTAATGCGGGATCCCAAGGAAGGGTCTATCAGACACACTCTTACCCTACTTTGCAAGAGGTTGTTTTTGAGATTCGAACCCGTGATCTCTAGGTCACACAACAACAGTTTTACTGTTGCGCCAAGCTCCCCTTCAACACTTTGATTAAATTAAATTTGAAAAATTAAGGAGAAAATACGAAGGCCATAACCTGAATGCAAGAAACTTTATCCTATGCCAAGTTTCCGGCCATTGGCACCAGATGATTTGAAACTATACCTCAAGATACAATGAGTGAGAAGCTCTCTGCTTGCAATGAAACAGTGGGAGATGCATCCGATGTAATTTTAAAAACCCAAGATGAAACAAGAATATTGAAAATAATACACCCATCCACATGGTGAGTTATCTCTTTAAATAGGATCTTGATCTGTGATAGTGATAAATTGATGCTTATTGGGCTAGATAGATTAATTAGATAACATTTGCCCACTATTTGTATAAACTCAAGTCATATCTAGTCAATTAAATTAATTTTCAAAATATTTTGGAAACATTGTAGATCCACTAGTTAATGGGGCTAACTGAAAATTGAGAAAAGATTAGATAAAATATGGTGGCAAGAAAACTGCCCTAATGTAATTTTTTGGCCTTTTGTGCAGAACGATCAACTGCACCCCAAGATATAACTGGTGATAACCTCTCATTCCTGGTAGTGAATAGTGGGAGATCCTAAAATAACAAGAATATAAAAAATAGTACACCCATCCACACCATGAGTTGATCCCTTTAAATAAGTTGTCTTCACCTGTGATAGGGATAAGTTTATGCTTATCTATATTGGCTGGATATATTAATTAGATAACATTTATCCATTATTTGGATAAACTCTTAAGTCTCCACTTAAATTGATAAAATATCTTAGGGAAGTCGTGGATCCACTTTATATTAAAAACCTTCAAAACTAAATAAATAAAAATTATATTTGGAATTTTTGAGTTTCAAAAAACTCTAACAAGTTATTGGATTAACAATGATTGGTATAGTAAAATAGAATGAATCCATAATTTTTTTACCTGGATAAAACGTGGAGCATAAAATAGGATGATATTAATATGATTTTTTGTCATGGCCTATTTTATATCAAGTACTAATCAACAGAAACCCAATTACTGGATTTGAAATGATTGGTATAAAATAGAATGAGTCAAAATTTTTCTACCTAAATAATCTCTTATTTGATTAATCTTTATTGCATATTGAGTTATTTGATTATTTTTCTGTCTTAATCAGTGTGTCTTTTGGAACTGTTGCAAACTGCTGCTCTTCTTGTTCTGTTCAAAATTCATTACTGCTTGTTGACATTCGTGGTCTTCCAGGTATGTCAATGTGAATACATTTTTGTTACAGTGACAAACTGAAGGATCTGTTCTTCTACTAATATTATATCGCTAGTCAAGCTTGATGCATGTTTATTCAGGAATGGAAGGTGGTCCTGTTTTTGATAGACATGCTTGCCTCATTGGCATGCTGACATGTCCTTTAAGACAAAAAAATAGCAACACAGAAATCCAGGTAAGGAATGTTACTTGGATATATTTGGCTTTTCAACTGTATTTGAAATTACAAATGGGATCTCTTAAACAGCTTGTAATCACATGGAATGCAATAGCAATTGCATGGGGAAAAGGACTGCAGGAATCTCAAGATTCCCAGCAAGAACTGACAGGAAGGTACTTGGACAAAGAAAGCAGTGTGTTGCATGACTTTGCTTATCCAAAGGCTAGCAGATGCCTACCTGAAGTTGACCGTGTGCCTTCACTAGAAAGAGCTATGTCCTCAATTGTTCTTATTTCAGTAGGCGGATCCTGGGCTTCTGGCATTGTACTCAATCAACAAGGTCTAATACTAACAAATGCCCACGTCTTGGAACCATGGAGATTTGTTAGAAAATCATTAGTAAATCTGATGAAGAAAAGAACTGCATTCCCTGCTGAGGATAAATTTTGTTTATCTGAGCCGGAGGAAGAAACCATCGAACAAGAAAACCAGAGATTGTTTTCTTCTGTATCAGGAGCTTTGAGTTCTTATGGTATCATTGCTCATGGCATTTCATCGCTCAGTTCATGTCAAAACTATGGGAAAATCTCAGTTCGCCTCCACCACATGGGAGTTCAGTTTTGGAGTGATGCTACAGTGGTTTATGTCTCAAAGGGACCACTGGATGTTGCACTTTTGCAGCTTGATTGTGTTTCGTTGCAACTCTGTGCCATTAATCCTGAATTTAATTGCCCATCTATTGGTTTACCTGTGCATGTTATTGGGCATGGTCTGTTTGGGCCTCAATCTGGTGAGAAATAGAAGGTTCCTAGAGAATTGATACATACTATCAATGTGTTGTTAGTTTTCTGTATTATTATTATATTGTTTTGCAGCATTGCTAAACACTTTATTTACAAGGTACTTCCTGATTGCCTTTATCTCACTGCAGACCTCTGCCCATCTGTTTCTACCGGAGTGGTTTCACATGTTGTTAGATTACCACGGCCTCTCCATGTTGAAGAATCTGGCGACATGGAAATTGAGAAAGCAAGTGTACCTGTGATGCTTCAAACAACAGCAGCAGTCCATCCAGGTGCCAGTGGTGGTGCTGTTGTCAATTCAGATGGTCATATGATTGGATTAATAACAAGGTTCTTTGTCTTTTTCAGTTAAATAAAATTTATTTCTTTTGTTCTACTTGTTATTTTACAATAACTTACAATAAATCTGTCAGTTGTTAGGAATTCACTTAGACCTCAATAGGAAATGGGATCAGAGGAAGTTAGGTGGAATTTGGTGGAGCTCAGATTAGATCAAGTACAGTTTGTCTGGACTTGAGCCAGTTCAAACGAAGTCAAAAAGAGGGAATAAAGTGAATGTCAACTTGTTGAAGTTGTTCAGGGGGTCCGTTCGAGTTGGTTGAGTCAATGCACTATGAACTTAGGAAAATGACTATGATGTAAGATTGAGCTTGGATTAAGTACTTTAATCTTTGTGGGAGAAAATGTGGTTAAAAATAGATTGTGAGACAAAGTGAAATCACAGTGTCCAAACTGGGGATGCCTTGCACAACAATTTCACTCATCTGTGTAGCAATTTCACTCCTAAGAGCCAGTCCAATCATATCTTGCCATGTGTTGCTTAACAATCAGTGGATCCGAGTGCTATTTATTGCATTAACTTTCTTTCATCTGAACTGCATCACCTCTTCTATAAAGATTCCTCAGATTACCTTTTCTACCTGGATGCATGTCTTCCATCTGAGAGAGTCACACTAATGGGTATTTTACTCATATTAGTTACTCTCCCTCAGATTAAGCTTTTCAAAGCGTTATTTCACAGAATTTGTTTAGACATTCATTATATATTTTGCATTAATTACTTTTGTCTCAACCTTCTATCTCAATTTATTTTCACATCTAGTTCTTGCTTTAACTCCAACTCAGACCATTGTTCACTCTACTGCTATAAATTTCACAACAATAAGGATCTCTTCGACTCTTCACCTTTTTTATTTCCTATTATATTTGATTTGATTGTCCAGCCTTTGGATCTCAATTCCAAGTTTTAATCATGTCTTGAGACTAATTTGGACAAACACACCTTAGCTTTCATTAGACCCTTTCATACCTCATCAACCAATTTTCGAATGAACTGACTTTGATTTTATTTTGTCTATGCCATCCCTCAAATGGAACATCTTGAAGTTGTTGCCCTTCAATCCACTCACCCAACTTTGGCCAGGCTAAATCTACCAGGTGACTTGGGAGGATGTTTATTTCAAGTACTCAACTATAACCACATCCAAACTTGAGAAAATCCACTTCCAGTCCTAGATTCTGAGTCCTTCATGCTCCAAACACAATGACAAGATGACGAGGTCTATAATATTCATCTAAACTGTTACAACATTTTCCAAGATCTTTTTATTGTCGTCTTTGTTTTGCCCTTCACGTTTTGATCGCAACATTCTAAATTTATGGAATTTATTTGTGAGTCAATTCTCTATATGAGTCAATTAATAGGTAAAAAATAAATAAAGCAAGAAAGGTTCAATTTTTTAACACAGTTCGACAGATTCCTATTCCATAGTCTGTGAACTCGTAAGGTGAGTCAACTCATGCAAAACCACTATATTTTGTCTTTCTCAGATTCTTCTAAAGGTGAAGAAACCTTTTACAAAAAGCTTTTGCAGAAAATAAAAGTAATAAAGTGCAAGAAAAACCTTTGCAGAAAATAAAAACAATAAAGTGCGAGAAAAGCTTTGTAACAGAGCTGAAGCTTGAAGGTAAAGACCATAAGCTTTAAATAAAAATAAAATAAGACAATAAATTAAATATAATTTGAGCTGTGAATTAGTAAGAGAAAAACCACTTTATTGCACCGGAATTGTTACTAGACGAGCTCCTGTTGACCCTCCTTTTATAGTCCTCTAAATAACTATTGATAAACCCTAACTGAGTTGTATTAGTTGACTCAATCATGTCATCAATCAACTCAAACTTAGATCATGTAAGATTTATTGTGAACTTTTTTCTTCAGTTGACTAAACACCTTTCAAGTCGACTCGTATCTAAATTAGCTGACGTTGACTTCTCTGAATAATAATGTAAGCTTGTTTTCTAGACAATCACGAATTATGAATCACTATTGAAATTGTTGTTAGAAGCTCCCATTGACACTCCTTTTATAGTCATCTAAATGACCATTGATAAACTCCAACTAAGCTGGATTACTGTCAGCTGACTCAATCATGCCATTTAGTCGACTCAAACTTAGATCACGGAAGACCTCTCTGGCAACTTCTGCCCTCAGTTGACTTAACATCTTTCAAGTCGGCTCATATCCAAGCTAGTCAAACACTTGTCAGTCGACTTCTCTAAATCAAATATAAACTTGTCATCTCTACAATCATGAACTGAGTCATCCTTATTAGTCAACTCTAATTGTACTTAGTTGACTCCAAGCTCAAGTAGATAAAATCTTACTCAAACAGTATTATTTTTGAAATCAGAGCATTAGCTCAACTAATTTCCCAGTTGACTACGTGCAGATAGAAAAATTTTGTTGTTTATATTTGTTATCAGGTCTTTAATTGGCTGCGTAGTCAACTAAGATTTTTGTTTGTGGTTACCTAGATGAGGTGATGTTGTGGAACCTAGCTAAAATCTTTATGACCTCTCTATAAACTTGCTTGTTCATTCCTTCAAGAATATAGTACTTCCATGAGCAAATTGTCCGCATCAACCTTTTCTTTGAGGTAAGTCATGGGGCTTAAGGAGGAGAATGCTAAATTAAAGGAGAAACAAGTTGAGATGGCTGAGCTTGAATACTTTAGGAAGCAGGTTGATGAACTCAATGACTAGTTGATGGATGCCAAGGTGCAGAAAGAGGCCTCATTGAAGTATGAAGAGGATTTTGGACAATGAAAAGTGGGAGCTCATCTCCTACTACAGATAATTTCAGTCGATTTGGTTCTTTAGGTAAGCTTGGTGTAGCCTAGAGGAAAGTAGTTTCTTGACTAGGAAGAGGCCTTGAAGTCAGAGACAGCTAAACATGATAAGCCATCAAGAACCTCAAGCTTGCTCATTACCGTGCTGAGTGAGCAAGATCTGCCAGCATGCTAGGGACTTGGAACTTGACCATTTTCAGTGTCAAACTGATTGGCTTCGCTTAGTCCTCGTTTAACTTGGGCTATGTCCTCTGCAAGTCTCAGGCCATGAGATCCAACCAGGCCATAGGGCACATTTTTTTTAAGAGATATAAAAAGGCTCCTACAGATGAAGAGGTTGAGGGCGGCTAACTCCATTTGCCGATAATACAAGAATTTCTTTGGTTCCTCTTATTCAACCATTGCACCTCAATTTTAGTTTCTGGTGGCTTCATGTCCAAGATAGCTTTAACCTCTTTTGAGTTAACATCAATTCCTCTCTGATAAACCCTAAATCCTGAAATTTTTTTGGACCCAATACCAGTGGTAGATTTCAGTGAGTTCAACTTCATACCTGATTCCTTGAATGCATTAAATACTTATCTAAATTTTTGTGCATGTTCTTTTCTGGTCTTAATCATAACTACCATGTCATTTATATATGCTTCTAAATTCCTTCTGATCATCTCCTAAGCAACTTGTTCATCAATCTTTGATAGGTGACACCCTGTATTGTTCAGGCTGCATTACTTAATAGTAATATGTATCTTTCAAAGCCCTGAATGATGTGTGCAGCTCGTCCTTCTCAACATCATAAATTGGTTGTAACCAAAGAAGCATCTAGAAAGCTCAATGACAAGCCAATTGTGTTGCCTGCCATTTATTTACATGACAGGGGGAAGTAACCTTTCAGACATCCCTCCTGCCTAGTCAATTTCTTTAATCAAGCAGACTCCCAGTAATTGGTTTACTTCATTCACTGCTTGCCTCCTTTCGCTAGCAAATTTCCTGGCCTTTTGATTTGTCTGTTGTGCCTTGGGCCAAATGTATAACCTGTACTCAACCAGTTTTCTTTACTGACCACGTAAAGATCTTAAATTACTTTCACAATATCAGGGTATCTTGGGCCTCAGCTACTAACTTAGCCCCCAGCTTCAGCTTGTTGGTCAAGTGTCCCTAGTTAATGGAACTTTATGCTGATTCTTGGAAACCTGTGTTTTTAAGTCTGCTCCATGAAGCAAAGTTTTCTTCCGAAGAAAATAGGAACTATCGAGTTATTTTTTTGTCTTATATTGTTGGTTGCTTACCAGCTTCTTTTTCTTTCAGCAATGCCAAGCATGGTGACAGGAGTACCATACCTCATTTAAATTTTAGCATCCCTTGTGCAGCATTGCTGCCTATATTCAGGTTTTCAGGTGATGTATAACTTTTGTTTACAGTTTTCGATCTCTTTGTTTACTGCTTCAGTTTCTAGAAATACAAAATCATTATGTTTGTACAGCTGAACGTAACTTCTCGATACTAAAAGTTTTGGACGAGCCCAATGATCTCTTATCTTCTGTTTGGGCATTGCTACCTCCATCCGAATCGCAAAACCCCTCAGATTCACATAAGATCAACCGCGAAAGTAAAGGATCTCGTTTCTCCAAGTTCCTCGCAGAAAAGCATTTGGGTATGGATGCTGAGAAAGGTATAACATATCTTATTAAAGATAAGCCGCCAAGTAAGATGTGATTGAGAATGGAATGGAGATGATGCTGGATTCGGAAGATGCCTGAAGCAGCGGTGCATGAGCTCGTTCACTGCCGTAAAACTTTCGATATATATATTCGGTAGGGAGATGGGATTGTGGATATGGAAGATGTATTCCATAGGATCAGGAGATGTGATGGTCGATTTTGAAGACATGGTCCCTATCTGCAACTTGTATAAGAAAGTCGTCTCAAGCAACGATGGACAGGCTCATTGATAACAAAAGAATCATCCACGGTTTGAAATCAATTTTCAACTTGTAAATTTGTGATTGTATTAATGTGTAATTTTGTGGTTATTTTGATTGGTAAATAATCATACAGAAAGCTCACAGAATGTTGTCACTTTTTCTCTATTCTTATTTCAATCAGGTGACATCAAACATTTAAGGTTCTCTGGTCCTTTCTCCCAAAACTACTCTTAAAATGGATCATTGAAGACATGTTTTGCTTCGCATAGCAATCCTCATCCCACATTGTGTTTGCGCAATCAGTCTTTAGAATTTTGATATTTGATAATATATTTAGATTTGATAAGATTTAATCAAGGATTGATCTAAACAGGATCAAATGTTAATGTTTGAAAGTGAGTTAAATTTAGTTAAATCAAGGTTGATTGAATGATTAATAAAGAAAAGTTTAGTCAGATAAAGATGGATCGGATTATTAGCAAAGAAAAAAATCTAGTTAGGTCAATGTTCATTGAATGATTAGTAAAAGTTTAAACATGTCAAACGTGATTGGATGATTAGTAAAAGTCCAAGAAGACCAAAGGTTGATTGAATATTTGACAAAGATAAAGTTTATGTAGATCAAAGATGATTGAATGTCTAACAAGTGACAAGTCTAAGCAAGTCAAGATGACTAGATGCTTGACAAAAATAAAATCCTAAGCGAGTGAATTTTAGGTGGCGAGAAGTCTCAGATAAGTGAACTCTGAGCAAAAAAAAAAAAAAATCTAGGGGAGTGAACTTGATGTAGAAGACTTGGAGGAGTAAACTATGAGTAAGAAGTAAGTTTAGTAGGTTAGGTAGACTTGTAGAATTAGGTTTATGTATTTGTTTATGTTTTGTAGGAACCTAAAGGAAAGTAAAATGGAGAGTAGAAAAATACAATCCGATAACGTTGGAGCTTCGGACTTAGCTCGGGTTGAATCAAACCTGAACTGATCTGATTGATCGGACAATCGGTCCAGTCAATCAGAAAATCGATCCGTATATCAATTGAGTTTATAGATTGAGTACAAAAAAGTTTTTAAAATTGAGGAAAATTTTAAAAAGGCAAAAAAAGGGGAAAGTTTTTAAATTTTTTTTTAAAAAAGAAAAGCCTTGAAAAAATTCTATAAAAGAGATATTTCAATCTTTTTATAAAGAGAGCTTTCAAAATATTTTTTAAAACGGAGCTTTCAAATATATTTTTAAGGGGAGCATTGCAACTTATTTAAATAATTTAATTTAAAATATATCTTTAAAATAATATTTTCAAAAATTTTTAGAAAATGATTTCAAAATTTTTTTGACAAATATTTTTTAAAAATGGTTTACAATTTTCATTTAAAAATAATTTTGAAAATTCTTTTCCAATGTTTTCAAAATTTTTTAAAATTTATTAAAATATTTTTTTAACTTTTTCAAAAAAATCTGAAATTATTTGAAAATATTTTTTAAATTTCTAAACAAATATGTTTAAAAACTCTGTGCAAAACATGTTAAATATTTTAAAGACATTTTTGTAAATACTTTGAAAAAGCTTTCAAAAATACTTTGAAATTCTTTAAAATTACTTTGAAAAATATTTTCAAAAATACATTAAAAATCCTTTTTCAAAATTACTTTTCAAAAAGACTTTGCAACAATAGTATTGAAAATTGCTTTTTAAAAGACTTTACAAAATTTTTAAAAATAATTTGGAAAGTTGCTTTCGAAAATTGACTTTGAAAATTTTCAAAAATAGAAACCTTAAACTTTTCAAAAATTGGTTTAAACAAAATTTAGAAAATTTTCAAAAATTAGTTTGAAGAATGTTTTTAAATTTTTAAAAAAATTAATTTGAAAAGTATTTTTAAAATGACTTTAAATGTTTTTGAAAACTGATTTAAAAACCATTTTCAAAATGCCTTTCAAATTAATTTGAACAAACTTTCAAAATAAGATGAACACTTTTTTTTATAAAAAATGATTTGAAAAAGGCTGTCAAACTCAAAGATCTTGAAAAACTTTTGCAAATAGCCTTTGAATATTATTTTCGAAAGTGTTTGCAAAAATTTTCAAACTTAGATTTGAAAATTTCTTTGAAAGCTTTTCACAATTGAATTAAAAAATTGATTTTGCAAAAAAACGCTTCAAAAATGAATTTTTATATTGCTTTTTCAAAATATTCAAATTGATTTTGATCGACTGATATTCCAAGTCGTCTTTCAATATTAATTGTTTTAGAAAACTTAATGTATATCTAAGATCGAGTTGGACAGATTAATTGAGATCAATATTTGTTTTACTTATCCCTAATTTTCATGTGCATCAATGGCGAAGAATATATGAGGTTTGAAGTTAAATATTTTTGAATATAAAGGAGAAGAAAATATTTTCAAAAGAAAAAAGAGGATTACTAACATAGTTATTATCTTATTTTATTATTTAATTTTCTAATTTTAAATATATTATCAAATATTAAAACAATAAAAATCATTGATACATAAGAATAAATGATCGAATCTATATTTTTAATGCATGATAAAGGACAAAAAAAAATTGATCTAAAGAAGCTCTAGTGGATTAGAATGACTTAAACAAGTAAAATCTTAAGGATCAAGAGAATCGAACCTTAGATAAGAGAAGTCGTGATCGAACTGAATACTAGACAGTAAAGTCTTAGTGGATCTAGAGTCTTAGTGGATCTAGAGGACTAAACATCAAACACGAAAAATCTAGATGGATTAGCAAGAAAAATTCAAATAGGTCAATAGGACGGCCATTAGACAAAGAAAGTTCAAATATTAACATGCCTAGACATTTGACATGGTAAGAAGTCTTAAATAACAACCAGACAAGGTAAAGGAATGAAGATAATTTTAACTCTAGGACAAGGACAAGGATAGACTTGTAGTTAGACACAAACCTGAACAAGAAACCAATAGGAGTTCCAAAATCAAGATCGACAAACAATTTTAACTATCCTAAAATGATAAATCCCAATCAGTCTTATGGACTCAATCCCTGGGGATGACCGGCCCGGTCCCACGGAAGTTTCCCACCGACCATCAGGGTAAATCGAGAAGCACATACGACAGCCAATCCAGATACTCAACATCCTTTTAACTATCCTAACATGGATTATATATCACCTATTTGTCGAACTAACTTTGTACTGCAGGTAAATTAGTATTCCAAGCGAGCAAAAGGAAATAACAAGCAATCAAGTCCTCGATAAGCTTCGAGTCAGGAAGAAGTCTTGGATAACCAGACAAGGTAAAGCAATGAAGATAATTTTAACTCTAGGACAAGGATAGACTTGCAGTTAGACACAAACCTGACCGAGAAGCCAATAGGAGTTCCAAAATCAATATTGACAAACAATTTTAACTATCCTAACATGGATTATATATCACCTATTTGTCAAACTAACTTTGTACTACAGGTAAATTAGTATTCCAAGCGAGCAAAAGGAAATACAAGCAATCAAGTCCTCGATAAGCTTCGAGGCGAGATAAATTTTGGATCGAGATGAGCACCAACCATGATCCAAGCGATTGAAAAAAAATCCAATCAGTTGATACAACAAAAGGTTATCTAGAGAGAGAATGACATGTAGATTCAAGCAATCAAAATGTAGATAACAGAGACTGAGCATCAGATAACAATCAAGCTGTGAGCGACCAAAACACCTATACGAAAAAAGAAAACATCATAAAATTGCTTTATGCACATTTTTATTTTCTCTCTGCTTCGCTCTTATATTTCCACTCAAGTACACTAGTCTCAAAAGAACAAGATCTTTCAAAACCAGAATATACTTTCATGTGTAACTGCTACGACTTAGACTTGTTAGCTAATCAATCACACAGTAAGAATCAACATGCAGCTTCACTTTCCTATTCAACAAAACTTTTTACTTGAGGGGAAGTGAGAGCATTGCAATTACCATTAAGTTCAATGGCATACGTTACTCCATACGATCCAACTTGGTGTATCGATTGATACAAAACAGAGCTTGGTCCTGCAAATAGAAGATTGGCATGGAGAAGTGAAAATGGCATTGGTCTAGAGACAACCGTTTAATGAGATTCTGAGACCAACAAATCATCGAGGGAGACGTAGTTGCTGTTCTTGAAAATTCTTACAGAAAACTAATGTCGAGGCTTGCAGAAGCAATCTCTCTGATTTTTTCTTCAACGGCAAACTGCTAGGCTAAGAAAATTTCACTTCCACTAGTGAAATATAGAAGAAACAGTCAAATGCAGAGAGAATTGGAATACAATTATAGAAACATACATGGGGAGGCAGAAAATTATCTTTGCAAATTACACCTTAGATAGATTTAGTCATATTTCTCCATTTGTCCTTCAGATCGTGCTGTTAATAGCGAAATAAATAAAGAATAGATGAGAAACTAATGAAAAAAAAAGGCTCTTTCTGCCAATATAATGAGAACATGAGTACCTCAGTTCTTTTACTAAATATTTCAGAGTGGCTTGCCTTTATGAGTTTCCAGTTCCCAGCACCATACCTTTCATCATAGAGATTAGGGATGTAAGAAATAAGAAAGCCATACATTTAAATGAATAATTAGGAAAATTATATGAGTAGACCTTGTATGTTATGAATAGGTTATACAAAATGAGAATATTAGTCGACTAAATATAAGAGTGAACCACTGCTATTTAACTTGAAATTGAATATTAACACTTACTGCGCGACAGCATTTCTTAGAGTCATTTCCTCCTGTGGATTCCATATCCTTCTTCTCCTCTTGAAAAAAAATCCTTCACCTGACCTATTGGGTTTCAATTTGTTCATTTCCTTCCCTCGATGTAGGGATTGTCCAGATTCGGTTTCACCAGAATCCCACTGTAGATGCAAGAGGTTGTTAAACAAGGGGCTGAGCAGGAAAAACAAGCATCATTGTCATCTCCCTATGAAACAATAACTTTGTAATATTGTGGTTGATAATAAAGTTCATCAAGCTCCAGAGTGTGAAAACATATCCCCACCAATTTTTTCTAATCCAACATGTGCCTCAAGTTCAAAGTCAGTGCAAAGGGTCTTGAACAATGGCATCTCCCTTAAGCTACTAGTTTCTCATGCCCACATTCTGAAATATACAAGTAGTTAATTGTGATTTCATCTGATACTTTACCATTAACATTGTGACCCAGCTGCTTCTAGTGCAGGCCATTACCATGAAAAAAATTAATCATCAATGCAACAAGCACTTTCAGAGAGCGGAGTGTTGCAGCTCAAACTTCATATTGAGTGGGGAATTCATGTAGATAGATTTATTTTGAATATGACATGAGCTTCAGAAATTATTAGAGGACTCTATACGAAAGCTCAATAAAAAGTTTAAATTCTCTTTATGCAAATTGGGGAATAACATCTTCTGGCACAGGAGACTATGAGGTACTCCGAAAAAACAAATGTAAGTCATTGAGCAAGAGTGAGTGCAAGTGATTAAAACATGATAGAAATGAGCAATCGTCAATTATATCTTTCCTTGAGAATAATGTTTCCAAAAGGGCTGCCAAAATTATAGGAGTGTTACATGGCAAATAGTGTTATTGACCTGGGCATCTAAGGAGGATATTATACAGGCTGCACATGGCAGAAAATAGAGATCTTGTGAAGCATGAATACATGATTTTAAAAATCATTATGTACATATAATTAAATCACTACATAAGGACTAATACCTTGAATCTGGGAAATGAAACAAATGTGGAAGATACAGCACAATCAAACACAATTTGCTTGTAGGAACACAGGTAGATAGAGAAGGGTATTGATGAGTAGAGTTTTGTGATAACACAGACTGTGCTTGGTCATGAGCACTCACACACATAGCCAATGTACAGTGAGTTTTTACTACTCTTCTCCATCAATGTTGACATATGATTCTAATGCAAACTAAGAGGTCTTTTATACAAATTGTGAGCAATAGCTTTGTACAGTTTGTATTTACTTATCTTCTCGGGGGTGGATCCTCCACATTATATCACTATTTTTCAATATTTATTTGTGTTAGTTATCTTGTTGTTTATGAGGAAGTTCTCGACAACGGGTACATTGTTCAAATATGTTGCTTCTACCACTATAGATAAAGATTCCAGTGTTGTTTTGTGGTGGGGATGATGTTCACACTCTAGACCATCCAATTCACTCTAAAAAGAGCAATTTGAGGTAGAATATTCAAACATTACCTAGATAGGATTGGTCCTACAAGTCAATAATATACCAAGAAATGGTGATACAGTGGCCCCAACCAAGTTTTTTTATTGCATTATTACATGCTCTAATTAAATGTCATTTTTCGCACATCATACTAGCTTAAGCAGTCTAGTATATATTTTTTTCAATGGCTTGCATGATCATGTGTTGTGTTTTTAGTTGAATTATCCATAAGGTATAAATGATGATTATTCCATACTCTTCACTTGATTTGTTTAAATGTTAACAAGAAAAAAAAGGATTTATAAGGGCAAACCAAGCTCCGCAAAGACTTGAACAAGGAAAGAATTTGAATAAATCTTTAATAGAAGCATTAGAATTGTTAAAGGTACTATAGATGAGTCCCTACCTCATATGTTGAAGCGGTTGCATTCCTGTCCATCAAACTGCGCTTCTTAGTTTTAAAACCATCCAAACTGGTAGTGGTGTCAGCATCTGAAAAGTTGCATCTAGGTTTTTCATCAGACAGAGAAACTTTCTTGGAAAAATCCGTCTCATCATTGTTGTTTGTAGCATTCGCATCAGATGGAAATGGACTAGAGTGTTCTAACCGGAACTCATCATTGCTATTTTTATCATCGCCACCACCCTTTCCTCGAGAAGTTGGGGAATTGTCGATGGAGAAATCTTGCTCTACAGCAACCATTCCATCTTCTCCATGATTTTCCCTAGAAATACACCCTGCCAACTTAAATCCCTTACTGCTCCCATCTGAATATCAATTGCTGGTGTCAAAAGCTAGTTAATTTACCATAAACAAATGAAAAGGTTCACCCATCTTTGTATAGGTCAGGGGTTACCTTGGTTGGACAGAACCTTTGATCCGGATGCGTTCATCTTGCTTGGTGCGCGATGCATTTCGGCATCATTTTCTGTTGGTTGGAACTTACAGGACTGCAAAGTTTTGATCTTTCCTTGCAGTGCTCTCAAAGATCTGTCAAGGTCGCTTGATGCCCTGCTATCTTCACTCTCCCAGCCCAGGACTGCTTCCGCGGCAGCCTCAAGAAACGTCGGACCCATCTCCTTCCCCGCCTCCTCCACAAAAACCATGACAGCCTCCAGAGCCGATTCCTTAGTCTCTCGCCGGCCCAATTCCTCCCTCAATGCAGGATCCACTACTGCGGCCTCCATCTCCTTTCTCGCCTCTCTCATCGCCGGAGACACCAATTCCGAGACCTCCGACCGTTCGAGGTCAGACACCTTACAGTTCCATATCCTATTGACTGCGTCGAAGAACTCGGCGTCATTGTCAGAGGAGGACGAGGAGACAGAGCGGCGGCGGAGGGGAGCGACGGTGCACTCGACGGCGACAGAGGCGAAGGCAGGAAGTAGGGAAGGGAACCGCTGGAGACGGTAGAGGTGCTCGAGGGTCTGGAGCGTGCTGAGGGAAACGGATCGGCGGGACAGATCGGCAGAAAGGCGACGGAGGAGGAGAGAGGCCTCGAGGCGAGAGGAGAGCGGGAAGGCGACGGGGAGTGCGATCAGGCACTCTCCGGCGAGGGCGGTGGAGAAGTCCGAGCGGCGGAGGAGGAACTCGAGAATCGACGACGCTACCACCGAATCCAGCGTCTCGCACATCGCGGCGGAGAGGGGAAACGGAAGGGAAACGGTTTCTTCCACTAGATGACCGCATATTTAATGCCTAGTGGCTTCTCTCGCAAGATACTAAATTAATATTCTGACCTGAAAAACCTACCCTAAAACCTACCCTAAATAAGAAAAAAAATTAAATTAAAATAACTTTCCTTTTTATTTGTGATCAAAATAATATTTTATTTTATCTTAATTTATTTTTATTTTTAAAAATATTTTTATAATATTATTATAATAATTATGAAATCATAATTATTATTAATTATAATAATTATAATTTCAAAATTATTATAAATATATAATTATAATAATTATGACATAATAATTATGGTATCATAATTATTATAATATAATATTAATAAAATAAAAATATTTATATTTATATTTATTATAATATAAATATTTTATAGTAATTTATATTATAATAATTATAAATTATAAATAGTAATTGTGCCAAATCTATTGGCTTAATAGGTAGATTTCTCTTATCCTTTGAGCTACTGTGGAAATCATAAAAAGACAAAAAAAAAAAAATCTTAAAATTTTCAAATTGTTCAAACCTATTGTATTTTTTTATATAAGTAAAAAAAATTGTATAAATAATAAATCTAAGAGTACACAATAATCAGGAATGAGAAGTGATTCATGTCTGATAAATTAGCATATCTAAATACACTTCTAATGTCCTACATACATGAATATGCACGCTCCTATAAATCCTCTCACAATCCAACTGCCCCTCATTAAAGAAATTGCGATTACATACTCTCCATACAAGGTGAATTAAAGAAGACAAAGCAAGATGTCACGTCTTTGTCAGTAGTCGTCCACCTTTATAGCACTGCCCATAGATCTGAAGCGTCTGTCGGTAGGCAGACCATCTACTATTTCATGTGAAACCAATCTTTTATCCTTCTCCATAAATTTGTGATAGGCGAAACATCTAAGGAATAGATGCTCCTACGTCTCCGACACTTGTTTATAAAAAGTGCACTGTCGATTCTCGAAATAGTCTTGCCTGTCTCTAGTTGAAAGATGTCTCAGTGCTAACATCCAAATAGTAATTGTATGGTTGGGTTGAATATAAGGTTTCTACACTGTCTACACTCAAGGTTTTTTAGGGTTAACCTGTCTAAAGAAATCATAGGCTTTGGCCACTCTACCATCCTACTTAAACCAATCTGTCATCCTCTACATAGCATCCACTGACGACCCAACAGTCAATAAGATGAGATCTCAGATATGCAGTAATTACTTGATTAGTGGAGAATCTAAGTGCACTGCTTCCCAAGTCCAGACATCCACTCTCCTCAAGTAGATGTGGTGCATCCACTTGATCTATAGAGCATCCTCCTTGACTTTATCCACTAGAGCACCTTAGCCAGAAGGGCAAGGTTCCAAGCTCATAGGTCGTGAAAACTCAATCCATCCTCATCTTTAGATGTGAACATATCTACCAATGATACCGAGGGTGTTGTGACGTCCACATAAAAGATCTGTAGCTTCTATAAATACAAGCAATGATGCCCATGGGGATAGAAAAAATCGAAAGCCAAAAGTCCTCAGCCCTTGTAGGACAGACATGATTAGCTGTGCTTTGCCAAGGTAAGACAAAATCTTTCGTGGTCAAGCATTGATCCATCAACCCAGGGAGACAAAATTTTATCAATCTTAAGTAGAGCTAGAATTTTTTATGAAACTCAACTAACAAAGTTATTATCAAACTTTTTTCAATACATAAAATTTATATTATTTTTTATTTTAATATATTATAAATAATTTAAAATTATAAAATTTATAAATTACTATATTTTTTTATATAAATGAAAAATTAAAAAATAATTTTATAATTAAAATTTACACAAATTAATAAAAAAATTTATTAAAATTTAGTTATTTATTTTTAAATCTTAAATAAATATAAAAACAAATTTTAATAAATAAACTAATAAATTTATTTAGGACTATCTAACTCATTTACCATCCTAATTGGCTGCATTTTTTAATTTTTTTTTATTTATTTAGAAGGCACTAAAAATGTAATTTGGTATAATAAAAATGGAGAATTTGTTTAAATAAAGAGAGGCCTCTGACCTTCGCTTTCGTCCCCGTCGCAGCCGCCGCTTCCATAACCGCCGCCGCCAACGACGGTTGCATGAGTAGCAGATTGAGATGTTGAAACCCTTGTCCAAGGCAACCCTCGATTCCTCCCCTCATCCAACGGGGGAGGTCGATTCACACGCTGTCGCCGCTGATGGTGATGGCGACGCTGAGTCTCTGCTTGAACACCAGGGCGAGCGAGACGAGGAGGACGAGGAGGACGAGAAGGTGGTGGAAGAGGAAGAAGGGGAGGAGATGGAGGAAGATGAGGCAGGAGGAGGAAACGAGGGAGAAGGAGGCTCCGATTTGCTCAGAGACCAAGACGATGGTTTGTCCCTTTTACCGATCTTTCATCTTCTATATTTTAAAACTTTTTCTATTGATTCCTCTGATATTGTCTATTACTGAAATCCCCTCATGCCCCTTATTGGGCTTTGAACTGCTAGAATGTATGCTTTAATTTACAGCAAATTGGCAAAGGTTATTTCCGTAGTTTTCTGGCAGATCATTGAATTTATGAAGGAGTGATAACTAGTCTATAACATGTTCTGAAATCCTGAACATTGAACATCTGCATTTATTTTGCCAGTATCAGGTACTTTTTTAGTAAAATCCACTTGAACAACTACTAACAGCAGTTAAAAGCTATGGTTTCTTTTTCATTTAGATGCACAATTCTTGGAAGAGCTTATACCCTTTTATCTAGCCTAACCGTGGACTGTTAGGTTTGAGTTCTTAGTTTCTTGCCTAGGTTTCATCACCTGGCCGCACCATTCCACTATTAAAAGGGTTCTTTTTTAAAGCAAACATAGGTTTATGAGTAGAAGTATTAAACTGAATTATGATCAATTTCATCCATCTTAAGATCAACTTGAAATAATAGCACATGTTAAAATTACAATAGAAGTTATGCTGTCTATTTTTTCTTCAATTTTCTATTCTAGGTCTTTATCACATTACCATTTATATTGTTTCATCTAGCCAATACATTTTTAGTGAATTGTAATAGTACTTTCTAATGAAGACTTAGTAGAACCTTTAGTGAAGTGGTGGTGCTTCTCATCACCTTGCTTTTAGATCATCAAAGGGAAATGTCTTGCTCTTTGATCAAGAAGGTTTTTTAGTCTTGCTTAACGAGTAAGTGGAGCTTATCCTTTGAAAGTTGGCAAATGCGATTATGGTGTGAGAGTTTTGGCATGAAAAGATGTGATTAGGCGATAGATTGCTCCACGAGTAGGATTGTGTAAGAGGACACTTGGATTCTTTGAAGTAGTGCCCTATTCTCGAAAGAATTTTTTTAATAAATGATTGCTAGCATGAGTTTGTAGATGTTTGGGTGATTGCTTGTTGAGTACTCACCCTTGGCTTACTATTGTAGAGGTGGTTGCGATAGCATAGCTGTTAGGTGATCACAAGTTACGAGCGTAGTGGGTAGGAGATGTATCCATTATGGATCAAACAACAGTAGCTAGGCAAGCTTGGGTTGGTGAAGAGTTGATGGCTTGTGTGGAAGTTATACCAACAGTGGATAGGGCACACAATAGGGAAGTACATGAGAAAAAAGAGGGGTGATATTGTGGAAATCGACTTCCTCGTTGGACATTGATGATGAATCTCCCTTCCATTGTATAGATGGACCTGCATAGATCAACATATGTCAGAGGGCGCTAGAGATGTCCGACAAAGCTTCTTTAAGGCTTAAGTTAGTCTCCAAGGGAGAGTTTAGGAGAAAAAAAATGAAATTAAGAAAGAAAAAAAGTCAGAGAGAATGAGGGAGCTAGTTTACAGCAATCCCCTAGTTTTACCTCTTTTATATGACTAGACTCTATCAATGTAGGTCTTGCGGTAGTGGTGATGGGATTCTAATTAAGATTGGTTGGTCTTGTCAAGGCCATACCTTTTGACGACCTTCTGCAATCCGTAGTGGCAAGGTGTGTGCCTCATTCTAACCCATATAAGCAGGAACCATGCCTTGCAAGATCCAAGTAAGGTCATGACTTGCTCTTGTCAAGGGCATGCTTGTGATGGGCCAGGGGTCCGTTGCCTTTTTGGGATTAGACTCATTGTAAATGGGTGGATAGGGGTTCAAAGGGGCAAATTATGCATAAAGTTGTGTGAAGTTTCAATTCTGAATCAGACGGTTAGGAAGCCGAGCACTGTGGAGTTGAAAAGGCGCTTGGGCGGCTAAGCCCTCTGGCAATCAAAGGGGCAGTTGGGGTGCTTGGGAGCATTATAGAGTTGAAGAAGTGCTTAGGAGATTGATCCCTCTGGCAATCGAAGGATCGCTCAGGATACCAAGCATTTTGGAAGAGGAAAGGGGGGCTTGAGAGGTCGAGTGCTTAGAAGCTAATGTGGTCGAATGCCATGTGTGCCGAGTTGGTCGATTGGTCTATTTACATGGATTTGAGTCATGTGTGTGTTGAGTTGGATGGGGGATCATTCATGGGGTATCACAAGTCCCTCCCTTAAGTTGGGTAAGGAGTGGAGTTGAATGAGACCCAATTCTTTAGGGGATGGAGAGATTGGCGAGAATGCTAATATGTAGAGTTGTAAATTAACAAAACATTCGTGAGTAAGCTTGGTGTTCGGATTAGTAAAAGTATTTTTATGTTTGTTCAATATACATAATGTTAATTAAATGAATAAGTTTTAACAATTCATTAAACTTAATGAATAAGTTTGAACACATATGTGTTCAGCTTGTTAATATCCATGAATAGAGATTGTGAATTGTTCATGAATAATATTTATGAACAATGTCCGCGAATGAATCTTATGAATCATATTTATCAATAAAATTCTTATCAACTTATAAATAAATAAATAAAAAAGCTTTGAAAATGAACTAGAAAGCTTGTAATATCATATAAGTTTAATGTAAAAGCTTCAAACAATCAAACGAGCTTGAAATAAGAACTTGATAACACTTAAATGAAGCAAGCTTAAGCCAAGCTCGAACAAACCTCAAGCTAAAAAAAAGAAGTAAAGCGAAGCTTGAACAACCATTTCAGTAGTTTGGTTCCTTTAAGGCTTGACTTGGTTTGGCTCAATTACCTTATCAAATAAGCTTTAATAACACAAAGCTTGGCTGGACTTGGTTTGTTTACAGCCTTACTGAAGTATCTTCAAAATTATGGGGCCTTGTCCCATTACATCCTGATACAAGCTCCTTATAGCGGATGCAATAAAGTAGGGCACATGATCCACCTGCTTTTAATGCAACTGTGTTGGTTGTCCTTTCCCAAGCTTTGTTGCACTGTTTGACACGATGTCGAGACCTTGATGCCCATCTCCACCATCAGATTAGAGAGGATCCCCTTTGTAAATATCGTGGAAATCCACTTCCCACAGTGCCAAAATGATATCACAGAAATCTGCTTCTTTGCTAGACATTGATGAAGAAGCACCCTTCCATTGCGTGGACGGACCTGTGTAGATCAACACATGTTAGAGGGTGCCAGAGATGTCTCGTAAAACCGCTCTGATGCGAAAGTTAGTCTCCAAGGGAGAGCTTAGAAGAGAAAAAATAGAATGAAGAAATAAAAAGAGTTGAAGTGAATGAGAGAGCCAGTTTGCAAAAATCCGCTGTTGTAGTTGGTTTTACCTTATTTATATTACCTGGGCTCCATTAGTGCGAGCCTTTCGATAGCAGTGAGGCATGTTGATTAAGACCGATTGGTCTTGTCAGGGTCATACCTTCTCACAGTCTTCCACAATTTGTAGCGGTAGGGTGTACACCCCTCTCTACCCCGTATAAGCGAGAGCATTGCCTTGCTATGTAAGGTCATGGATTGCTCCTACGAAGGGCATACCTGTGATGGATTGGGATATGCTGCATTTTTTTGGGTTCAGATCCATCATGCAGGGGTGTATAGGGGTCTACGCTTTTTGAAGGGGCAAATTATGTATAGATCCGTGTGAATCTATGATACTGAATTAGGCACTCAGGAAGCCGAGCACTATGAAGCTGGAGAAGCACTTGAGAGGTTAAGCCTTCTAGAACTCTAAGGGACATTCGAGTGCTTGAGGTGCCAGGTGTTGAGCTGAAGAGATTCTCAGGTGGCTAAGCCGTTTGGCAGTTGAAGGGGCACTCAGGGTGCTTGGGATGTTGAGCATTCTAGAAAAGGAAAGGGGCACTTGGGAGGCTGAATGCTTGGAAGCTGACGTAGTCGGATGTCATGTCCCTCGGGCTAGCTAACAAGTCTACTCATGTGGATCTGAGTCACATGAGTGTTGAGCTGAATGGGGGATCATTCTCAGGTTATCAAAGGGAGAAGAGAAATGATTGTTATGTTAAAAACTAGATCAGAAGTCTCCTAAAATCTACCTTGTAATTTATTCTTAAAGAACAATGTAGCTAGAGAAGATTGAACTAAGAGAAATTTAACTGACTTTGAATTTGTGATTATTTTCTCTTGAGTTGCAAATGGTTTAATTGAGGTTAACGAGCTACTCTTGTGTGTGATTTAACTGAAGGACGAAAAGAAGGCTAGAGGGGTGTGGTGGTGGGGGAGGGGGGATGGTGTCTTTTAACTTCTACAAGGATTAGTTCGCTGTGATAAAAAGAAAGACAAGAATAGAAATCAAAACATAAGCTGAAATGTCAATAACAAAAATAATATGAACAACTCAAACCTTTATATAGTTTATCCCCCGACTTCTATTGCATTCCACGACCTATGACCCTTTGGTAGGCCACTCCTTGAAATCTACTAATTTTCTCCTTCTCTTCTGGCAGTGATGACACCTTTTACAAAAACCTTCTTTACAAGAAAAATACTTAGAACAAAAAATGGTTATAATAAGAGTAAGACAATGGAATGGAGACAAGAGACTTTAGTAGAGTATCAATGTTTTGAATGTTTCAATTTGTAGCCTTTAAGCCTCTATAAATAGCCTTCAACAAGTCTTTCACTCAACCTTCAAAATAAGTGTTCTATTCTAGTTCAGTCCATTATTTTGTGCTTCCAGTCAACCAAATTATTCCTTGCAACTGCTTTACCAGCCACATTTGTCGACTATCTGTTGCCACCAGGTGATTGATCGCCATTGGAGCTTTTGGATTCTTGCCATTCCATTGTAACCATTCAATTACTTAAGTCGACTCAAGATCCCATTAGTCGATTGATCAACCATTTTGTGATAACAAACAACTATTTCTTTAGTCGATTTAAGATACCTTCAATCGGCTCATTAATCGATTGCTCATCCTATTAGCTGACTCATTAGTCGAATGGGGGATCATGACTAAGCTACTTCTAAGACTTTAGTTTGAGTCTAATCTAACCCTCGATTAGCCTATAGTTACATATGCTCTCACACTCATCTTTGCCTGAATGAAACCTACCAAGAGTCCAAAGAATATTTTAAAAGTCTTACTTCCGATCTTGCTCTTTTGCCATGTCTAGCTCTTTTCCCATGCATCCATGTCCTGCTCTTTTGCTATGTATCCAGGCAATCTAGACCTGTCAAGAGTTATATTTGCCAAGCATTTGATAAACGTTGATCTACTAGAACTTTCGTTATTACACCTATAACACTTGTGTCAAGCATCTTGCACTTGACATAATTCATTACTAGCCCCAACATCAAAACTTATTGCACTAACAATCTCTTTTTTTTCACATTTGACATGATTTTAGTTAAATAAAAAAACGTGATAAATGTATGAACTTATAACTCCCCTTTAATAAATCAAGGTCTTTCTTATCTTGACTTTTCTTCTTCCTTTTTGCCATACATTAAATTAAATAAGAGTATATGTGTATAATAATAGTATGTTTTTATGAGTAAGCCTCCCCCTTGATTTAAACCCTTCTATATCAAGCTAAGGATGCACCAATAATTTTATATATAGACCTTTAGTTCTAGTATTATTTCTTTTGTTTCAGAATATAATAAAAGTATATGATGTTTTGGAAATATGATGAAATTTTTCAATGTTTCAATTTCATTTCTTGTTAATAGTCGATTGGTGCACGGTGACTTGATTGAGATTGTGAAATTATTTTTCACTGGAATTTGAAAAAATTGTAGAAATTTCAGTAAATGTTAGAAATTGAAGAAATTTCATATACATGTTTGTTTTATAAAGTTGTATAAAAGAAAAATATGCTTTCATTAAAATTTATTATTTCTATGTAATTTAGCATATTGATACAAAATGCTGAATTTCTTTAATAATTTACCTAATGTTTGTATCAAGTATAAGAGAGCCCAATGAAGTAGGAGGAACCATATAACCAACCTCACCTAGTGGGATAAGACTTGCTTGTTGTTGTTGTACCAAGTATAAACTTTATCATTAATATGTTCTATTTCCAAATTTATGATGATTTTAATTTATGTTTTAAAGGAATATTAATTAAACATGTCTTTCCATGTCATTTTCACGATCTTTATAAATTTAATGATATTTGATCCACTTACATGCATCGGTATGCTGAACTAAAAACCATTATAACATCTCACATCGCTTCTAAGCTTTTCAATACACAACCATTGATATCTTTAGGTTATTTATAATTTGAAATAAGGTTAGAATTCCTATCTATGTGATTATATAAGTCTATTATGATATATATGCTTAGTTTATGATACATATACCAAGTTTTATACAAAGTGATGAATGTTCCACTTTAGGAAGAGCTTTGGAAAATATGTGGGTTGGATTTGATTTAAACTCAACTTAATTGAGTTTTATATCTCCTCTTAACATTACCACATGATCTCTGAGAAAATGATGCCAAACCTCTATATCTGTTATTCTATAATGATGAATCAGTTTTTTCTTAGGGTTATAGTTTCTATATTGTCACATAGTATTTGTACATTTTTATATTCTGATCCATACTCTTTTAAGGTATGGTTTATTCATAATATTTGTGCCACACATTCACCTATTGCTATTTATTTGACTTTAGTGGATGAGATTACAACACAATGTTGTTTCTTACTATTCCAACTAAAAACTGTAGAAACTATAGTTCCTTCAATTGCACTTTTTCTATTTAGCTTACTTTCTGCATAGACGGAGTTGGAATATTCTTTTAGATTTAGAATATTGCTTCTAGGGAATCATAAGCCTACGTTTATAATTCCTTAAGATATCTTAATATTCCCTTTACGATTGCTTAATCCTACTCTTTTGCTTATAATTGGTATCTAGCATATAGTCTAACTGTAAATAATATATCCGGTTTACTAACAATTAAGCGTTCCCCATTTGGAGGAAAATTCCTGCAAATACGCCGTAGCTGAGGATCGAACCGCGGGTCCCTAGGTCACAATCCGGATGTCCTACCGTTGCACCATTGCCCCGGGGACTAGAGTAGACTACCAATTATGCTTCTATCGGGTTTTAAATCGATTTCTTTTCCATTTAGATCATCATCTAATCTAACATTTGTTGCAATTGGATTTTCATTCGAAACCTTTTATAGTTCCTTAGTATATTTGGATTGGTGAATATGTATTCCCTCTTTTGTTTACTTAAAAATTTTAATTTTCCTAGCATGCCCATTTCAAATTCTTTTTCTACAAGTGTTATAAATTCATTAAGTAGGATTTTATGTGTTGATCCAAATATTATATCATCCACAAATTTGTGCAATGGGTACTTCCTCTCCATGTCTTATTAATTTGTCTCTGTTTTATCTATATAATTTTTTTTAGCTTATACATATGATTTAAATGTCAGTGGTTGATTTACATGGACTTCTTCTTTAATAAATTTGATATAATTTGAAGCCTTAATATGCAACAAATGCTAAAAGCATCCATTAGGATTTTAATTGAGCTAGGGTGCATTTGTTTTATCATAATATAGTCCCTCTATTTGACTAAATCCTCATGCTACTTATCTTATTTTATTTCTAATTATATTATCTTTTTCATCTACTTTACTTTTAAAGACCATTTAGTATCTATAATTAAGCCACCTTGAAGTCTTAAAATTATTTCTCATACTTGGTTCTATGGTAAATTGTTTTTTTGTAAGCATGTATAAGCTGAAAATATTTCATAATTATGAGGTATCATAGCATACCTAGTTTTTACAAAAGTTGAATATTTTTGTAGAAAGTTATTTTTTGTTTTTTTAAAAAAAAATATGTTATCAATATATAAAAGGGTTCGAATCCTTTGTATTTTGGTGTTTGAGTTAATACAATTTTCAATTTAGACATAGTCTCAAAGCCATAATCTTTTTCTTTTTTCTCTTTATAACCCTTATCTTTTAAAATCTTTTTTTGTTATTCTTGCTCATTATAGGCTTTTTTGTCCTTTTTTTTCTTTTCTTCTATTTTAATTTTTTCCTATTTCCTTCATACACATTTAATTTTGTAATTCACTTTCTTTTCTCTTCTCTCCTTGTCATGATACATCGTTTCCTCTATTGCATCCTCCATGTAATTATTGTCATTTCCATTTTTCACTGTTTGTTCCACCACCATTATTAATTTCTCATTCTTCTTTTACCGATCTTCATAGTTGAATTATTCCCTTTTTGTTCTACCTTCATTGTTAATTTTTTCCATTACTGATCTTCATACAACCTTTATTGTATAATTCAGGATAAGGATTCAGGGAAGAACATGCTAAAGAATATGATGGACTTTACTATATTGAAACATTAGGACAATTGAAGATTATTAGAGACAAGATACGTTCCTCCTTAATTTTAGGACTTTTGGCTTCACCACCATCGACTTGGACACCTATCATTTAGAATTATTTAATTTTTATTTCCATCTTTATTCCAAAATATAGATGTTGAGAGGTTTTATTGTGAAATGTGTGAGCTTGCTAAACACAAACGTGTGCCTTTGCTAGTAAGTGACAAAAGCTCTTTCTCTTTTATCTCATTAACAGTGATATTTGGGGTCTTTTTACTACTAATATTTTTAGGCAAAATGATTTGTGTCATTCAAAAATGTAAATTTAATGTTAGCTATATCTCATTTCTTTTATTCTATGATTAACAACCAATTTGGGGTTTATATCAAATGTTTTAGGAGAAGTAATTGTTTCAACCATTCATCTTATAAATCATTTGCATTTAAAATCCTAAGGCTCAATAGTCCAAAGGAAACACTCCCAACATTCTCTCTATACATACACTATAAACAAACTTGTTCGTTCTGAGGATATTTGGATGTGCTATTTGTTCATGTGCATAGTCAAGAATAAAGGGAAGCTAGATTTAAGGGCGTTAAAATGGTACAAGTGTTATCTGAACCCAACATCAGTCGAACTGCTCCACTTGAAATTTAACAAGAACAACTAAGTTTTTATCCCACTAAGTGGGGTTGGCTATATGGATTCTCCTATGTCATTAAGCTTAATCCCCTACTATATCTTTATTTATATATAAATGAATTTTATCTGCTTTATCATTGTTAGCTAAGTCTTCTTTAGTATTTTCTCTTCCTCGATTAATGTGTATTTGTCATGTTCTTTCATTGCCTAATTGAGATATATTGATCATCTAAATACATATAGGTATCATCTTAAACACATCTCTCAGAGTTTTCCTTCAATAGGTACAAACTCGATTTTCTTTTTAATATTCTTATTTCTTATTCTATCCATCCTCCTATATCTATATATCCATCTTGACATCCTCATCTTTGCGACTCATCTCTTGCTCGTGTGTTCACTTCATAGCCCAACATTCAATTCCATATAACATAGCACGTTTAACTGCCATTTTGTAAAAACTTTTCTTTAAGCTTTAGAAGTACCTTATGATCGCAAAGAACACCTGACACCTTCTATTTTAACCATCTTACTTGTATCCTATATAAAACATCTTTATCAACTCTTGCATCTTTTTGCAAAAAAGATCAAAGAAACTTAAAGCTTTCAGTTACAAGTAACTTGTTATTTCCTATCTTAACAATTGTTTTGCTATGTCTACTATTGTAATCTTAAATTTTATATATTGTGTCTTTACTTTTTTAAGCCTAAAGCAAACAATTTGTACTATGGTAACGTGTTTTGGATGTGTCTAGTGAGTTCATCTATAACCAGTGTAAAAAGATATAAACTTAAAGTTGATGTTGAAATAATCCTATTTTTATAAGAACGTTTCAGTTAACTTGTTAGTGTTTGTAAGGTTTGCTTCCGATACTTTTTAATCAATTGTTTAAGAAAATTTATAACTTCCATTGTCGACCTTGACATGAATCCAAATTGATTTTTAATCACCTTGGTCTTCTTCCTTAATCTTTTTTCTATCACTCTTTCAAAATTTTATTGTACGACTCATTACCTTAATACCCTTATACTTCGCACAATTGATAAAAATCTCAAGGAAAACTAAGAAAATGGTTTTAAATTTTCACTAGTTGCACAAAAATGTAATTTTATATTTATCAAACAATATATATATATATATATATATATATATATATATATTCACAATGTATGGAACTATAATGAAAATTTCATGAATAACCATAGAAAATAGTGAATTATTTTAAATTTTAATTTTTAATCATAGTGGATTGAACTATTGAATAAGTGATTTAACTAAGTAAATTAGATAGCAAGATGGAGAGAGTAGTTTTTTTTTAAACATTCATTAAACCATATTATCTATTTGAAATGTAGCTAATGTTTCCAAAGGTTCATACTAATTCTTTGAACCAACGGAAACTATAAAAAAACAATCTTCAAGGAAGCATGGAAGCTTTCCCCTATGCTGACTGTAAACACACTAATTTCATTCCACCCTATCCAAGGACGTTTGAGCTTCTATATGTGAGAAGTTAACAAGGACAAAAAAATGAAAGTGCAGATTTTTTTCATTCTAGCATTACAAGTAAGTTTTTATATATGAGAGTACATCAGATGGAAAGCATACACATATAGGCCAACCATACAACTAAACTTAACATAAAAGGGTGAACTAATAACAAACCATATAATACAATTAACAAAAGAGGTCAAACTTAATTCAATAGAATAGTGAAGTAGTCACTAAAAAAACGAGTTACTAGGCTTCACTATATGTTGTGGAGAAGTCGACCAAGAATCCCAATGAAAGAGATCAACCAAACAACCATAGACGATAGCACTTAGTGGTCATTGGCTCACTGATGATGATGAGGGAGCAACCATGAATTAGAGATGAAGGTTAGTGGAATGAGAAGAATAAAAGCTAGTCATGGCTTGTCGATAATGGATTTAAAATGGAATACCCACCCCTCTTGTTCGTTAGGATGTGCTACGATGAAGATGATTAATATTGAGAATTTGAGATGGGAGGGAGAGAGGCAGAGCTAGGAAGGCCAAGGGGAGGCCACGGTACTATTACTTTTTGTTCAATTTTGTATTTTGTATTTTTGTGTAATGTTAGAGGTTTTTTTAACTAGCTTAGGAAATTGATAGCTATCCTATAGAATTGGTAGGGGGCTTAAGAAATTGAAACATGTATAATATTATAAATTAAACATCATCTCTATCATTTACACTTAATCATCAAAATATACCTATAGACGGTAAGTAATCCTATTTAATATTGTATTAATCATTTGAGTTTAAATTGAGTTCATCATAAATTAATTAATGATGATCATGATAATTATTAATGCAATTTATTAAAAATATAGTAATTAGTGTTAGTTGATTGTTAAATTTTATTATTATTATTGGACCAATTCAACATTTATATATATATATATATATATATATATATATTTATATATATATATATATATATATATATATATATGATTTATTTAGATAAACACAACATAGTTAATCATAAATATATTTTTATAAGCTAACTAAATTAACATATCATTTGACTTATATATAAATAGAATTAAAGCCATATTTATTTTGATGATAAATATATGTTTTAATGTTACATGAATACATTATTATTTAAATAAGATCTAAAACAAAAAGTGTCTAACAATATAAATTTTTATTCATCAATGTCTTCATCATCATCATGAAAATATTGACTAGGACCCTTAATTGGATCAACGGACTGGTTACTCATTGACTCGATTAGATAGGCTGGAACTGTAGTCGGTCCGTCTAGGGACGGTTAGTCTGGCCCGAAATTAACCATGATTGTTACTGTCGGTTCACCATTTTTTTAAGCAGTTCTGATTATTGGATGATTTTTTTAAATTTGTTCAGATTATTTGATCATTTTTCGATCAACCATTGTTTTCCCAAACTGTCTAAATAGGCTATTCCATTTCATTATTTTATATCAGCTTCTTTACTCTTGTCTTTTAATTCAGAAATCTCGATTGTTTTTAACTTTAATTCTTCAATTTAAATGAAAGGAAGTTCACCTCAGTCTCGGAAGGGCAAGGAAATAATAATTCCGCATTTGAATTTCGGCCATGTTAAATTTATCGATGATGAACCAGTAGGGTTGTTAAAAATGAACATGATCTGCCAACACTACCCGTGTCGACCCGAAAAATATCGGGTTAGGGGTTGGGGTTTTTGGGTTGGATTGAGTTTGGGTTGGGTTCGGGTTGACCTGAATTTAGGGTTTAGGGATTTTTTTGAGTTAAATCAAATTTTGTTTTAAAAATTGAGATGTTTTATGTACATTAATAGCAGAATGTTAGTATGACAATGATAAAATATTGAGATAAAAGTGAAGAATTATTAAGGAAAATAGAAAAAAAGGAAAAAAATTTCGGGTCAGTCAGGTTATTCAGGTTAGTCGGGTTATATGGATTCAGGTTTAGGATTTTTGAATTGAGTTCGGGTCGAGGTGAGATTTTTTTATAATATTTTTACTTCAACTCAATCCGAACCCACCCGATCCATTCGAATTGACACCTCTATAAACTAGAGCCATTTTTAACAGTCGTGACGTAAGAAAGTAATAAACTTTTAAGATTCGGGATACTCTATCTTTAAAATCATCTATTTTTACTAAACATTATAAGAAAATCACTCTTATGTCTTGAGAAATACGCGTAAAATGTAAATATTGTAACACATCTTACAAATTTGAATCGGGTGGCAATTGTGAGTTATTGAAGGGACATGTTGAATCTAATTACTATTGGACGAGAGCTATTATAAGGAATGCAACTTTCAGAGGACGAGGTAGACGATTTTGATACTGAAGGAATTTACCACTATGGGAACAGGAAATGAAAGTGAATAAATAACGCCACTTTCTAAAGTAATAAGAGTAAAAAGGTAAGTAAACTACGTGGGTTTTCATTCCCCTATACTCTAAGGGGTTATGTAGACAATTTAAATAAATGTAAGTCCTTTTTTATTTTTATTTTTATTTTTAAATTTATAAAATTTTAAAATATTTTTTTAAATTAAAATATTAATAATATTCTTGAACAATTGTGAATTGTAACCAAGTCGTAATTGACTATCGTGAACTGTAACTACCTTTGAAGGTTAAGATTAAGCTCAATTTTTTGAACTGTCAAATCAATGGTTCCGAACCATCGAATCATCGGTTCTGAACCGTGGTCGGGTCTGCTTCTTCCTTTGTGGTTTCCATTTTTTTCTGTTCTCTTTTCTCGTAATGTTACTTGGTTTGTTGGTTTCATTTCATCATGCTATGATAAATTGTTATCAAAGTCTATTAAGTTTATCTTCCATCTCTAAGTTTTTTGTTAATATTCAACGAAGTTGCATAGGGCTTTCATTTTTAGCTGCTATTATTATTATTATTTTTTTACTTCATTCCCTTTTCTTCCACCTCAACTCTCACCTGTGTATGTAGCTGAGGTCCTTCTATTCCTGTTGTGCTGTCCATGCCACCATCTTTTATTTTAGAATGATTGACATGAGAAACTAAGCCTTTACAAATCTACAACATAGAACCACAATCTGATCCTTTTACTTTTTCTTTCAAGATTCTATTCTACTCCCAAAATCTTTCAAGATTATATTGTACATCCGAACTTAACCTTCTTATTCGTGCTAGGAATGGTTCTCGTATGTGCACCACCTCACACCTTTCTCATTACCTCTCTTATGCTTCCTATCATTATTTATATTTTTTCTTGGCTTCGATTAAGATTCCTGGTATATATAATATGCTCTATCTAATCCAAGTTTGAGATGAGCTATAATAGATGAAATAATAGTGTTGCATTGGAAGCTAATTCCTTTGGAAGGAAATCTAATATCTCAGAGTGCAAAAGGAAAAAAAACATTTGTAGTGGCAAAATCAAGTACAATGGCAGTTGCAATGAGTCATGCAACATGTGGATTTCTTTGGCTTAAATAGCTAATGAGAGAGTTGGGTATCAATCATACTGAACTAATGGACTAATGCAGTTGTATTGTGATAATCAAATTGCAACACAAATTAGTTCCAATCCAGCGTTTCATCAGTGGAAAAACATATAAAAGATTTGTCATTTTGTGAGAAAGTGTAATCTAAGGAAAACTTTTATAAGCACTAATAATCAATTGAAAATTTTATCAACCCATATAGAAACTCAGGATGTGTTGCATTAATCAATAAGCTATAATACACAATATGCATAACACCCATGCCTTGCAATGTATTAACAACTAGTGTTGCTCGACTAAATTTGTTTATTTCTTCCCTAGCTTAGCAAAGAAAAATTAATTAACTAGAACACAGACTCACAGGAAGTATGCAGATGATATCTATGAAGAATCAAATGATCATTTAGGATGTTTATGATGACTTGTTAGATGACTTTCTTCCTAGAGAATACTATTTAAACATGTTAATAGGTATGGATGGTTTTTGATTGCCATGGCATGTTTCTATGTGATAGATAGTTCACTCACATTTATGATATGTTATTAGTTAAGTGATAGTTGTGAACAATATCTAATGATAATAAATAATGCTTTAAGTTCTTAACAACTATCTAATCAAATTTTTAGCAGTACAATTAATTTTAATTTTTCCTAACAAAAAATGCAACTACATCCAGTGCCGACCTATATATACTGTAAAACCACAGTAGCCACCCTTAATTCGTGCTCTTTTTTTTTCTCAAGCAAATCTTGTATACCTTTTTTTGGGTTTCCTAATCACCTTCGATACAACTTCGTTGATAAGTCAATGCTCTATCTATAATTGCAGCCCACATGAGCTCAATTGTAGTTACCTTGGAAATTTCTAATCTTTGGAGTTGGCTTCATCTTCCATTTTTTTGATGATGTTTGACCATCTTTGTGATTGTCCCTTTCATGTAGATACAAGCAAAAAGCATGAAGGTTGTCGCAAGGAACCATCTTCCAATCCCGAGAAATCTTTTGTCAATTCAGCCAATCCTCAGGCTGAGCATCTTAGGGATGGCAACCTTGGCAATCATTCTCCATCTAAGTTACATATCAAACAGACTTCTGAAAACAATAATGGAGATCTCAGGTAAGATTCTTGGCGAAACCTAGTAGTCAATTTGAACAGTCTCCAAAATCAATTTTAGTGAATTAAAAGATAGTTGTATGGCGAAAGAAGCATCATACATCCATTCCAAAAATGAAATGATAAGTCTCCTAGGATTAATACACCACGGTTGGATGTATGTTAGTTAATTCTAGTTATAATAGTCAATTCCTTTGGGATGAATTAGAATTCAAATTTAACAATATGTTTGCTGAAGGACTTAATGCATTGGTAATTAGATGTTATGCTGGATCACTTGCTTTAGTAGCCAACTCCTTGCAGAAATTAGGACTCACTTAACAGTATGATTGCACTCTTATGTTTACTTCTCCCTTCTATACTATCCTTGTTTTAGAAAATCTAATCAGTATCTATTTCAGCCAGCCTACTTCACAAAGAAGACCAAGGAGCTCCTCTCCCTGTATTCAGCATGAGAGTAAAAATCCTGCAATTATATGTAACTTTTTTGCTAGCGGCTGGTGCATCAAGGGAAGCTCTTGTAAATTTCTTCACAAGAAAGAGGTGGTTGACTATGCTAATCTGGGGACACAGGAAGATAGGAGTACTAAAGATACCATTGATTGTAAAGGTATGAAGTATGAACATATGCTGATCAAAATTTTTTTCCTATAGACTACTTGAAGGAATACTTATTGATTTACTAGATTATGTTATGGTTGAAAATGAGGTTTCATTGATTTGATAGGCATGCCAAATGTGGGGAATTTAACAAAATCAGATTTTCTTTTGCAACGAGCCCTTGTACAGACATATGGTGGGGAAACACATGGATTTTCTCAATTCAAGGACACCAATTTTCAGGCATCTAAGAATGATGAACATTTTCAAGTGGATGGAACAAGGCAGCCAAAGTTCCAAGGAAAAGGTGCAGGAACAGATGTGCCTATACCTTACACTGATTTTAGTGAAGATAGATACTCATCCAGTGTTGAAATTTCATCTCGTCATTTTTCAAGTGAACGAATGATGTACAAGGAAATGCCCAGCGGAGAGCATAGATATGATGCATCATTCTCGAGTGCATCTTCTTTGATAAAGAATCCATTTACTTCAGAATCTAATTGTTCTGTGGGTGGATCCTCTATGCTACTTAATGTCCACAATGATAGCTGTGACATCTATTCTACTGGGAAAAAGCCAGATGACCTTGCTAGACAATATCAGCCGAGCCATTTCACGCTTCATGGTTCATACACTTCTGGCTTAAGTAGCTCCATCAAATCAAATTTTGACTACTGTACTCATTCACTTCGGGAATCACCTGCAATTGAATCACTTCATTCATTCGCTCAAGCAGGCACAAGATTAGCTCAAGGATCTCCGCTAGGAAATATTTCTGCGGATTCTCTGTCGTTTTCTGGGTTGCAACAAAAGCTTCAAGCAAATACTTGGGAAACCTCTGTACCTTTTCGACCCTCATTTTCCCTTGCACCTTTTATTAAACCTTTTTGTGATAGCCAATATGATCCATTTGTTGACAGCATTGACCATCCAAAACGAGCTTTAACTTCTACATCTCCAAAAGGTACTCTTGTAGGTACGGAAAGTCAACATACAATTGGTGCTCCTATAGCTGGAGATTTCAGACCAGGATATGATGCCAGCAAATCTGTGAATTCTTTTGCTTCAGCTAGTGAAGGAATCCTTGGCATAAGAAAAGAAGTGCATGAATATTCTAGCTACACTACTCTGTCACCTGGTTTTACTACAAAGGACGAAGAGAAAGGACAAATCCCGGATTTAACTAATCCTGCACCTGTTAATGAGTCGGAACTTGGGAATAATTCGAGAGTAGATAAGGTAAAATATACCAAGGAATCGAAGGCAATGAAGATCTTCCATGCTGCTTTGGTGGAATTTTTGAAAGAATTGCTAAAGCCATCATGGAAGGAGGGCCGCTTGAATAAGGATACTCATAAGTTGATCGTTAAAAAGGCAGCTGATAAAGTCTTGGGAGTGTTGCAACCGCATCAAGTCCCTAATGGACCAGAGGCGATAGACCAATATCTATCCTCTTCCAAGCCAAAACTTTTAAAACTAGTGGAGGTCAACTTTCTATCTTGGCATTTATAACCCCCCTTACTCCAATCTTTTAAGATTCAATGCTCACTCTTTGTTTTTTTTTTCGCATTTTGCAGGCTTATGTAGACAAGCATAGTAAATCCTGAAAAATTCCATCTTTGGACGGTTTAGTTAGATGTGGATAACTACACTGCTAATGAATGTGATCTAATCATTTCATGAGCATACCAAACCTACATTCAGGCCTTGCTATTTATGTGGTAAGCATGCAAATCATTTGCCCGCTTTTCGATTCATGTTTTTTACTGGACTATGGAAGTTGCAGGTGTACTTTCTATGTCAAAATCATAGAGAAACATCAATTTTCCGAGTTTTAACGAGATGGAAGTTTCCATGTATTTTAGGAATTAGGAAACCGCCAATGGGACGATAGACGGCAGGGATACTTTGTGTTAAACGGTTAGACATAACGAAGCAAGTCAGTTTGTGCTATCTAGATTTGTGCACGTCTTTGCGAAAGCATTTAAAATTTAAATTAGTGTTGCTTTTTGTGCTACTTATTTGCTATAACTTATCGGCTTCACTGATATAAGTACCGAATAGGTTACTCGGATAAGAGAAATAAGTTTCCATGAGAAGAAAGTTATACCTTTGGTATTATGCTGAAAGAGTAGGATATGTTCCGGTAGAAGCCTACGCACAACCTCTTATGTCTGATGAAGTGTCAGATCTGAGTACGTACCCAAGGATTTGTACATGTATCTGTATCTTCCTATAAATGCATAGTACTTTCTTGATATTGTGGATAGAAATTCTGTTTTACGTTTGATGTGTAGATTAAGAGGGTGAGTACATTCTCAGGCAAGTTTGGATACAACCTATATTTCTTCTTGCTTTTCGAAATCTTACTTTTATCAATTTGTCAATTTTCTTATGAGATTAAATATACTGGAACAGGAATAACAAAACCATTTATGATTTAGTATGTTTAGGATAAAGGAAGATACAGAAGTTTGACAAAAGGTTTGGAGTGGATTCTAATTCTAAAATCTCGAGATGTATCGGAGTTTCAATCTCGAACACAATATGATGTCTGACTTAAACAGTAGGCATAATCCAATGTGACCTATCAATCTGTAGGAATGGGCAGGTATCATGTGACCTTGTGGCCGCGAGTGACATCACCATTGGCCGTGAGGTCGCTCGTGGCTGTGAACGACCTCGTTGCATTGCTGCGAGAGATCTGAAAGGCCACATGTCGATGAGGAAAGGAAGGAAAGTTTGTTCTATCCAATTTCGAGCAGACAAAAAAAATGCTCAAAGAATGACCTGTGATAGGATTTTTAAACAGGGCAGAAGGCATAATTGTTTGAAATTGACTGGAGATACAGTGACATTTGACTGCTTCTATTTTAATAGTTAAAAATAAATTTATTCTACAGGAAAACAAAGGTAAACATGAAGAAGAGATTGGAGTTTGCAAAGAATTAAAATGTACAGAACATGATTTACAATTGTAGTTATAGATTGTGAACTTATGATATGAACAAGTAATATAGTTCAACAAACCACAAGGCTTTTCTGCAGCTGTATGGACCCAACAAAGGAAGCCCCAAGACCTTGAGTGAATCTTCCATTTATAATGAAGGGCAAATGTGTATGATAGTGTAAAATGTATCATATTAGTCAAGGATAGCTACTCATGTCTGACGAAGTGTCAAATCTGAATAGATATTTAAGTTGAGACCGGTATATATGTACTTGTGTCTAGTTGATAGATATATTCAAAATTGACGGACAACGACTAAACATGCATATAAATAAATCGTAAACTAAATCCTAATTTGAAAAAAATAAAAAATACGAACAGAATAGTGATTATTCTGGATTTTAGGGTGGAAGATTGCCTCATTTTGATATCTGAGAGAATTATAGGGAAAATATGAAGTAATCAACTCACATTTAAAAATCTACTTTCAATGTGAGTTTGTGCAAATTGATTGACTACTACATAGATTTTCTAAGGTCATGAAAGTTTTAGAACACATTCCTTATACTTTATTTCAACAATAAAAAATAATTTTTATAGTAAATACTCTTTATATATATTTTTTGTTTTAAGTTGAGAAGTGCTAAAAATCCTTGAAGCCATTTGCACATCTCTTTAGGTTAGTTGCTTTATAAGACATAAACAAGAAGTTCCATTTCCAAAATTATGATCTAATACACATCATCATCATCATCATAATTAGCCACTAAGTATATAATTCAAGAGTAATTAATTGACCATAGTTCATCTTGATCGCTATTCTTCTAGGACGATTCCACCTTTTCATCATCTTCTACGACTCGTAAATAACACGCATAGAAACAATTCGTTAGCAATACAATTCAATTGATCAAGTTTCGTCCAACTAATTCTAGAGGTAGATTGCTTTCCTCCTAATTCGATCACCTACCTCCAAAGCATAGTTTATACACACTCGGAAGCTGACCTTTAGAATATTCATTCTATTTGGATACGAATTTTGATTTCGAAAAAAGAAATTCAAACATTTTAATGCTATATATAATTCTATAGTTCTTGTATCTTAATTAATTACCTTGTGAGTGCACTTTTGGATTGTTGACAATGTAGAGCTTTTTCACAGTTTTGATGAACAACCTGATCAGAATATTAATTGTAGTCACATGATTAAACTGATAATGCCTTCATACAAACTACAAAGAGAGATAGAAACAAGTTATATACTTCCAAGGGACGTCGGCGACGAGCATTCGGGCACCCTCATGATTCTCGTAGATTAGAACATACTCCTCGTCAACAATCTCATCATCTGCAACATAGTTACTAAACTAAGTTTTCTTTGGTCTCAAAACCCTAGCTCGATCGATTGCTTGCTCAATGCATGAGTTCTTGATACCTAGCTTACTAGAGAGGAAGCCATGAAACATCTTGCGTAGGGCATTCGCAAGCGACTCATAGCTATCATGTGCCTTCACATCGATTTTCCTTCCAATAATGAATCCTTCCAAGTGAACCTTCACTAACAAAGTTGATTTCAAAGCATTGTTTTCTCGGTCCATTAGTCGCCTACTACCAATTAACTGTAAAATGAGTAAGTTGCTAATATAATCAGGAAAATTAGTCACGATAATTAGTCGTAAAATGTCGAAAATACCTGAAAGAGAGAAGAATTATACTATGAATGATCATGTAGTGTGGCAAGTTTGCTTTTATAGAGCTAAGAGCACTACAAAGGATGCTTGTATCATCCAAAACTCCACAACATAAATCAATGAAATTATCCAAACAAAATATATATATATTTATATATATATATATATAATTGATATCTTACGCGTCTTAAAATACGCAACTATGTATGACATCAGAATCGGAACGTCCAAAAAAAATTCGAGCACTTGAAATAGTAAATATATATTTTTTAGTATTATTTTTTTTTTTGACTTACGGTTAAGTCATTTAAGATATTTCCTTTAGGATTTAAGAGTTAGATTATAGTATTAAACACAAAAAAATTTTAAAATAAAAATAAAAGATATATATTTACTGTTTTAGGCACTCGGAATTCTTTCGAGCGCTCCGATTTTGATGTCGTTCATAGTCGCGTATTTTAAGACGTACATGATATCACTCTTTTATATCACTCTTATATATATATATATATATATATCGATTAATAAATTGTATATGGTTCGATATAAATGTGAATTAATTTAAATTTTGGATAAAAGAATTAATATTGAGAGCATATCTTTGTTAGGATCTTAAAGTGACCTTGTGGAGAAATGTAGCATATAAAAATACTTGTCCCAATTGTCATAATCCAAATCATGACCATAATTTGGTGAATTATATTCCTAGTAATTAGGTTTATAGGTCAAACTGTCGATTCTTCATCTATCCTTATCCTTCCAAATTGAGGAATGCCGGGTTACATGTTACTACATGTGTAGATGATTAAACAAGTAGGCCCCTGAGCTATGGTGCAGCGACAACAATGTTTTAATGATTTCTAAGCATCCATGGTTTGATTCTCCACTATAAAATATTTTTCTATAGTGGAATGATAAATCTGAGACGTTAGTTGTTAGACGATGAGATACTTGCACTTTCGGATTTATCCTGATAATTAATGAAAAATTGTTGTCGGGTAGAGTCAGTCACTTTAGGATTAATTGATTTGAAGAGATGGATACTTTTCTTTTTTAAAAAGTGGAATCCATCATCTTAGCGGCCCCACACGATCGATCCTACGATCATTTATGAGGAGGTAAATCGAGATTTAAAAAATATTAAAAATAATTTCTGCAATTGGTCACGACACAAGAGGATATTGCCTAGCTTCGTCAGGATTCGAACTCTTGCCCTCTTCTGCAAGTATGTTGCGTCGTAACCAACTCAACTATGTCTCGGGGGCGAAGAGATGGATACTTGAATTATCCAAAAGCGGAAGATAGTCCGTCCACCTTCAGGATTAATTAGACCGAAGGCTTCCAATTTTCTAAAAATCGAAAGTGAAGAAACAGGAATGTTTTAATTAAACATTTTTACGTTGTTTATTTATGATCCGTTCACTCCTTAAGAAAGTACGCATTGTAAAACCTTCTCCTCTTTAGCTATTGAAAAGGTAATCGATAGACAGACCAATTGATTTCAGAAAGGAAGCATATTACATGATTTAAAGCTACTGAATTTAAAATTCAAACTTATTTGATCTGTCGAGACGAACTTGAACAAGACTGAGTAGGCCGAGCTGCCAGAGAAGATCAAGTTGTCCGAGATTGTCGAGCTGAGCTGAGCTGCCTAATTCAGTTTTTCAATGAAACATGTTCTAAATTAGCCCAACGGCCACACCAAACCATGCACCGAAGTCTCAAGTAAGCCACCTGAATCCCTATCAACTCTGTTGCTATATCAACAAGAACCTCTCCCTGCAGAATCCATGGCTTCTCTCGTCATCGTCGTCGTCTTCTTCTTCTTCTTCTCTATGTCGATGATATTGCTCCTCTTTGCCGCGCCGGGCCAAGGAACAAAGAACTGTTTCATTGACTCCATATACAGCTTTGGCGACTCCATAGCCGATACAGGGAACCTTCTCCAACAAGGCCCTGTCGGATTGTTTGCTCCAATTGGAAGATATCCCTATGGAAAGACAATGAACAAGTCGACTGGCCGGTGCTCCGACGGCCTTCTCATGATCGACTACTTTGGTATGTACTTGTTCATGCTTGTTGTTTATGTTCTTAATCAGCTCCGTCTCAAAGTGGATCATATCATACCATTTTTTTTTTGTGTTAGCTCTGAATCTTAATCTTTCGCTCATCGATCCGTACCTGCTCGACGGCGCTGACTTTAGGAGCGGAGTCAACTTCGCCGTCGCAGGATCGACGGCGCTCGACTCTTCAGTCCTCCTGCAGAGGAGCATCATCGCTCCGGTGACCAACAAGCCTCTAAGTGTTCAGCTTCAGTGGTTCAAGACTCATCTGAACTCCACATGCTCCTCCTCCCCAACAGGCCAGTTCCACATCCACAATTAGGACTTCATTGAACTTTCGGTTTTTCGGTAGACGATCTTCTTCTCTGATTTGTTGTCTATCGAGTACGACTGGAGCATAACTTATGCACACTTAGAAATCGAATTCGAACTCTGATCCTTTTATTATTTATTCTTTTAAATATTTTACCACTGCATCACACTCATGGAGGTAACTTTTGCAGAGTGTTCGAAAAAGCTCGAGCATGCATTGATCTTGATGGGGGAAATCGGAGGCAACGATTACAACAATGCTTTCTTCCAAGGATCATCCATCGATAGCGTCAAGAGCTTTGTGCCCCGAGTTGTAGATAGGATTGTCGATGCCGCCAAGGTACGACGATATTAATTCTATGTCTTAGATATATTTATATTTTCCAAGCTCTCGGAGGCAAAACCATTACCGTCGATCGCGAATTCCATTAGGAAGTGATAGATGCCGGCGCGGTGCAGCTAGTTATTCCAGGGAACTTTCCGATAGGGTGCATGCCAAGTTATCTCACCATGTTCTACAACTCGGATCCCTCAGCTTACGACGATAACAAGTGTCTGAAAGATTACAACTCTTTCGCTATGTACCATAACAAACAACTACAAGCCGCAATAGAGCAGCTGAGACAATCATATCCTAAGATCACTTTCATGTATGCCGACTACTATCAAGCCTTCATGTATCTCCTCAACCACACTGCGGAGTTAGGTAATTCAGTTACTCAACTTCTAACTGTCTCTCTCTTGGATATTATGTCCATAATAATAACTGAATTACTAATTTCTTTGATTTATAAGGAATAAAGGTTGGAGTGGATGTCTCGGTCGGAATAGAGGTTGTCCCATAGATAAGAAAGTCCGCGTCAAAGGGCACTGGAGGAACAAAGCTCCTCTGATGCTTAAGTTAGTACGGTGTTAGAGGAAAGAGGAATTGAAAAAAATAGTGATGGAGAAGAGAAATTAATGTTCGAGCTAGCTTCGTACCGCCATTGGTTTTAATATTTATAGAAGATCATTATACCAATAGGTTTTATAGAGGATCCACATTCAAGAACCCTAGGTATGTTAAGCAATAGGGATTGTGGGTTGCGGATCATGAGGCGGTCACATCGATCCAATTATAGCCCGCAAGTAACTAGACTACTAGGGGATTCAAGTATCAAATTGTTGAAACTTTCTAGAGGTCGAACAACATAGAGAACTTGGGAAGTCGAGTCACCCCCGAGAAACTCAATCATATGGGAACTTAAGATGAAAACTAAGAACTCTAAACCCTAAACCTAAAACAGAGTCACATAAGCATGTCATACTAACCTAGATTAGAGTTGTTGATATCGGTGGCATTCATGACCAATCTTCTTATAAAGGTTGAATAAATGATCTTCCAAACTCACGAACGAATCTTAATACTCTCTTATGGTAGTTAGGTTTCGACAAGGATTCGGTGCACAAGGCTTGTTGCGGAGCTGGAGGAGACTACAACTTCGACTTCAATTTGATGTGCGGTCTCCCCGGGACGACAACATGCTCGGAACCAACCAAGTACATTAGCTGGGATGGCATCCACCTGACCCAGGAGGCTTACAAGACCATGGCTCAGGCTCTCATCATGCAGGGTTTTGCCTTCCCAAACCACAATATCCATGATCAATGGAAGTGTTAGATGATTGCATTTTCTCAGATTTTCAGTGATAGAAAGAACATAAATGTTGTATAGATGAAAATCAGAGCAAAAACATAAATGCCACATGGATTGAGTTTTTAGCATTTTCTTTATGTAATGCAATTATTCTTTTAGAATGAGAGGTTGGTGCAATGGTAAAATTGTTGTCGTATGATCTGATGGTCATGGATTTGAGTCACCAAAACAACCTCTTGCCCTTCTTCGAGACCCGCACTGCCCTAATGCAATTATTCTTTTCAAAATCATTAATGCATTGATGAGCTATGCTTTAAAGATTTAAGCAAAAGAATAATTTCTTTAGATAAATTCCAATGGCACTATAATATAAAAATTATGTGCATGAGGATTTTAAGCTTTTTTATCATCCAATTAACTATCAATGTGTATTTATTTTGGGACAAAAATTAAAAGAATATCTTTGTTATTGGAATATATAATCAAAAGAGCAATATTTTTTAATTTATTATTAGCAGTAGATCCCACCTTAGTATATTTTTATTTTCAAAAATATTCTTATTTTTGATACAGTATTGTTTGTTACGTTACAACATTACTCTAAAACACTAATAATATTATATTATAGTAATTACAATTCATAACGGTTACAATATGGATATCTCATCTCTAGTCAATATTATATTATAGTAGTTATAAATTAAGTTGCTACAATATAAATAATTTATTTCTAATCAATACTGATCAATATTGTAATGTAACTATAAAATCATAATTGATACAACTATATAATTGTAGCATTATGATTTTATAACTATATAGCTAGCAACTATGAAATTATAGCTATTATAATTATATAGTAGTTATGATTTCATAATTACTGATATAGGTTGAGACACAAAATAAGATGCTATTTTGATAAGAAATGAAAAAGGAATGTCTTTCCTACTTTTGTCCTTTATTTTTCAATAAATATGTGCATGTCAAGTTGATGGCCAACTATTGGATGACTAATTGTTGTTGGAACAAATTAATAAATTCATAATTGATGCTTGGAACCTAAGCCTTAATATGCTTATGCTTTAAATTAACATTAGTAAATGCATAAAACATGAAGGTGTTGCATATAGTAATTAATTAAAGAATTATATGTTTGTTGTTTTTGCAAAGAATTAAATAAAATTTATTTTATTCCTATTTTATTATAGATAGATAGTCATTAGTAATTTTTTCAAGTGAATATTTGAAAATATTAATCAAACCTTTTATTACATAATTTGTTTTCCTCAACTAGTTCAATATATTTGCAAAAAATATCATCATAAATTATAACCCTACAGTAAGTTCCTTCAATTAGTTAGAAAGAACTTTATTTCTATCCTCCAAATTTACAAGAGCATTAATCAAATAAATAATTGCATCATATAAATGTTTAACTTATAGGATTTACCTCATTATTGTTTATCAAATGAACGTTCGTCAAAAGCCATCAATTTCAGATATTCTTGTTGTTCATTGTTGATTTTATCATTTTCTTTCTTATTATCCTGTTTTTAGTTCTTTGTGCAACTATCATAATTGTTAAAGATTTAAATGAGAGATAATATCTAATTTATAATTTTACATAATATCATATTTTTAAAATTATCATTAACAATAATAAATAAACAGTAAGAAAAATAAAATTCATTACTCATTCCACACGATCAATAACCATCTACAAAGAGATAACTAATGATAAATAAACACATATTATCATAGTTACCGACTTAAAAATTAAAATCAAATAGAAATATATCATTATTAAAAATTTTAATTAATTCAATTAAAAATTATATTAATTAATATTTTATTTTATTAAAAAATTTAATAAGTTTAATTAATTTTAAAAAATTTAATTTATTAAATTTTAATTAAATATTCGTTGAATTCGATTTTGAACCGATTACTCAGCCATACAAAACCATAGAAATAAGATTATTATCATTACATTATATGACTCCGTTTAATATGTTAGCATGATATTGCCAAAATAATAATAAAATAATTTTAAAACATTTTTAAGTTTGCTAAACAACTAGGGAAAATGTATTTAAAATAATGGCAATACCCTCAGTATCTTAATTATTTAATTAATTGTAAATTATTCTACATGTAATTTCAACGAAATATTAGTCAGTAACATAACACGTAGGTAAAATTAAAATAATTAATCAAATTTAAATTTTATCAATCACAACTATTTCTATTCATCAAATTAAAAATTTTAAATATAATAAATAGGCACCTTAACAATATTTTTAAGAAAAATAGCACCAAATAAAAGATCAAGAAAAAAAATACCGGAAACGAAAAGCAATGCGAGACATTTAAGAAAATAATAAACTAAGCATTATCAAAATGACTACTAGCTAAGAATGATATTAGTTAGTAATAAAGTGTATATGAACGCTATTAATTAACATAATAAAGGTTGTAGAAATTGTTCTTATATTGTCATTAAAATTATGGAGTGGCAACAAATGATCAAATGAGGTACTAATACTTTGGCTTCGAATTATTAGATAAACTAATTTATGTTGAATTGTACTGCAGAAACTTCATCTATTGAACACCAACACTATTCTTGTATGTTACAGAAACATGTACAGGTTGCAACAAAAGCCATACTAGTGATTACCTGTGATGAAAGGGGGGGTTTAGGGTTTACGGTCGCGAATCATTTTCTCGGCTAAAGCTCCGGGTGCGCATTCTGGTTCCTTCGGGCGGGATCACGACCTTCCTTCTCTTGTATGAAGTTTGGGTTGATCTTTTACCGGTCACTTCGACATCATCCTTGTCGGAGGACTTGTCATCATCAGTGATTATGATACCTTGGGAGGAAGAAACATTTTCATGGCAGTCCATGCACATTTCATGGCTGTTATCGTCGTGTCTCGGGGACTTTGAACTAGTTTCCTGGGGAAACTCACCTTCGTCGGCTACGACCTCGTTGTGGGTGGCGAGTTCAAGGCATTCATCATCTACATCCACTGTTGTAACTTTGGGTAATTCGCAAACGACCTCACATGGATCTGAGACAATTTCCTGGCTATCTACAATCTGGCAATCTGCTCCAGTGTTCTTCTGTGAATCTTCAAAACACTCGTCTTTTACTTTATCCATAACAGCTTCCTGAGAATCGGCTACGATACCATCCAGCATTTCTCTGGACGTCGAAGTCGGTGTCTCTGGAACACAACCAAAATCATCTGGAGAAGCCTTCTTATTTTCAGCTTCACTTCTTATATTAGCATTCCCACCGTCGGCATTTGGAGACTCAGGAGCGGAACCGATGTCATCTTTCACATCCACAAGAACGCAGGGTGCTATAGAAGTTCCGACTGCATTAGGAGAGGTGGTGGAAGAAAGCTGGGTATTGAGGCTTCGATGCAGGGGCCACCAATCATCTTTCCCCGCGTTTAAAGATGATTGCTCACTCCCATTAGCATGTTCCTGTTCAAACAAATATGGAGGATGTTAACCACAATGAAATTTGAAAACTGAAAATAAATAAAATAAAATATGAAGGAATATTTTAGTCCATAAAATTGCTAAAAGATCAATTAGATATGAGAACCAGAAGTAACACCATTGTTGGGCACGAAGCAAACAACGGCTTTGAGGAAGTAGAATGCTCGTGAACATGCTCAGGTAAAGGCAGATTACTTTCTGGTGCTGATTCAAGAAATTCTGGAAACAAAAATCCTGCTTCTTTATCACACGGAACGATAGAAGATCTCAAAAGTTTAATTCCATCTCCTCTGTCAGGAGACGATGCAGCATCCATGGCATCCTTGTCTGGACTAACGGAAAGCAGTTCACCATGTTTCTGCTCCAAGTTATTTCCAGGATACACAGAAGTAGAAGCATTCCCGTTGCAGGATGTGCTAGGGTTAAAGTTATGAGAGGTTTCGCTGAGAAGATCACGTATCAGCTTCCGAATGTGCGAACGCTTTAAAGAAGCCTCAGAAGGCAGAAACCAATCGGCACTGAGCTGCAGGAATCGACACAAGTTAGCTGGGTAGATAGATTCTTTCTCTAAAGTTGCAAATATAGACTTCAAGATATGGATGGTCATCGCAGAAGAAAAAAGGTTAACAAATTGAATAATAATCTTACCGTACATGCTGCCAGTATACGATGCACTGGATATAAAAAATCAGAGGAAAGCGTGACAAATTTACATGCAGATGATCCCTAGTCAGAAACACTTTTTACCAAGGACGGGTAAGAAAAAAGAAAACCAAAAACTACATGGCCTACTTGTCTCAAAATGGTCAGATGCCAGTCAGTTGGGCATAAAAGATACCGGCAAACCAGTATGTGGATCCATGTAACCACGGCATTACTCAAATAAAAGGAGATAACCAGAGAAAAGAAGAGGATGGCAAAATGGAAGAGAGCTCGAAGACCACATGAGATTATCTAGGTCAGCTCCAAATGAATTAATGACTTAGCAAAATGAATGAAAAACTAGGAAATATAAAATGTTGAATATTTTTAAAAAACAAAATATTTATGTTTTCTATCATCCTGATGTTTTCCCATCCTAATGTTTATGCCTTCCATCCAAAGGAACTAATGACTTAAGAAATTGATTTTATGGCAATCTACCAGCAAAATAGTTCAACTATGTCCAATGACTTATTGTTAAATAATGGATCCTGCTCAATTGGTTACGAAAGTCAATTCTCAATAGCTAAGAGAAATAAGATTAAATGAGAATACGTACAATACAACAACAACCAAGTCTTGACCACACTAAGTAAGATCATGGATTCTCTTGCACCATCTAGTAGCTCGATCCCCTACTATATGTAAATGAATTTTATCATTGTTTATCATCGTCACCCTTCTTTGGTCACCCTTTTTCTCGATTAATATGCATATTTATAATAGTCTTACATCGTCTAACTGGGACATTTATCGATCGCTTAAGTACATGTTCATTCCATTTTAAATGCATTTTTGGAGTTTTCCTTTAATTGGTGCAACCCCGACTCTCTCTAATGTACTT